>NC_060128.1:57359340-57668991 GCF_021461395.2 Schistocerca americana
TTGTAACTGTGAGCTAGAGGCGCGATCTGCATTTATTGCCGAGATATCAACTCTGCTGTGTATGCATTGAAAGATTCCATCGCGCTTTCAGCAGAGACCAGGAGTATTTGAATGCCTGTGCAGGATGGTTGTATGGATCAGTGAACAACTGCTGAGAAAAAGTGGTCACTAAATCAAAATGACTAAACAGAGCAGACAGTCTGGATGGAAGCAAAACAGAATTTGTAGGCCAATAATTTTCACGATGTAATCTACAACCACACAATTGCAACCACACATTAACATATACAGTCTCAGAAATGATCACTAAACATAAGGAAACTACGTAACTGACGGAAACCTGCGTTATATTTGTGAGTTCAAACTTGCAGCAGTAGAATTCGATTTTTTTAAAAATTGGAGTCGAAACTAATCTTACACCCTGAAAAGGGGTCGGGGGTGAGAGATCAAAATTAATATATATTTCGATCTTGACGAATACACACACACACACACACACACACACACACACACACACACACGACCGTGTGTACACTAATGCGCGTTCGTATACGCTGTCAAAAAAGGAACACATGAAACTTTCACGCAACCTGCTAACGAATAATTTGCATTTATTGCACATAATGCCAGGACTGACTAAACGCATTCTAGAGAAAACGCTTCACGGAACTATTGTACCAGTTTAGCGGTACTAAACGTACAAGGCAGTTCGCACCATTAACAGAATATTTGCAAGTTATGACCATTAGCTTGTCAGACAGTAGATTATTTACGTGAAACTGTCCAGAAACTTGCTATGGAGCAGCGACATTAAAAACACCCGCAGCTAGTTTGCCATCTATTCCAAGCCACTGACAACCGAAAGAAACATCATTTCAGTACCGTAGGTATTTGGGGTGATCGTGAAGCAAGTGAATGTCGCAGAAGCTGCAGAGCACGAGAAACTGTATGCAGTTCGAACACGTAATGTTTTTCATGTATGTTGACATGTCCAATAACAACACAACAACCTTAACGTCCTCGAAGAAAACAAACATCACACATTTTCCTAACTATCTATGAAAACAATCGCTACTGATCACGCATCAGTCTCATTCTGCGCTACAAAAGTTAATTATCTCTTACCTTATCGCCAAGAGAACTTTCTACTGGACTCTGGAAACCGAAAATAAAAGCTTGTGTTATAAAACTGTTGTACAGAATACTGGAAGCTCCGAATCCGCCTCGTATGTAAATGTCTAAGACAGAGCAAACAAGACAAGTGCGGCCAAGGCACGGCTGCTCGTGTACGTACGCCGTTCAGAGAGCAATTATTCGTCGCGGGAAAAGAGAGAGTAAACAGTACGTGGCGCGAAAACAAACTCGTGACTGAAAGTTGCGCATCAGTCGTACAGAATTTTGACATGAGTTAAAAATAAAATATTTAAACTGAAGTACTGTATTGTTTTGTAAATAGTAACGTCGATTGTACTAGCCCTCTGTCAACCTGTATGTTTACAGAAATAATCCCCCAAATGCTTCCAGCCATTAACACGACTGTAATTATAAAGATTTAAGATTCGACATTCGGTAACTTCCAAGAATGATTGCCTATCGAAGTTGCGGTGTCCAAACGATACACATCGAACGTGCGATCGTAAATCGATCATGCGACTCTGGTGGCGGGGGTTGTGGTCAATTATATGTGATCGTCATTTTCATCTGTTTTCCGTCGTTACCTTAGTTGCTCTAAATTACACTTCTCCGCGAATTATTTGTGAGTTGCTAGGGAATCCCAGACGATTTATGTCTTTAGTGAGTGGGAAGTCTGGTGTTCTTGACGTTTCTTCGGCGGATTCTCTCACATGGAAAAATCCAATTCCATTTTTATCCAGCGTAGAAAATTGTTTGACTTTTTGTCGCGAATATGGAATACTATCAGACGAGGGAAGAAGGGACTGTATAGACTGTGGTGGTGCGAAGTGTATAAAACTTCGTAAGAACAGTCTCAGTGCTGAGATACTGTGACAATTTCATTGCGGACAGTACGGGAAACGAACGAGTATTAGGAAGAATACGCGGTTCGAGTCCTCCAAATTAGCCATCCAGAGCACCGTAATGGACTTTCACATGATGACAACACCGACGGCGAGTAAGGTTAGTCGTCTCCTTTGCAATTACAAGTATTTTTGTAACGCTCTTCTTATGTCGTTGCTGTAGCGAACGCCGTATAAACACACTCATAACGCCCGCCACCATAGCCGCATGATCGATTTACGATCGCACGTTCGATATGTATCGTTTGCACACCGCAACTTCCATACGCAATCATTCTTGGAAATTAGCCGACATTCGAACTTGAGGGACTTAGCGCTGCAGCCTGAAGTTTTTAGCAGACAGTTTGTGATACCGATAGCTAAACGTGCAGCCAAAAGAACCTTGAATATTATTTTTTCTTTCTTTGTTACAGATCTGCGTATTAAAGTTCTAATCTTCTGCTAAACCCTTTGTTGATTTACATAAAAATCAATATTTACACAAGATTCGAGTGGCTCTTGACCATTCTTGATTTATTCCTTTCTGAATGTGGTTTTTAAAAGTAGTCTCACGACAAGGGGTGTTATCAGGAATCAGCAAATGTTTCAAAGACAAAAGAGAACACTCAGCAGTCCACTGGGGAACGGGTACTGCGCATCACTGGAGATTGCGTGTGATTTGTCTTCGATGGCTGTTCTATAATGGTAGACAGAGAGAGTAGTGTACAGGCCACTTTGAGGAAGAAATATTATCGATCCTCACTGTTTCTTTGATCAAGTCACAAACTCAACCTTGCGGGTAACAATGCAAATGCAGTGCCATAAATAACGAATACCGTGTTCATTGTAAACGACGCTATAAACTATTTTTAAAGAATCGAGTACACACTGAAAATTTGCTTCCAATTTATCACGAATGTGTGAGACGAGAGGGCCTGAAAAATATATAAAACCATGAGACTATTTTCTCAACATTTCCCAGAGGCTGCGAGAGCTCTAGAGAAATTGTCTCCAGTCGAAAATTATGCAACGAGAATACATACTTATCAGTTGCATTCAGCCAAACCAATGGTCATCTTACCTTTAATGCAATAGCCAATTACTCAGAATATTTGGAACTAGTAGTCCACACTATATGGGCAACACCTGTGTTATTCCGAATTGTCTGCAGCTCGTGGTCGTGCGGTAGCGTTCTCGCTTCCCACACCCGGGTTCCCGTGTTCGATTCCCGGCGGGGTCAGGGATTTTCTCTGCCTCGTGATGACTGGGTGTTGTGTGATGTCCTTAGGTTAGTTAGGTTTAAGTAGTTCTAAGTTCTAGGGGACTGATGACCATAGATGTTAAGTCCCATAGTGCTCAGAGCCATTCCGAATTACGATTCAATGTTCCTTCGGACATTCACTGCAGTGACTAAGCCGTTATGAAATATATGAAATGTCTTCGCAGTTGTGAATCCGTTATGTATATACTCGTAAAGAGAAGACGTTTTATTTGAAAGTCACTTGTCCAATATCAGCTGCTAAATGCGATGCTGCAATGCCTGTGTTATTCAGAATGGATGGAGAGTCTTCGTCAGATGTAGAAGCAACTTCAGGTTTATCCTAGGGAAGTGTGTTGGGACCCTTGCTGTTCATGTTGTATATTAATGACCTTCCAGACAATATTAATAGTAAAATGAGGCTTTTTGCATATGATACAGTTTTGTATAACAAAGTACTATCTGCATGAATATTCAGATTGATAAGATTTCAATGTGGTGCAGAGACTGGCAACTTGCTTTAAGCGTTCAGAAATGCGAAAAATTGTGCACCTCACAAAACAAAAACGTAATATCCTATGACTATAATACCAATGAGTCACTGTTGGTATGGGACAACTCATACAAATATCTGGGTGTAACTCTTCGTACAGACATGAACTAGTATGATCACATAGGCTCAGTCATGGGTGAAGCAGATGGTAGACATCGGTTTACTGGTAGAATACCGGGGAAATGCGGTCAGTCCACAAAGGAGATTGCTTAGATATCACTTCTGCGACCAGCCTGCGAATATTGCTCAAGTGTGTAGGGCTGGCACCAAACAAGGCTAAGAGGAGATATAGAACGTGTACAGAGACGGGCAACACGTAAGGTCACAGGTTTGTTTCATGCATAGGATAGTGTCACAGAGATAATGAAGGAACTGAACTGGGAGACTCTCGAAGATAGACATAAACTACCACGAGAATGTCTATTAACAAAGTTTCAAGAGATAGCTTTAAATGATGACTCTAGGAATATACTACAGTACCCTACGTTTCGCTGACATAGGGGTCGCCAGGCCAAGATTAGAGTAATTACTGTACGCACAGGGGCTTCAAACAATCATTCTTCCCGCACTCCATGCGTGAATGGAACGGGAAGAAACACTAATAACTTGTACAGTGGGATGTACCCTCTCCCATGCACCTCACGCTGGTTTTCAGAGTGTAGATGTAGATCTACAAGGTAACAAATATTGAACAATATGAAAAAAGGTAAATTAATTACAAACTACGTCGTGCACACACTTTATTCAACATGTTAATGTCACTACAAATATCCGGATTTACGTTATGACATGTTCGATATGCCTGCCATCATTAGCGATGATGTGGCGCAGACGGATAGCAAAATTCGGCATGACCCACTGAAGTGTCGGAACATAGATGCTATCCATGACGTCCTGAATGGCTGTTTTCAGCTCGGCAGTGGTTTTGGGGTTGTTGCTGTACACCTTGCTTTAATATAGCCCCACAAAAAGGAATCGCATGTGTTCAGACCTGGAGAATATGGCGGCCCATACTAGTGGCCTCTGGATACTCCAGAGCCAGAGTGCAGTCCCTGAAGTGCCCCTCCAGGACATCAAACACTCTCCTGCTTCGATGGGGTCGAGCTCCGTCTTGCATGAACCACAACGCGTCGAAATCACGGTCACTTTGGTTAATGGGAATGAAACCATCTTCAAAAACCTTCAGGTACCATTCGGCAGTCACCGTGCCATCGAGGAATATCTTACCGATTATTCCGTAACTGGGCACTGCACATCACACAGACATACGTTGAGTGTGAAGAGATTTCTCGATCGCGCGCCAGTTTTGCTTACGGACAAACCCATCCAAATGGAAGTGGGCTTCATCTCTAAACCAAACAACAAGGCGTATATTAATTCCCAACATGCCCTGCGGCCAACCGTATAGTTTGAACGTCCTAACGCAAACCGTTCAGAAGTTACGAAGATTTTGTTTCATATAGCTCAGTAACTGTCACCCTGAAGGTGTAGATGTGGTGTACGTGATGTAGATGGGGACAAACCGTGAGAATGATATCGCAATTCTGTAAGACCCACTAATTCTGACAAAGCACACTGAATGAGACAATTTGGCTCAGAGAGTTTTCACAGTGGTCGGTAGCAAACACTGGACATGCAACAGTTCGTTTCAATAATTATTACATTGTTCCCTCTACAGTTTCAAAGCAAAGTGTATATAATCTTACCCCAAATACAGTAGCACTATTTGTGACCAACATTTACCCTACGAGAAGGTAAGCACTTGCTTTCTCTGAGGGTCATGTCAGCCTTATACCTGTATTTCTGTGGGCTATCGGCAGGATTAGGTCGAGCAACGATCATTTAATGCCTTTTAAATGCCCAAAACTCGGCTGCCACTCACCAGAAACGTTTATGCCTATGTGAGACTGGGACACACAGCAGTAGGATGCAGTGAGCAATTGATTATATAAACTCTGTGACTTTCAGAATACCATCATACTTTTGCACATGTAGCCTACACTCTCTTAACATCTAGAAAACTGAAAACTAGATGGCTGAAAGATGCTAGAGTACTGAAATTGTGAGTCTAGTGTTTTACTACTTTCCTCTGCAAATTTTGACACGTCTGTAGTAATTATTTGTATGTGCGGCTGGTCCCGGCGGAGGTTCGAGTACTCCCTCGGGCATAGGTGTGTGTTGGTCCTTAGGATAATTTACGTTAAGTAGTGTGTAAGCTGGCGACTGTAATGAGGGAAAAGAGAGTGAACTGCAAAACCAGAAGACTTATAAACTCATTATATCTTAATCAAAAAGTTTCAGTTAAAGTGAGAGGAGAAAGTACAGACTGGATCAGACTAGGATAAGGATTAAGACAAGTATGCTGTTTATCACCTACGCTTTTCAACCTCTACTTGGAAAATATGATTGACCAATGCTCATTAGATGACAAAGGAGTAGAAATTGGAGGAAGAAGAGTAGGGTGTTTGAGATTTGCTGATGACATGGTCCTTCTAGCCACAGGGGGAAAAGAATTACAGGATTTGGTGGACACCATTGCAATTAACGGGAAAAAAATATGGAATGAAAATTAACACAAATAAAACAAAAGTATTGGCACTAGGAGGAAATAAGGAAATAAAAATTATGCTGAATAGAGAAATACTAGAACAGGTACAAAATTTTAAGTATCTTGGAAGTGCACCACAGAAATTAAAACAAGGATAGCAATGGCAAAAGAGGCGTTTTATAAGAAAAGGAGAATCTTCTGCAGCGGCCTGGACAGAGAACTCAGAAAGAGACTCATAAAATGTCTTGTATGGAGTGTTCTTCTATATGCCGCTGAAACGTGGACTATGAGGAAAAGAGACAGAGAAAGGCTGGCGGCTTTTGAGATCTGGACATGGCGGAAAATGGAAAGAATAAGTTGGATGGACAGAATAAAAAATGGAGAGGTACTGAGAAGAGTGGGAGAGAAAAGACAGTTACTAGATGTAATAAAGAGAAGAAACAGAAATTGGATTCGGCATATATTAAGAAAGAATCACGGACTGATAAAAACAGTTTTAGAAGCTTATATAGAAGGGAATAGGAAGCGAGGAAGGAAGAGGGGGGGAGGAGATTAGAGTTTCACGTCCCATCAACAACGAGGTCATGAGAGACGGAGTGCAAGCTCGGGTGAGGGAAGGATGGGGAAGGAAATCGGCCGTGCCCTTTCAAAGGAACCATCCCAGCATTTGACTGAAGCGACTTAGGGAAATCACGGAAAACCTAAATCAGGATGGCCGGAGACGGGATTGACGAGGAAGGAAGAGATTCCAGATACTGGATGACATGATGGATGGTACAACATACAGCAGCCTTAAGAAGGAAGCAATGGATCACAGAAAATGGAGAGGCAAAGGACCTGCTAATATAGCAGATACTGATGATGATGATGATGATGATGATTGTGTAAGCTTAGGGACTGATGAACTTAGCAGTTAAGTCCCATAAGATTTCACACACATTTGATTTGAATTATTTGTACTTCCTCATCTTCCAGAAAACAAATTTCAAGAAGGCAAGCAGTTATCATGGGCGTCGTCTCTTCATACCATGTTAAATACAGAGTTATAATATCTATATGTGACTGAATAAATATGTTGGTTGGTGATGTGGGGCAGGGGACAAAATATCTATGTCACTGGGTTAGGGAAGAATGGGGAAGGAAGTCGGCCGTGCAGAGCGAGCAATTTTTTCTGGGTTGCAGTGAGCATAAACTGATTAGACAAAACATTATGAACACCTGCGTAATAACTTGTTCGTCCGTGTTTGGAACGAAATACATCACTGATTCTGCGTGTCAGGGATCCGACAGTTTGTTGGTAGGTTTGTGGAGGAATGTGGCATTAGATGTATACGCAATTCGCCTAAATGACAGGCCACTGAATTTCGTACGCAGTGATGCACCAGACAGCGACCCAGATGGGTCCCGTGGGATATACATCAGGGGATTTCGTCGCCGAGACAGCAAACGGGAGTTCACTATGATGCTCCTCAAACCACAGTAGCGTGGTTGTGGCTCCAAGACGCGGACAATTGCACTGCTGAGAGATGACATCGCCGTCGGGGAAGACATCGAGTATGAAAGGATGCAGGTGGTTCGCAGTTGTCTGCATGTCAACGATTACTACCACTGTAAGACGTCGTGGTCACCTGACTTTCATTGCTTACACATTACACCCTCACAATCATATTCCGCACATCAAGACGCTTGATTCGAACCCAAACTCGATAAGATAAAGTCAATTTTGTATGAATTCATGTAAAAGACATGCAAATAACAAGTAAATCGCGAGTGCGCACCGAGGTTGAAATACTCGAGGCTGGTGTACACACACACATTCAAGACACGACAGTCACAAAAGCTTTTAGTTCGGGTTAGGCTAACCGCACGGCAGGAGGCCGGTCCCTTTAGAGGACGAGTCAACCTATCTACGTCGGCCGGCAACCGCCCGTAGAGCAGACAGAGTTTACCTGAGTGAAAGGGAGAATGACCCCGTGTTCGCTTAAAAGCAAATTCCGCTACATTGTGTGGGAACGCCCATCCTACCCATTCTATATAAACATAGCACACAGTTTCAGAGGTTTTCACAGGGAGACAGCAAACGCCAAACGCCGATGCTACAGATTTCTGGATTGGTCGCCTTAAACGAAACGTCATTCTCCCGTTTTAGAAGAGCAATGCTGATTGGCAGACGATATTCCTGACGCCTTGAGCTGAAGGAGTAAATGAAGAGACCGAAAGATATACCCCTTCACGGCTGGCGTGGAGAGGGGCCGTTCTGTTGTCGCTCTTGGAGCGAGGAACAAGTCTCTCCTCAGTACTTCACTGGGAGAGCACCTCTGTCGAGAGCGAATAGGAGTGCGACTCTATATTGAGTCCTTGCGATTAAGCGTCGTTCACTGTGTTGGCTGTGACACTGATTGTGCGGTGTGAAAGGACAGAGTTATAGTTAAACGCCTGCGAGCGAATTTTTGAGTGGCATCGCGGTGGACTGGTTATCTGACCAGTGTACCACACCAATAGTTAGACTAGAGGCGAATAGGAGTCCTCGACTTCATCAAGGCGTAGGGAGAGTTTGATTGGCGAAGGTCAATCCAGACAGAACGATCTTATTTGTCAGTAGCGAGCGGCGCAGACAGCAGTCATCACAGCTTACGGTATTGTGCGCTACAGCTCTTGCGAGCCCCGTATTTCCTCCACAACAGTACACTTCACTGCATTTCACACGTGACAGCCTCGACCGTACCTAGCAACATTCTAACAGATAATTATTCAAGTTGAGCAGGTAGGGCTCTCAGCCATTCTGCTAAGTCAATAACAATCTTTCACTTTGTATAGAAATTTCATTAGCGAATCCTATCCTTAAGAGGTAACTTTACATTCCAAAAAGAACCCTGAAATAACTTGTTCAGTTCATAACTAAAAGTGCCATTGCGATTTCTCACAATTTTTGCAAAAAAAAAAGAATAATAATAATAATAATAATAATAATAATAATTTTCGTTAGTTTCATGTTTTTCTTGCACTAACTACCACTACCCCAGTACCCAAGTATCCCACTAGTTACGTAAGAAATATTGTGAATTTTTGTGTCATTTCCTTACAACAGATGACTCCAAAAGATATTTATTGCTGAAAAGTTTTTCAGGCATTTCTCTTTAGAACGTTAGGAGCATCTGTCTGACTTCTGTAGTACTGTGGGGGTGGAAATTGCATCTTGCAGGAGCCACAGGGTAAAGGGTACATCTCAGATTAATCCGTTGCGCAGAATGACAGAATAGCAGCCACACGCTTACACCACAGGTCCCACGGAAGCGCAGGAGAATGTCTCCCATAGTGTAATGCTGCTGCCACCAGCCTGCGTCCGTGGGGCGCTGCACGTTTCGAGCCGTCGTTCACCTCGATGACGGCGTTTGTGGAGACGACCATAGACTTAGTGCAGCAAAAATGTGATTGACTGACCGACTGTCGAATTCCGATGGTCCCGCGCCCTTTGCAATCGTAGCTGACGATGTTGGGTCAACATGCGAACACGCAGGTGTGGTCTGCTACGGAGCTGCATGTTCACCAATGTGCGATGAACGGTGTGCTCCGAAACCATTGTGCGGCACCAGAATTATGCTCTTTCGGTAGAGATGCCACAGATCACCGTCTATACCGCTCTACGGAGCAGACAGGTCTCCGAACCGCACGTTTTGCGAAGGGTCGTGGACGTCCAACCATTTAGCGCTTAGTGGTAGTTTTACTTTCCTTCTTGTGAAGACGTCGTTACTTTGCGATATATTGTTTTCTAGGTGTAATATGTAACTGGAAATTATTTCTTTTTTGTAAGTAGCTAAATATGTTTAGAGTTTATTGATTGTGGAAAGCTTTAATATTTTTGTTTATCGTTTACTGTAATAAATTTGGTAGAAAATAGTTGTGTAAAGATTAGATGTAATTTACTTTGATGTTGTATAAACTGTGCGCGAGAGTATTGAGAGAGATAGCAATATCGAGCAATATCGATAGTCGATCCAACAAAACGTGGGGGTGGGGGTATTGTTGGGTAGCGAGAGAGGCGGACACATGTTTTACTGTGGGAGTCGTTACTTTTATGAGCTGGTGAAGATTGAGTTTAGTGGCAAGCGATGTATGTTTTTAATGACTGTTTTATACCAGGACGTGATTTGATAATAGTGAGTGTAGAAACTGGGCGAAGTAAATGCAGAGACTGTGCCGTGAGACGAAGTAACTATGACAATGCAACCGAGAATGGACGGTATTGCAGCTCTGTGTCTATGAATTGAACTGTGCTTGTATTTTGACTGTGTTTTCGTACACTCAAGTACTGTGAACTTACGTATTTATTCGCGTTTCGATGAACTACCGGGCGCCTATAATGAGAAACAGTTTTTCTGAACTTACGCGAACTGTCTATTGTGTGTGAGTACATTCCCGCCCAGGACGCGTTTTGGCGATCGCGGCGCTCCATTAAAACGAATTGACTTTCTACAGAATTCGCGGTCGGCAAGTTTTATAAACTGTGTGTGGCATAAGTAAACTTAAATTGTGTGCGCCAGAAACATTAAAACTGTGCACATACGAACATCTGTAACAACAATTACATCGACCAGCCTGTGGCCTGTGAAACGCCACTGTAATCAGATTTGCAGCTTAATGAATACCACCGCCCGCCCGATTACGAGGAAAACATCATCAGCTGCAATCACACGACCGTGGGAGCAGATGTCAGCGTTTCACCAGGACCAGCCGGCTGCCGTCGATATCGCGACCATCGTCACAACACACAAGATAAGATTTAAAAGCAGCGCTCTCCTGTCATAGACTCAAAATTATTGCAAACTTTTAATTTGTAATATTTTTTCCTTTTGGCTGACTTTCAGATAACATTTGTCTTCTTTAGAATAAAAGTGTTCTCCACGAAGTGGTGTGTTCTATGTAGACATTGTTGACTTTCATTAGCAATAGCCATTTCCCTTTTAATTATTTCCATTTTTTTTTTTACATTTTAAATCCGCTGCCGCTGCGTGTGTATTTTTTATAACTTTTGGAGGGTATGTCTCTAAATTCGTGTACCGGAACATTTACCAGAAATATTGTAATACTTTGCTACTTGGACAAGGGCGCCCGCCATTAATTTCTTGAACGTCGACCAATGACAGTGAAGCTCGCTTGCTATTGGTGCTAACATTCTATAGTGGGTAATTCAAAGGTGGGTAGCTGTCAAATCACACGGGTTGTGATTACATTGAATGAGAGTCGTGTAAAATTGTGGGTTCATCACTCAACTTTGGTATTCTTTTGTTTATTGATGATAGAAGCAAATTTTTTGTCAATGTCCTTAAATCTTATTTAATATGGTTATTCTATGATAAACTGGGATAAATGCTCGGTCACATATTGTGGTGGGAAGTAAAATTTGGAGAAACGTCTATTTGGATACGACTTGATTTTAACTGCATTAGTTAACACGGTACTTTTCGGGTATTTTGGCGATACTTAGTGACAGCGTAGAATCGCGGTCATCGCTTCCTACATCTCTCCGTAGATGCTCGCGACAGTAGCACGTGAACATTTGACCAGCTTCGCCGTTTCGAAGATACTCGTTCACAGGTGTGTGTAACCATAATATCCCCTTTCTCACGTCGCTTGTCTCAGTGGAGTTCCGCATTTGCAGCCCATCTTCGCTAGGTTGATCCCCCGTTCGTGTCTGCTCCGCCTACATACTTCAGCCGGCCGGTGTGGCCGTGCGGTTCTAGACACTTCAGTCTGGAACTGCGTGACCGCTACGGTGGCAGGTTCGAATCCTGCCTCGGACATGGATGTATGTGATGTCCTTAGCTTAGTTAGGTTTAAGTAGATCTAAGTTCTAGGGGACTGATGACCATAGGTGTCAAGTCCCATAGTGCTCAGAGCCATCTGACCCACTCTCTACATACCTCAGATACCGTGTCACGTGCCCGCAACACCATTAGGTGGCATCCGACGTCGCCATAGGCAGTGGTCATAATGTTTTGGCTGTTCAGTGTACTTGGTGAAAATAAAAATGGTTCGCTACAGAGAGAGAAAAGCTACTTTTGGCTTACTACCTGCAGAGACCTTTGGCGAAAAGAGAACCACTTGTATAAATATCAAGAGCTCAGATGGAAACCCAATTCTAAACAAAGAAGGGAAAGCAGAAAGGTGGATGGAGTACATAGAGGGTCTATACAAGGGCGATGTACTCGAGGACAATATTATGGAAATGGAAGAGGATGTAGATGAAGATGAAATGGGAGATATGATACTGCGTGAAGAGTTTGAAAGAGCACTGAAAGATCTGAGTCGAAAAAAGGCAAAGATCTCAGTCGAAAAAAAGCCCCGGGAGTAGACAACATTCCATTAGAACTACTGACAGCCTTGGGAGAGCCAGTCCTGACAAAACTCTATAAAGGCACATTTGCATAGTATAGACAGTGGAAGTTGAAATGTCCTGTGGTGACTCTCCCGGTCCAAGTCGGGCCGTTTGACGTCCTACCCACCTTAACGGTGTTAGCAAAGAGGACGACGGTCAGGATGGAACCCTGAGACACATCTATTTGCTGGATAAAGATGTCTGACAAAGCAGAACCCCTCGCTATCAGTATTTTTTAATAGGTGCAGATATCTAAACAGTGATGTTTTATGGTGGTTTTTCCGACTTTTGGAAACAGTTTTCAGCAGCGTAAAACGACAAATGACATTCATTAAAAGACTTGTGACGCTAAGGTGCCAGGTTCCTTATATTAGATTTATTCCATACCGGCTTAATCATATTTGTGCCACTGAACTATTGTTCCTATAAACATGATATGTAATTCGAAATTTGTGTCGGACAGTGTTGTAATGTAGTGCTTAGGTACATCAGGCAATTGAAGACACACTGACGGAAAAAAATGCAACACCAAAAAATAATTAATGTAGAGTAATGAAATTTCGCGAATACATTTGTCTTCATAACATATGTAAGTGATCTGCAAGTTCACATGGTAATGTAATTGCGAGATGAGTCATTGCAAATGTGAAATGCTAGTACATTAACAACTAGTATATGCGCCAGAACATTGCATGCAAAAATGCACATTTACATGCAGTATTTTGTGCAGGTGCCGGATGTCAGATTGTGAGGTAGAGTTCTATCCATGCCTGTTGCACTTTTTCGGTCAGTACAGGGACAGTTAATGCTATTTGCAGGTAACGCTCAAGTTGTTGTCCGATGGTGTCATTACAGACTGATCTGGTGATGGAGCAGGCCAAGGCAACATGTCGACGACCATCTTGGTTTACAATAACGGTATGCTGGCGAGCGTTATCCTGTTGGAAAATACCTGCCATGCTGTTCAAGAATGGCAGTACAACAGGTCGAATCATCAGACTGGCATGCAGATTTGTAGTCGGAGTGCGTGAGATAACGACGAAAGTGTTCCTGCTGTCGTACGAAATCGCACCCAAGATCATAGCTCCAGGTGAGGGTCCAGTGTGTGTAGCACGTAAATGGCTTGGTTGCAGGACTCAACTGGCTCCCTTCTGTCCAACACACGGCCGGCACTTGCACCGAGGCAGAACCGGTTTCCTTTCACAAACACAATATACCTCCACTCTGACCTCCAATGAGCTCTTGCTTGACACCACTGAAGCTGAAAATGGTGGTGGTTTGGGGTCAGTGGAATAAACTGTACAGCGCGTCTGGCTTGGACCTGTCCTGAAAGTAACCTATTTGTAACAGTTCGTTGCGTCACTGTGGTGCCAACTGCTGCTCAGATTGCTGCTGCAGATGCAGTATGACGCACCAAAACCATACACTGAACACGATGGTCTTCGTTCTCGGTAGTGCCACGTGGCCGTCTGGAGCACGGTCTTCTTGTGACCTTAATTTTCGTTAAAAAAAAAAAAGTTCAAATGGCTCTGAGTGGTCGCGCGGTTCCAGACTGAAGCGCCTAGAACCGCTCGGCCACACCGGCCGGCTTACATTCTCGTCACCAACGCAATTAGCAGTCATGTACAGTGCCTACATTCCTGCCAAGTATTTCTGCAGTATCGTAGAAGGAACATCCAGCTTCTCAAAGCCCAATCACACGATCTCGTTCAAATTCAGTGAGGTGTTGATAATGACATCTTTGTTGCCTTAAGGGGGGTAGGACGTCAAACGGGCCGACTTGGAGCAGGAGAGGCACCACAGGACATTTTAATTTCCACTGTCTATACTTTTACAAATAAATTCATAAAATTTTGTCAGTATGACCAGGAAGGATTCAGGATTCACACTCGTAGCAGTGGAAGTTTGAAAACATAACAAAGTAATTTTTTTTACATGTGAAATTTCATCATTTTTTTCACTTGCTAATGGCAGCATTTGATGCTATAGCTACAGTTTTCTTCATAAGTAAGACATTCATCGATGAATTTTTCACAGCATACAAAACATACTTAAAGGTGTATGAAACTCTAGAATTTTCCAAATCTATTAAAAACTGTGGTAAAAACTGAGTTAATTAACTAAAAAATTTGTGTTTTTTCGAAACATGAAGTATAAAATACAACAGATCATTCGTTTTTTCATAAATTAAATAAATTCTAGAGTTTTATACACCTGTAAGTATGGTATGTATGCTGTGGAAAATTCATCGAAGAATCTCTCTAACTTATGAAGAAAAGTGTACCTATAACAACAAATGCAGCCATTAGTAAGTGAAAAATAATGAAATTTCACACGTAAAAAAAAAAAAATTGTTATGTTTTCGAACTACTACTGCAATGAGTGTAAATCCTGAATCCTTCCTGGTGATGCTGACAAAGTTTTATGAATTTATTTGTAAAAGTATAGACAGTGGAAATTAAAATGTCCTGTGGTGCCTCTCCTGCTCCAAGTCGGCCAGTTTGACGTCCTGCCCCACTTAAAGGCAGTCTTGACTAACATCAACTCATCGCGTCCTATCTCAAACGTTACAAACGCTCACGACCGTTACAGCTCGTATTTAAAGGAAAGCTAATTTGCTGTCTCACTGTGGCGTTATTATCGCCACTCTTAGACGACTGGCAAGAAATTGGAATACGTGTCATTTTTCAGATACAGAAACTCGCCTACCAACAATCGTTTATGTCACACGACTCCCTCTTGGTTGCGACTTTTTTTCCGTCAGTGTGTTTAGCGATTTGAAGTTTGTGATACAGAAATTCTGTAATTTCGGTCATGTACTGATTGATTACGCAGACTTGAGTAAAGAGGAGTTGCTGTACTGAACAGAAAATGATAGTTTATGACTTTGGCTGATGTAGGTATGATCACAACAAAAATTCTGTTGCAGTGTTATTACTGATTTACACACTACTGGCCATTAAAATTGCTACACCAAGAACAAATGCAGATGATACACGAGTATTCATTACACAAATATATTATGCTACAACTTACATGTGATTACATTTTCACGCAATTTGAGTGCATAGATCCTGAGAAATCAGTACCCAGAACAACCACCTTGATACGCCTGCGCATTGAGTCAAATAGAGCTTGGATGGCGTGTACAGGTGCAGCTGCCCATGCAGCTTCAACACGATGCCACAGTTCATCAAGAGTAGTGACTGGCGTATTGTGACGTGCCAGTTGCTCGGCCACCATTCACCAGACGTTTTCAATTGGTGAGAGATCTGGAGAATGTGCTCGCCAGGGCAGCAGTCGAAAATTTTCTGTATCCAGAAAGGCCCGTACAGCAGCTGCAACATTCGGTCGTGCATTATCCTGCTGAAATGTAGCGTTTCGCAGGGATCGAATGAAGGGTAGAGCCACAGGTCGTAACACATCTGAAATGTATAGGCCACTGTTCAAAGTGCATTCAGTGCGAACAAGAGGTGACCGAGACGTGTAACCAATGGCACCCCATACCATCACGCCGGGTGATACGCCAGAATGGCGATGACAAATACATGCTTCCAATGTGCGTTCACCGCGATGTCGCCAAACACGCATGCGACCATCATGATGCTGTAAACAGAACCTGGATTCATCCGAAAAAATGACGTTTTGCCATTCGTGCACCCAGGTTTGTCGTCGAGTACACCATCACAGGCGCTCCTGTCTGTGATGCAGCGTCAAGGGTAACCGCAACCACGGTCTCCGACCTCATAGTCCACGCTGCTGCAAACGTCGTCGAACTGTTCGTGCAGATGGTTGTTGTCTTGCAAACGTCCCCATCTGTTGACTCTGGGATCGAGATGTGGCTGCACGATCCGTTACAGCCAAGCGGATAAGATGCCTGTCATCTCGACTGCCAGTGATACGAGGCCGTTGGGATCCAGCACGGCGTTCCGTATTACCCTCGTGAACCCACCGATTCCATATTCTGATAACAGTCATTGGATCTCGACCAACGCGAGCAGCAATGTCGCGATACGATAAACAGCAATCGCGATAGGCCACAATCCGACCATTATCAAAGTCGGAAACGTGATGGTACGCATTTCTTCTTTTTACACGAAGCATCACAACAACGTTTCACCAGGCAACGCCGGTCAACTGCTGTTTGTGTATGAGAAATCGGTTGGAAACTTTCCTCATGTCGGCACGTTGCAGGTGTCGCCACCGGTACCAGCCTTGTGTGAATGCTCTGTAAAGCTAATCGTTTGCATATCACTGCATCTTCTTCCTGTCGGTTAAATTTCGTGTCTGTAACACGTCATCTTTGTGGTGTAGCAATTTTAATGGCCAGTAGTGCATTAGTGGATTAAATTGATAAATACGTCTCACTTCCGTTCTGAAATGCTGCCGTTTAAGGTTAATTAGTCCCTGTCACAAATTTTCCCTTTCTCAGCAGAACGATGATCGTGTTTAGTGATCCTGACGTTACTCATATTAAATGATTCTGACAGACTGCTCAAAATCTGCGTAGATTCTGGTACTCAGTCTTCTGGGTTGTCTTAGTTGAGCAGAAAACGAGTATATGATGTTCACGTATGAAGACAGGAACTTTGTGGTTTGGAATGCATAAACATATATGATGTAGAGACGTTTCGCCCCAAGGTGACTGTTGTAGCACAAAGACACAATAGTGTGGGTATTTCACATTGACCTACATGAGACAAATGTTCGAGTATCAAACGAAGTTCACTCACCTAAGGCGGCGAAGTTCACGCACCGAGGCGTCGCACACCCGTCTCCTCAGAAGTGGTTGGAGCCCACTGAGCATCTGGGACAGTTGCCGAAACCCTGTTTCAAACAATTATTCCTTGAAAAGTAAACTAGATTTCACAATTGCAGAAAGTTACATAACGGCGAATGTTCACTGACTCTACTTCCAAGATGACGTATTCGTAGCTGAAAGACCGCTCCTTCTTACGCCACCTCATTCTTTTCTGCCTTGCCGTTTTTTCGCATGCCCTGCCGCGTTTGCTGTAAATACGGGAGCACCTAAGGTTTCTGATAACCTGCAGTTTAGAATTATTAAGAAGAATCTCTTCTATGTTCACCAGGTCGCACGAAACATCACGATTGTGAGCAACAAATACTCCGGAGGGACGGTTTACAATGTGTTGTAACTGTGAGCTAGAGGCGCGATCTGCATTTATTGCCGAGATATCAACTCTGCTGTGTATGCATTGAAAGATTCCATCGCGCTTTCAGCAGAGACCAGGAGTATTTGAATGCCTGTGCAGGATGGTTGTATGGATCAGTGAACAACTGCTGAGAAAAAGTGGTCACTAAATCAAAATGACTAAACAGAGCAGACAGTCTGGATGGAAGCAAAACAGAATTTGTAGGCCAATAATTTTCACGATGTAATCTACAACCACACAATTGCAACCACACATTAACATATACAGTCTCAGAAATGATCACTAAACATAAGGAAACTACGTAACTGACGGAAACCTGCGTTATATTTGTGAGTTCAAACTTGCAGCAGTAGAATTCGATTTTTTTAAAAATTGGAGTCGAAACTAATCTTACACCCTGAAAAGGGGTCGGGGGTGAGAGATCAAAATTAATATATATTTCGATCTTGACGAATACACACACACACACACACACACACACACACACACACACACACACACACACACACACACACACACACGACCGTGTGTACACTAATGCGCGTTCGTATACGCTGTCAAAAAAGGAACACATGAAACTTTCACGCAACCTGCTAACGAATAATTTGCATTTATTGCACATAATGCCAGGACTGACTAAACGCATTCTAGAGAAAACGCTTCACGGAACTATTGTACCAGTTTAGCGGTACTAAACGTACAAGGCAGTTCGCACCATTAACAGAATATTTGCAAGTTATGACCATTAGCTTGTCAGACAGTAGATTATTTACGTGAAACTGTCCAGAAACTTGCTATGGAGCAGCGACATTAAAAACACCCGCAGCTAGTTTGCCATCTATTCCAAGCCACTGACAACCGAAAGAAACATCATTTCAGTACCGTAGGTATTTGGGGTGATCGTGAAGCAAGTGAATGTCGCAGAAGCTGCAGAGCACGAGAAACTGTATGCAGTTCGAACACGTAATGTTTTTCATGTATGTTGACATGTCCAATAACAACACAACAACCTTAACGTCCTCGAAGAAAACAAACATCACACATTTTCCTAACTATCTATGAAAACAATCGCTACTGATCACGCATCAGTCTCATTCTGCGCTACAAAAGTTAATTATCTCTTACCTTATCGCCAAGAGAACTTTCTACTGGACTCTGGAAACCGAAAATAAAAGCTTGTGTTATAAAACTGTTGTACAGAATACTGGAAGCTCCGAATCCGCCTCGTATGTAAATGTCTAAGACAGAGCAAACAAGACAAGTGCGGCCAAGGCACGGCTGCTCGTGTACGTACGCCGTTCAGAGAGCAATTATTCGTCGCGGGAAAAGAGAGAGTAAACAGTACGTGGCGCGAAAACAAACTCGTGACTGAAAGTTGCGCATCAGTCGTACAGAATTTTGACATGAGTTAAAAATAAAATATTTAAACTGAAGTACTGTATTGTTTTGTAAATAGTAACGTCGATTGTACTAGCCCTCTGTCAACCTGTATGTTTACAGAAATAATCCCCCAAATGCTTCCAGCCATTAACACGACTGTAATTATAAAGATTTAAGATTCGACATTCGGTAACTTCCAAGAATGATTGCCTATCGAAGTTGCGGTGTCCAAACGATACACATCGAACGTGCGATCGTAAATCGATCATGCGACTCTGGTGGCGGGGGTTGTGGTCAATTATATGTGATCGTCATTTTCATCTGTTTTCCGTCGTTACCTTAGTTGCTCTAAATTACACTTCTCCGCGAATTATTTGTGAGTTGCTAGGGAATCCCAGACGATTTATGTCTTTAGTGAGTGGGAAGTCTGGTGTTCTTGACGTTTCTTCGGCGGATTCTCTCACATGGAAAAATCCAATTCCATTTTTATCCAGCGTAGAAAATTGTTTGACTTTTTGTCGCGAATATGGAATACTATCAGACGAGGGAAGAAGGGACTGTATAGACTGTGGTGGTGCGAAGTGTATAAAACTTCGTAAGAACAGTCTCAGTGCTGAGATACTGTGACAATTTCATTGCGGACAGTACGGGAAACGAACGAGTATTAGGAAGAATACGCGGTTCGAGTCCTCCAAATTAGCCATCCAGAGCACCGTAATGGACTTTCACATGATGACAACACCGACGGCGAGTAAGGTTAGTCGTCTCCTTTGCAATTACAAGTATTTTTGTAACGCTCTTCTTATGTCGTTGCTGTAGCGAACGCCGTATAAACACACTCATAACGCCCGCCACCATAGCCGCATGATCGATTTACGATCGCACGTTCGATATGTATCGTTTGCACACCGCAACTTCCATACGCAATCATTCTTGGAAATTAGCCGACATTCGAACTTGAGGGACTTAGCGCTGCAGCCTGAAGTTTTTAGCAGACAGTTTGTGATACCGATAGCTAAACGTGCAGCCAAAAGAACCTTGAATATTATTTTTTCTTTCTTTGTTACAGATCTGCGTATTAAAGTTCTAATCTTCTGCTAAACCCTTTGTTGATTTACATAAAAATCAATATTTACACAAGATTCGAGTGGCTCTTGACCATTCTTGATTTATTCCTTTCTGAATGTGGTTTTTAAAAGTAGTCTCACGACAAGGGGTGTTATCAGGAATCAGCAAATGTTTCAAAGACAAAAGAGAACACTCAGCAGTCCACTGGGGAACGGGTACTGCGCATCACTGGAGATTGCGTGTGATTTGTCTTCGATGGCTGTTCTATAATGGTAGACAGAGAGAGTAGTGTACAGGCCACTTTGAGGAAGAAATATTATCGATCCTCACTGTTTCTTTGATCAAGTCACAAACTCAACCTTGCGGGTAACAATGCAAATGCAGTGCCATAAATAACGAATACCGTGTTCATTGTAAACGACGCTATAAACTATTTTTAAAGAATCGAGTACACACTGAAAATTTGCTTCCAATTTATCACGAATGTGTGAGACGAGAGGGCCTGAAAAATATATAAAACCATGAGACTATTTTCTCAACATTTCCCAGAGGCTGCGAGAGCTCTAGAGAAATTGTCTCCAGTCGAAAATTATGCAACGAGAATACATACTTATCAGTTGCATTCAGCCAAACCAATGGTCATCTTACCTTTAATGCAATAGCCAATTACTCAGAATATTTGGAACTAGTAGTCCACACTATATGGGCAACACCTGTGTTATTCCGAATTGTCTGCAGCTCGTGGTCGTGCGGTAGCGTTCTCGCTTCCCACACCCGGGTTCCCGTGTTCGATTCCCGGCGGGGTCAGGGATTTTCTCTGCCTCGTGATGACTGGGTGTTGTGTGATGTCCTTAGGTTAGTTAGGTTTAAGTAGTTCTAAGTTCTAGGGGACTGATGACCATAGATGTTAAGTCCCATAGTGCTCAGAGCCATTCCGAATTACGATTCAATGTTCCTTCGGACATTCACTGCAGTGACTAAGCCGTTATGAAATATATGAAATGTCTTCGCAGTTGTGAATCCGTTATGTATATACTCGTAAAGAGAAGACGTTTTATTTGAAAGTCACTTGTCCAATATCAGCTGCTAAATGCGATGCTGCAATGCCTGTGTTATTCAGAATGGATGGAGAGTCTTCGTCAGATGTAGAAGCAACTTCAGGTTTATCCTAGGGAAGTGTGTTGGGACCCTTGCTGTTCATGTTGTATATTAATGACCTTCCAGACAATATTAATAGTAAAATGAGGCTTTTTGCATATGATACAGTTTTGTATAACAAAGTACTATCTGCATGAATATTCAGATTGATAAGATTTCAATGTGGTGCAGAGACTGGCAACTTGCTTTAAGCGTTCAGAAATGCGAAAAATTGTGCACCTCACAAAACAAAAACGTAATATCCTATGACTATAATACCAATGAGTCACTGTTGGTATGGGACAACTCATACAAATATCTGGGTGTAACTCTTCGTACAGACATGAACTAGTATGATCACATAGGCTCAGTCATGGGTGAAGCAGATGGTAGACATCGGTTTACTGGTAGAATACCGGGGAAATGCGGTCAGTCCACAAAGGAGATTGCTTAGATATCACTTCTGCGACCAGCCTGCGAATATTGCTCAAGTGTGTAGGGCTGGCACCAAACAAGGCTAAGAGGAGATATAGAACGTGTACAGAGACGGGCAACACGTAAGGTCACAGGTTTGTTTCATGCATAGGATAGTGTCACAGAGATAATGAAGGAACTGAACTGGGAGACTCTCGAAGATAGACATAAACTACCACGAGAATGTCTATTAACAAAGTTTCAAGAGATAGCTTTAAATGATGACTCTAGGAATATACTACAGTACCCTACGTTTCGCTGACATAGGGGTCGCCAGGCCAAGATTAGAGTAATTACTGTACGCACAGGGGCTTCAAACAATCATTCTTCCCGCACTCCATGCGTGAATGGAACGGGAAGAAACACTAATAACTTGTACAGTGGGATGTACCCTCTCCCATGCACCTCACGCTGGTTTTCAGAGTGTAGATGTAGATCTACAAGGTAACAAATATTGAACAATATGAAAAAAGGTAAATTAATTACAAACTACGTCGTGCACACACTTTATTCAACATGTTAATGTCACTACAAATATCCGGATTTACGTTATGACATGTTCGATATGCCTGCCATCATTAGCGATGATGTGGCGCAGACGGATAGCAAAATTCGGCATGACCCACTGAAGTGTCGGAACATAGATGCTATCCATGACGTCCTGAATGGCTGTTTTCAGCTCGGCAGTGGTTTTGGGGTTGTTGCTGTACACCTTGCTTTAATATAGCCCCACAAAAAGGAATCGCATGTGTTCAGACCTGGAGAATATGGCGGCCCATACTAGTGGCCTCTGGATACTCCAGAGCCAGAGTGCAGTCCCTGAAGTGCCCCTCCAGGACATCAAACACTCTCCTGCTTCGATGGGGTCGAGCTCCGTCTTGCATGAACCACAACGCGTCGAAATCACGGTCACTTTGGTTAATGGGAATGAAACCATCTTCAAAAACCTTCAGGTACCATTCGGCAGTCACCGTGCCATCGAGGAATATCTTACCGATTATTCCGTAACTGGGCACTGCACATCACACAGACATACGTTGAGTGTGAAGAGATTTCTCGATCGCGCGCCAGTTTTGCTTACGGACAAACCCATCCAAATGGAAGTGGGCTTCATCTCTAAACCAAACAACAAGGCGTATATTAATTCCCAACATGCCCTGCGGCCAACCGTATAGTTTGAACGTCCTAACGCAAACCGTTCAGAAGTTACGAAGATTTTGTTTCATATAGCTCAGTAACTGTCACCCTGAAGGTGTAGATGTGGTGTACGTGATGTAGATGGGGACAAACCGTGAGAATGATATCGCAATTCTGTAAGACCCACTAATTCTGACAAAGCACACTGAATGAGACAATTTGGCTCAGAGAGTTTTCACAGTGGTCGGTAGCAAACACTGGACATGCAACAGTTCGTTTCAATAATTATTACATTGTTCCCTCTACAGTTTCAAAGCAAAGTGTATATAATCTTACCCCAAATACAGTAGCACTATTTGTGACCAACATTTACCCTACGAGAAGGTAAGCACTTGCTTTCTCTGAGGGTCATGTCAGCCTTATACCTGTATTTCTGTGGGCTATCGGCAGGATTAGGTCGAGCAACGATCATTTAATGCCTTTTAAATGCCCAAAACTCGGCTGCCACTCACCAGAAACGTTTATGCCTATGTGAGACTGGGACACACAGCAGTAGGATGCAGTGAGCAATTGATTATATAAACTCTGTGACTTTCAGAATACCATCATACTTTTGCACATGTAGCCTACACTCTCTTAACATCTAGAAAACTGAAAACTAGATGGCTGAAAGATGCTAGAGTACTGAAATTGTGAGTCTAGTGTTTTACTACTTTCCTCTGCAAATTTTGACACGTCTGTAGTAATTATTTGTATGTGCGGCTGGTCCCGGCGGAGGTTCGAGTACTCCCTCGGGCATAGGTGTGTGTTGGTCCTTAGGATAATTTACGTTAAGTAGTGTGTAAGCTGGCGACTGTAATGAGGGAAAAGAGAGTGAACTGCAAAACCAGAAGACTTATAAACTCATTATATCTTAATCAAAAAGTTTCAGTTAAAGTGAGAGGAGAAAGTACAGACTGGATCAGACTAGGATAAGGATTAAGACAAGTATGCTGTTTATCACCTACGCTTTTCAACCTCTACTTGGAAAATATGATTGACCAATGCTCATTAGATGACAAAGGAGTAGAAATTGGAGGAAGAAGAGTAGGGTGTTTGAGATTTGCTGATGACATGGTCCTTCTAGCCACAGGGGGAAAAGAATTACAGGATTTGGTGGACACCATTGCAATTAACGGGAAAAAAATATGGAATGAAAATTAACACAAATAAAACAAAAGTATTGGCACTAGGAGGAAATAAGGAAATAAAAATTATGCTGAATAGAGAAATACTAGAACAGGTACAAAATTTTAAGTATCTTGGAAGTGCACCACAGAAATTAAAACAAGGATAGCAATGGCAAAAGAGGCGTTTTATAAGAAAAGGAGAATCTTCTGCAGCGGCCTGGACAGAGAACTCAGAAAGAGACTCATAAAATGTCTTGTATGGAGTGTTCTTCTATATGCCGCTGAAACGTGGACTATGAGGAAAAGAGACAGAGAAAGGCTGGCGGCTTTTGAGATCTGGACATGGCGGAAAATGGAAAGAATAAGTTGGATGGACAGAATAAAAAATGGAGAGGTACTGAGAAGAGTGGGAGAGAAAAGACAGTTACTAGATGTAATAAAGAGAAGAAACAGAAATTGGATTCGGCATATATTAAGAAAGAATCACGGACTGATAAAAACAGTTTTAGAAGCTTATATAGAAGGGAATAGGAAGCGAGGAAGGAAGAGGGGGGGAGGAGATTAGAGTTTCACGTCCCATCAACAACGAGGTCATGAGAGACGGAGTGCAAGCTCGGGTGAGGGAAGGATGGGGAAGGAAATCGGCCGTGCCCTTTCAAAGGAACCATCCCAGCATTTGACTGAAGCGACTTAGGGAAATCACGGAAAACCTAAATCAGGATGGCCGGAGACGGGATTGACGAGGAAGGAAGAGATTCCAGATACTGGATGACATGATGGATGGTACAACATACAGCAGCCTTAAGAAGGAAGCAATGGATCACAGAAAATGGAGAGGCAAAGGACCTGCTAATATAGCAGATACTGATGATGATGATGATGATGATGATTGTGTAAGCTTAGGGACTGATGAACTTAGCAGTTAAGTCCCATAAGATTTCACACACATTTGATTTGAATTATTTGTACTTCCTCATCTTCCAGAAAACAAATTTCAAGAAGGCAAGCAGTTATCATGGGCGTCGTCTCTTCATACCATGTTAAATACAGAGTTATAATATCTATATGTGACTGAATAAATATGTTGGTTGGTGATGTGGGGCAGGGGACAAAATATCTATGTCACTGGGTTAGGGAAGAATGGGGAAGGAAGTCGGCCGTGCAGAGCGAGCAATTTTTTCTGGGTTGCAGTGAGCATAAACTGATTAGACAAAACATTATGAACACCTGCGTAATAACTTGTTCGTCCGTGTTTGGAACGAAATACATCACTGATTCTGCGTGTCAGGGATCCGACAGTTTGTTGGTAGGTTTGTGGAGGAATGTGGCATTAGATGTATACGCAATTCGCCTAAATGACAGGCCACTGAATTTCGTACGCAGTGATGCACCAGACAGCGACCCAGATGGGTCCCGTGGGATATACATCAGGGGATTTCGTCGCCGAGACAGCAAACGGGAGTTCACTATGATGCTCCTCAAACCACAGTAGCGTGGTTGTGGCTCCAAGACGCGGACAATTGCACTGCTGAGAGATGACATCGCCGTCGGGGAAGACATCGAGTATGAAAGGATGCAGGTGGTTCGCAGTTGTCTGCATGTCAACGATTACTACCACTGTAAGACGTCGTGGTCACCTGACTTTCATTGCTTACACATTACACCCTCACAATCATATTCCGCACATCAAGACGCTTGATTCGAACCCAAACTCGATAAGATAAAGTCAATTTTGTATGAATTCATGTAAAAGACATGCAAATAACAAGTAAATCGCGAGTGCGCACCGAGGTTGAAATACTCGAGGCTGGTGTACACACACACATTCAAGACACGACAGTCACAAAAGCTTTTAGTTCGGGTTAGGCTAACCGCACGGCAGGAGGCCGGTCCCTTTAGAGGACGAGTCAACCTATCTACGTCGGCCGGCAACCGCCCGTAGAGCAGACAGAGTTTACCTGAGTGAAAGGGAGAATGACCCCGTGTTCGGCTTAAAAGCAAATTCCGCTACATTGTGTGGGAACGCCCATCCTACCCATTCTATATAAACATAGCACACAGTTTCAGAGGTTTTCACAGGGAGACAGCAAACGCCAAACGCCGATGCTACAGATTTCTGGATTGGTCGCCTTAAACGAAACGTCATTCTCCCGTTTTAGAAGAGCAATGCTGATTGGCAGACGATATTCCTGACGCCTTGAGCTGAAGGAGTAAATGAAGAGACCGAAAGATATACCCCTTCACGGCTGGCGTGGAGAGGGGCCGTTCTGTTGTCGCTCTTGGAGCGAGGAACAAGTCTCTCCTCAGTACTTCACTGGGAGAGCACCTCTGTCGAGAGCGAATAGGAGTGCGACTCTATATTGAGTCCTTGCGATTAAGCGTCGTTCACTGTGTTGGCTGTGACACTGATTGTGCGGTGTGAAAGGACAGAGTTATAGTTAAACGCCTGCGAGCGAATTTTTGAGTGGCATCGCGGTGGACTGGTTATCTGACCAGTGTACCACACCAATAGTTAGACTAGAGGCGAATAGGAGTCCTCGACTTCATCAAGGCGTAGGGAGAGTTTGATTGGCGAAGGTCAATCCAGACAGAACGATCTTATTTGTCAGTAGCGAGCGGCGCAGACAGCAGTCATCACAGCTTACGGTATTGTGCGCTACAGCTCTTGCGAGCCCCGTATTTCCTCCACAACAGTACACTTCACTGCATTTCACACGTGACAGCCTTGACCGTACCTAGCAACATTCTAACAGATAATTATTCAAGTTGAGCAGGTAGGGCTCTCAGCCATTCTGCTAAGTCAATAACAATCTTTCACTTTGTATAGAAATTTCATTAGCGAATCCTATCCTTAAGAGGTAACTTTACATTCCAAAAAGAACCCTGAAATAACTTGTTCAGTTCATAACTAAAAGTGCCATTGCGATTTCTCACAATTTTTGCAAAAAAAAAAAAATAATAATAATAATAATAATAATAATAATTTTCGTTAGTTTCATGTTTTTCTTGCACTAACTACCACTACCCCAGTACCCAAGTATCCCACTAGTTACGTAAGAAATATTGTGAATTTTTGTGTCATTTCCTTACAACAGATGACTCCAGAAGATATTTATTGCTGAAAAGTTTTTCAGGCATTTCTCTTTAGAACGTTAGGAGCATCTGTCTGACTTCTGTAGTACTGTGGGGGTGGAAATTGCATCTTGCAGGAGCCACAGGGTAAAGGGTACATCTCAGATTAATCCGTTGCGCAGAATGACAGAATAGCAGCCACACGCTTACACCACAGGTCCCACGGAAGCACAGGAGAATGTCTCCCATAGTGTAATGCTGCTGCCACCAGCCTGCGTCCGTGGGGCGCTGCACGTTTCGAGCCGTCGTTCACCTCGATGACGGCGTTTGTGGAGACGACCATAGACTTAGTGCAGCAAAAATGTGATTGACTGACCGACTGTCGAATTCCGATGGTCCCGCGCCCTTTGCAATCGTAGCTGACGATGTTGGGTCAACATGCGAACACGCAGGTGTGGTCTGCTACGGAGCTGCATGTTCACCAATGTGCGATGAACGGTGTGCTCCGAAACCATTGTGCGGCACCAGAATTATGCTCTTTCGGTAGAGATGCCACAGATCACCGTCTATACCGCTCTACGGAGCAGACAGGTCTCCGAACCGCACGTTTTGCGAAGGGTCGTGGACGTCCAACCATTTAGCGCTTAGTGGTAGTTTTACTTTCCTTCTTGTGAAGACGTCGTTACTTTGCGATATATTGTTTTCTAGGTGTAATATGTAACTGGAAATTATTTCTTTTTTGTAAGTAGCTAAATATGTTTAGAGTTTATTGATTGTGGAAAGCTTTAATATTTTTGTTTATCGTTTACTGTAATAAATTTGGTAGAAAATAGTTGTGTAAAGATTAGATGTAATTTACTTTGATGTTGTATAAACTGTGCGCGAGAGTATTGAGAGAGATAGCAATATCGAGCAATATCGATACTCGATCCAACAAAACGTGGGGGTGGGAGTATTGTTGGGTAGCGAGAGAGGCGGACACATGTTTTACTGTGGGAGTCGTTACTTTTATGAGCTGGTGAAGATTGAGTTTAGTGGCAAGCGATGTATGTTTTTAATGACTGTTTTATACCAGGACGTGATTTGATAATAGTGAGTGTAGAAACTGGGCGAAGTAAATGCAGAGACTGTGCCGTGAGACGAAGTAACTATGACAATGCAACCGAGAATGGACGGTATTGCAGCTCTGTGTCTATGAATTGAACTGTGCTTGTATTTTGACTGTGTTTTCGTACACTCAAGTACTGTGAACTTACGTATTTATTCGCGTTTCGATGAACTACCGGGCGCCTATAATGAGAAACAGTTTTTCTGAACTTACGCGAACTGTCTATTGTGTGTGAGTACATTCCCGCCCAGGACGCGTTTTGGCGATCGCGGCGCTCCATTAAAACGAATTGACTTTCTACAGAATTCGCGGTCGGCAAGTTTTATAAACTGTGTGTGGCATAAGTAAACTTAAATTGTGTGCGCCAGAAACATTAAAACTGTGCACATACGAACATCTGTAACAACAATTACATCGACCAGCCTGTGGCCTGTGAAACGCCACTGTAATCAGATTTGCAGCTTAATGAATACCACCGCCCGCCCGATTACGAGGAAAACATCATCAGCTGCAATCACACGACCGTGGGAGCAGATGTCAGCGTTTCACCAGGACCAGCCGGCTGCCGTCGATATCGCGACCATCGTCACAACACACAAGATAAGATTTAAAAGCAGCGCTCTCCTGTCATAGACTCAAAATTATTGCAAACTTTTAATTTGTAATATTTTTTCCTTTTGGCTGACTTTCAGATAACATTTGTCTTCTTTAGAATAAAAGTGTTCTCCACGAAGTGGTGTGTTCTATGTAGACATTGTTGACTTTCATTAGCAATAGCCATTTCCCTTTTAATTATTTCCATTTTTTTTTTACATTTTAAATCCGCTGCCGCTGCGTGTGTATTTTTTATAACTTTTGGAGGGTATGTCTCTAAATTCGTGTACCGGAACATTTACCAGAAATATTGTAATACTTTGCTACTTGGACAAGGGCGCCCGCCATTAATTTCTTGAACGTCGACCAATGACAGTGAAGCTCGCTTGCTATTGGTGCTAACATTCTATAGTGGGTAATTCAAAGGTGGGTAGCTGTCAAATCACACGGGTTGTGATTACATTGAATGAGAGTCGTGTAAAATTGTGGGTTCATCACTCAACTTTGGTATTCTTTTGTTTATTGATGATAGAAGCAAATTTTTTGTCAATGTCCTTAAATCTTATTTAATATGGTTATTCTATGATAAACTGGGATAAATGCTCGGTCACATATTGTGGTGGGAAGTAAAATTTGGAGAAACGTCTATTTGGATACGACTTGATTTTAACTGCATTAGTTAACACGGTACTTTTCGGGTATTTTGGCGATACTTAGTGACAGCGTAGAATCGCGGTCATCGCTTCCTACATCTCTCCGTAGATGCTCGCGACAGTAGCACGTGAACATTTGACCAGCTTCGCCGTTTCGAAGATACTCGTTCACAGGTGTGTGTAACCATAATATCCCCTTTCTCACGTCGCTTGTCTCAGTGGAGTTCCGCATTTGCAGCCCATCTTCGCTAGGTTGATCCCCCGTTCGTGTCTGCTCCGCCTACATACTTCAGCCGGCCGGTGTGGCCGTGCGGTTCTAGACACTTCAGTCTGGAACTGCGTGACCGCTACGGTGGCAGGTTCGAATCCTGCCTCGGACATGGATGTATGTGATGTCCTTAGCTTAGTTAGGTTTAAGTAGATCTAAGTTCTAGGGGACTGATGACCATAGGTGTCAAGTCCCATAGTGCTCAGAGCCATCTGACCCACTCTCTACATACCTCAGATACCGTGTCACGTGCCCGCAACACCATTAGGTGGCATCCGACGTCGCCATAGGCAGTGGTCATAATGTTTTGGCTGTTCAGTGTACTTGGTGAAAATAAAAATGGTTCGCTACAGAGAGAGAAAAGCTACTTTTGGCTTACTACCTGCAGAGACCTTTGGCGAAAAGAGAACCACTTGTATAAATATCAAGAGCTCAGATGGAAACCCAATTCTAAACAAAGAAGGGAAAGCAGAAAGGTGGATGGAGTACATAGAGGGTCTATACAAGGGCGATGTACTCGAGGACAATATTATGGAAATGGAAGAGGATGTAGATGAAGATGAAATGGGAGATATGATACTGCGTGAAGAGTTTGAAAGAGCACTGAAAGATCTGAGTCGAAAAAAGGCAAAGATCTCAGTCGAAAAAAAGCCCCGGGAGTAGACAACATTCCATTAGAACTACTGACAGCCTTGGGAGAGCCAGTCCTGACAAAACTCTATAAAGGCACATTTGCATGCCGTGCGTGAGTTTCCTCGGAAACGCGAAATCTTAATTAAATAATTAATCTGTGACAAATAAATAAAGCCTATGGCACAGAACTGCAGCGCTGTGTCGCTGATAAAACAAAAACACAATTACGATACTCTTATGTTTCTTGAAGAAGGAGAGGTCTTGGACGAGTGGTGCAGGAAGCACGTATATTTCATTGACTGGCACACCGCCATATTTGATGTTATATAAGAACACTGCTAGTTGCAATCTTACTAGGCACTCGATTCTGTAAAGAATTTATATTTATGAAAGTAAGTAGAATTATTGGTTGAATATATCTGATTTAACTAACTGTGTAAACTTTCTATGTTTAGTAGACAGTCACCTCTGTACGACGTATTGACATGGCTGGCAAATTATTCTAATATTGAGATTTAGATTTGAGTCCACACCTACCGCAGCAGTCTTTGGAAACGATCTAAATACGAAGTCCGATTATTTGAGTCTTATTTCACGGTCAACTACGAAAAACATTACATTTACGAAAAAGCCATTGTCAAGTGTCTGATACCGAATAATTAAACATCCACGTTCCAGATAAGCAAATATTAATTACATCCAATCACTATCATACATAATTAATAATGTAATATTTTATTTTATTTTATTTATTTTATATTGGCGACTGCGTGTTGGACTTGTTATTTTGTCATTTGTTACATTGTTCTCTTTGTTTCATGTGAAAAATCAACTTTCTGGACCTGGACTTGACTATATGAGAAATAACAAAAATCTGAAGATGTTTGCCAATTATAAAATTTTGTGGGAAGACGCAATGAAGCTTCCAGCAAAATAAGGTAAGACGCAGCATCTTTGCATTGGCAGGCTTGACCAGGCGCATAATTCAGTGTATTAGCTCTTCAGTAGATTCTGTAGTATTTCTTTCGCGTGTAGCAGTTTTCAGTGATAAATTTCATTCTCAGTACTTTTCCTTAAACAATAACTTCTGCAACAATACCAATACACGAGTGTACAATATGGCCGACTTCCGTACGATACGTTGTAACATGGACAGCAGCCATTAACAATAATCCCATATTCAGTTTACATTTTTAAATTAACAAACAGCCATCGTTGCTACGAGCGATTCATGCTCAACTGCATTTTATTTTAAAACCAGTGTCAAACATTATTTTCTTGAAACATGTATCACTTGTGGCATGGTCATAACTAGAAAACAATACGCAAAGATGGAACAGCAAAGACATACTAGTCAGACGCTATCCGACTCGGACAAGAGACAAATGTTAGAAAATGACTTTACGACAGCAACCAGTAGTGACGATTCATCAAATATTGACGCAAGAGTTAACGGAAATTTTGACAATAGGCCGTCCACCACAAAAATTTCAAAGTCTCAGTCAGAGCCCGTGTTAATACATGACGTCACGTCTAATGACGCGGCGGGGGCAGAGACCTTGCAAACAGTAAACATTGCCAACATGTTACAAATGCTAATGAAACAGAACGCGGAAAACATGGCAACCTTAAAGACACAAAATGAACAGTTAAAGACACAAAATGACGAAATTAAATCTGATCTAATAGCAATCAAGGCATGTAATGACACTTTGTGTAAACGTGTGGAACTTATAGACGCCACACTGACCAAACAGATGACTGAACTCAGTACGAAATTTTCCAAGCTTAATACGAGACAAGAAAAGACTACAAATGACGTAGCACTTTTACAGACACAATTAAAAAACCTTAATGTCACGTGTGAAGCTCTTACTGAACAAATACAAACATATCCTTCAGTACACGACAACCTTGAAAAACGAATTACTGACGTGCAGAATAAATTTGACGATGTTGAACAACACCTGACTGACATCTTACAATCTGATGCCACAGCTCATTTTCAGAATATTAATAAAGAATTTCATGATTGGGTAGAGAACAAAGACAAACATTTTGATAGATGCATACGTGAAAATTTACCAACAATTGTGCACGACTCCGTAGCGGAATACATCACTAATAACAAACAGCTGATTAGTGACGCAGTACAATCCGTCACTGCACCCATGAGACAATTCACCGATCAACCACAGTCTGAATGTAACGAAAATATCAGTCAAAATGTACAGTTCAGAAACCAATATACATTCGAGTATGACGCACACATACTGCACACGACAAACACACAAGAACAAAACACACCACTACTACAACACATACCACGACGTGCAACAACAAACACAAGCTATTATCATGGTAAACCACAGCAACATTATCGTAATTACTCGCCAGCTGAACATTGCAGTAATTACAGTGGAACAAATCCATATCATAATGCAAAGGAAGAAGAAAGCTTAATAAAACACAGGCAATTTCAGGCATTTATCCCAGAAAAACGAACCATTCATCCGGTGATTTTTCTTAAATCTTTTAGTAACGCATTTCCACGCACTTGGAGTGACCGGAAAAAGATTTCATATATTGTCGGTTACATGCAAGGCGATGCAGCTGTCTGGGCATACAGTCAAGCTGACGTATGTACCACGTACAGTGAGTTTGAGCGTGCCTTTCTAAACAAATTCTGGTCGCAATCCGTCCAGGAGCGACTCAGAAGACAAATTTTAGAACCTGAAACTTTTAACAGTAAAAATGGTAACTTACGCAGATATTTTGAAAAATACTTGAACATTGGACATTTTTTGGACGAACCAGTCGCAACACGAGATATACTCCATTCGTTGAAGGCCAAATTGCCTTTCAACATTAAAGATAAACTCTTACATATTCCGGATGACGATCCAGATTATTTTTTAACAGCTTTAGATTCGGTCGACATGTTACTAGAAGATCAGCGCTTCGCGCGGCAAAACAGCAGCCACAATGCTTATACTAGTGGTATGCAAAACATGCAGGCTTGCCAACTCAATTCTGGCGCGCCCACAGTTGGATACGCGGTACAGCAAAAACAGCAAACTCACATGCCGTCTCAATACGGAAATCAAAATCAACACGCGTATTCCAATACGAACAACAGTTACAACAGTAATAACACTCCATGCGGCAATCCATACAAAAGGCACCGCGGTAATAACAACAACGGTAACAACGGATACAAATGTAACAACAAAAACAGAAATAGAAATAATAATAACTACGAGCCAAGATAGCATCAAGGCTGGACTCGTAGCGATCAATACTTTCATTCAAACACTGCTTTACCACAGCAGCCACCAGGACAAAATTGGAGCATACCTTACGACCGACAGGTAAGTTATAATGCGCAACAGCAACAACAACCGCAAAAGTTTGGTGATCACAACAGGCAATATCCGAATGTGAATATAATAGAAATGACACCTGATACACAACCTCAATCTGTGTCAGTACCTAATACAAATGCTAATCCAACAAACTAGAAACAGTCACTTCTATGCCCCGGGTCATGGCTGAAGAATTCTTGGGGGGCGACTTCAATGTTAATCAGTTATTTGACACCACAATTGAACAACAAAATATTGATATGCCTAATAATTCTAAACAAAAACTACCTGTTTTATTTATAAGATACAACCACAATGACAATATATCAGATGAACTTTTGCAAGACAGTACACAATGTCGTTCAAACACAAATGAAATTGTTTTAGCATCTACTACTGGTGTAGTAGGTGGGATTCCAACTACTATTATCTTAGATACAGGTGCAGCTGTGAGCGTTTTGTCTTTTAATTTCTACAGAAAGATGTGTGAATTGGAGCCTGTGCCTGGGTTTCCCGCCCAAAACTGTAAAATAACTACTGCTCTAGGTAATAAGTCATGTAGGGTTACGAAGCAAGTTTTTGTAAACATTAAAATAGGTAATGGAACCGTACAATGGCCATTCCTGGTTGTACAAAACCTTGTGGCAAATTGCATATTAGGAATAGATATTATGAGTGAGAAGGACTGCATTATAGACTTCTCCAAAGGTAAATGTATTTTAAATGATAAAGGCAGTGTAATTATTATTGATTTGGACAGGAGAACTCTAAAGCATGACAAACACTGTACAGGATACAAGGTTCAGTTAGTACTTGACAATGACATTCAAGACATGCAAACACACTCATCTGACACAGAGCTAATGGACTTGAAAACATTGCTTGATCATAAGATAAATGAAGCTACAGCTCACAGTGTACATGAACGTATAAAACTACAGGAAGTGTTATACAAATATTTACAAGTTTTTACCAAACGATTAGGTGTTATCAACATGTATGTGTACAAGATTGAAGTTAAGCCTCACAAGATCTTCTACCACAAGACATATAACGTACCGTTATCTCAACGACCTACTGTGTGGAAGGAATTAAAACGAATGTTAGACTGGAAGGTCATTGAACCATCCACCTCACCTTACTGTAGTCCTCTACTTGTTGTCAAAAAGTCAAATGGTAGCATTAGGTTAGTGTTAGACGCACGAGCAATTAATGAAATAAATTTACCGGTTCACACAAAACCCGAAAATTTAGAAGAGCGATTACAGAAATTTCTAGATGCAAAATATTTTTCCACAATAGATCTCGCTAATTCATTTTGGCAAGTAGGTATCACTCCTGATTCTCGGAAATGTACTGCATTTATGTTCGGGGGGTGAACCTATCAGTTTTGTGTTCTACCCTTCGGATTGAATGTCAGCTCTGGGGTATTCATTACAGCCCTGGATACCGTGCTTGGCGATGATTTAATTGAGACAGTCACACACTATGTAGATGATATACTGATAGCTACACAGTCTTGGAATGAACACGTTGACACACTTCAAAGAATTTTAGAAAAATTTGCACAAGCTGGAGTCACAGCCAATCTTAGAAAATCAAAATTTGGTTGCAGTGAGATAAAATATTTAGGACATATCATTAATTCACAGGGCATACGTCCTGATCCCAGTAAATTAGATGCTATCAGAAACTTTCCTAGCCCTCGAACTAAAAAGCAGTTAAAATCATTCCTTGGGTTATGTTCATTTTTCATACGTTTTTTACCGCAACCACTTTTGAACAGTAAACATCTGCTAAATCTACTCAGAAAGAATCAAGTTTGGATCTGGTCGGAACAGTGCCAGAATGACTTTAATACAATTAAACATGCTTTAGTGAATGCAAACATATTGAGCCATCCAGATTTCAATTTAGATTTTTGTATGACTTTTGACGCTTCACGTACTGGCTTGGGCTGTTGCTTATTTCAAGTTGTAAGGAATAAAGAGGAGGAACAGATAAGAATTATTGGGTTTGCAAGTCGTACTCTAACTGAATGTGAGCGTACATACTCCACTACTGAGTTAGAAACACTTTCCATAGTCTGGGCATTCAAGAAATTCAATTATTATTTTTTTGGAAAACATACATAATTTATACCGATCACCAGGCCCTGACAATTTTGTTAACTTGTAAACTTGTACATCCTAGACTATCACGATGGGCAGTTACTCTTCAGAACTACTCTTTTGAAATTAAGTACATAAAAGGTAAAGACAACACCATTGCCGACGCTTTGTCTAGACTTCCACAAGGTATGAATGAAAGCAACAGTGACTTAGAAAATATAAATGACTACAGGATTCTCTTAATGCAAGACAAGCAGTATCACCAATATTATATTGATATGTGCAGAAACATGTCTAAATTACAAAAATCAGATCCTCACTGGTATAAGATAATAACATTACTGGTAGAAAAACACAATCATCCTTTGACTAGGTATTACAAGTTATACAATGATGTGTTATTTTATCGCCGACATCCAAATGCTACTAACTGGTGTGTATGCATTCCCAAAGAGTCTGAACGTAATTTGATTTGGCACACACACTTAGTTTGGGGTCATTATGGGACGAAAAAGTGTTTGGCAAAGCTCAGCACATACTGTTATTTTAGCAATATGAGAAGAAAAATTTACAGGGAACTGAAAACATGTGTCATATGTCAAAAATCAAAACCTCAGAATTTATCCACAAAAACAGATTTACATTCTATTTTACCGAGTAAACCCCTGGAAATTCTGTGTACTGACATCAGTGGACCGCATCCAGCAAGCTCTGGAGGCGTCAAATATATCTTAGCTTTTTACGATATATTTTCTAAACATGTAAAACTTTATGCTTTAAAATCCGCCACTGCAAATGCTATAATACGAAGATTCTCAAGTGATTACCTGACGCACGTGGGAAAACCTAAAGCAATTCTGTCAGATAATGCAGCATACTATTCTGGGTACAAATGGAGAAATTTCTTGAAGTACAATAACATTAAAAGTATATTTATTTCAAGGTTTAGTCCACAATGTAACGCGACTGAGAGACTTTTCCGAGAACTAAACCGGTTCATGAGGACCTATATTTCATCAAAACATACTAATTGGGTGTCCTACCTAAGTCTTTTCGAAGACGTACACAATAACTGACATATTTACAATACAAATTACACACCTAACGAGATCATGTTCAATTGCAAACAGAACGATCAATGGATAGAACCATTACCTAAGTTGTCAGACAAGGAAATCACACATGAACAGAAAATAAAAGAAGTATTGACTACACTGACACATCACGCACAGATACGAAACAAACATCACATAAACATAATAAAAAGAAAACAAAAATTCAAGGTAGGAATGCTTGTACTACTTCGTACTCATCATAAATCTGTAGCACTCAAACGACGCAATGCTAAGTGGCGTCTGCTATATGAAGGACCTTATATAATTGTTAACATACCGCATCCTGGTGCGTATCTGTTACAACATCCTAGAACTAACAAAATTATTGGGCTATACGCACACCGAGATCTTTGAGCATTTCATGCAAAATAATGTCAAAGTCATACCCATGAAAACATTGCTAAGCAACTCGCAAAACTCTGTTTGCTACAACACAGATAATAAGTAGTATAGAAATTTTCATTTCAGCGGTTCCAGTGACACAGTTGAAGGCAGAAGAACTTTTCTTTCAACGCCGCGGCACCACCGAGAAGACTGAATATTAAAGTAAAATTTATGATTACGTAGCAGTGAATGATATATTAATTTTTTACGGAACATTTGTGACTTTAGGTACCACTGACTTGGTATGACACCTGACGAACCGACAGACGTCATCTGTGAAGCGATCTTTTACTTCGAGAAATAGATTAGACACACATCTCTCAGCACGAAAAGCATCTACCAGTAGCCAAGGCCACACAGACACTATACACACACGCACAAAACGCGAGGAATCGAATAGTTTTCCGTCTCTTATTATTTTGAATATTTATTGAGTAGTGAAAACGCCTGGTTTGCCTACTGATGTAATGAATGTTGTGTCTAACCTATCTTAATTTCAGATGACATCACAAAAAGCATCGATAAAATCCCAGCAAAATCGTTAAAGAGGACGTAAATATCTGCAATTCATGTAATCAAATGTGACATAATGTAATAATTTATAGCTATGTAATGATGATGTAAACATGTTTATGTGTAACTGTATTATGTTTATGCTAAGAAATTATGTGATGTGTATATGTATGATTACTTATGTTTTTTTTTAAAAATGATGTATAATGTAACTGTTACTATGTGAAAATTTGAACCATAAAGAGTGCCAAAACGTGAAAAACTTAAAAACAAAAAATTGCGTAGTGAACGACTGTTCACGGACATTAACGTACATTACTAAGTCTGCAACTACGCAGAAACCTATGTGAAAGAAACTGTTAATGGCATTCATCATGCATCGTACCTTTGTAAACGCGATGAACGATTTCTTTGATAAGTAACTACGAACATTTAGGTGAGCTATATTATGCAAAAAAAACTGAAAATGTGAAGTGCGTAATTTTGCATCGTCTAGTGGCATTACTACAGTATCTAACTTCAAGATGTTAACTGGATTAAATGGTCACAACGTGCCTGTCCAGAAAACAACACGACGAGTGGAAGAATTTTGGTTGGAACTTCAGGGAATGGAATGTTCTCGAAATGTGACGGACACACTTACCTGGACTGTCCAAGGATCGACGCCAGCTATGTGCCGTCCCAGGTTCTGCAACCAAGCTTCCACGGAATATCGAAAACGAACTGCATATGGACCAATTACTCGACGGGTCACGTCTGATCTGTAATAAACAATGCTTTTTGTCACAACGAACTGCATCACAACGACTATAATGGAAATAGGAAATGGACATGCTTATGTATCAATCACGTTGTTATACAGCGATGTTACTGTGATCAAAAAACTTTACCACGACGACACTAACCTGTGAAAAATTATTGTGCAGCAGATGAATATAAACTGTAATAACGACACGATGTGTATAGGTCAACGCACCTGAAACAAAACGACATTTTCCTTTGAAGCATTTCAATACAATACTATGTAACTAAGAACATTCAACAATCTAAAGTTATATTGTATTATAACAAATATTGTAATTTTAAGACTAAGTTACCTGTCATAGAATGTAGTCTTCATATGTAATCTTGGTGGAATATTTTCTTTGTGCAACGACTAAGAAATGCGCGCGCACACGAACAATATGAACTGCAATACTGTACCGCGTGATCTAAATTTACGATATAACGGCAGTGCCGGAGTCATACAGACGCTTCTGCGCATGCGCGCAATCTATTTTGCCAACATAAGAACTTTTACGGCGCACGCGCGTCATTCAAATTTTGTATATAATATACAGTATAATGTAAGTCATGTAAATAGTTGTAGATAACTTAGATTTTCTTGTGCCTTTAGGTGAATTGCTCGCCTGCAGGTGTGTCCTTTCGCCTCGCAATTAAGGGGGCAATATAAAGGCACATTTGAATGCCGTGCGTGAGTTTCCTCGGAAACGCGAAATCTTAATTAAATAATTAATCGCTGACAAATAAATATAGCCTATGGCACAGAACTGCAGCGCTGTGTCGCTGATAAAACAAAAACACAATTACGATACTCTTATGTTTCTATAAGAGGGAGAGCTCTTGGACAAGTGATGCGGGAAGCACGTATATTTCATTGACTGGCACACCGCCATATTTGCTGTTATATAAGAACACTGCGAGTTGCAATCTTACTAGGCACTCGATTCTGTAAAGAATTTATATTTATGAAAGTAAGTAGAATTATTTAACTGTAGGCTTATTCGTTGAATATATCTGATTTAACTAACTGTGTAAACTTTTTATGTTTAGTAGACAGTCACCTCTGTACGACGTATTGACATGGCTGGCAAATTATTCTAATATTGAGATTTAGATTTGAGTCCGCACCTACCGCAGCACTCTTTGGAAACGATTTAAATACGAAGTCCGATTATTTGATTCTTATTTCACGGTCAATTACGAATAACATTACATTTACGAAAAAACCATTGTCAAGTGTCTGATACCGAATAATTAAACATCCACGTTACAGATAAGCAAATATTAATTACATCCAATCACTATCATACATAATTAGTAATTAATAGTTTATTTTATTTTATTTATTTTATATTTTCCTGTAAGACCAGTTTAAGATTCCGATGCTTCACTTCAGGTTTACTGTATCCCTTGGACCTTCATATTGACTATGAAACACAGAAATTGCATCGGAATTACATACAAAAGGCACAATGCCGATGTAAGTACAAGAAGACTGAGTCTTCTTCCTGTATATGTTTTGAGCCTTTCCTGTGAGACCAGTTTTAGATTCCGATGCTTCACATCAGGTTTACTGTATCCCATGGACCTTCATATTGACGATGAAACACAGAAATTGCATCCGAATTAAATGCAAAAGGCACAATGCGGACATAAGTACAAGAGGACTGACTCTTCTTACATTCTATGTTTTGAGCATTTCCTGTGAGACCAGTTTTAGATTCCGATGCATCACTTCAGGTTTACTGTATCCCTAAAATCCTTCATATGGACTATGAAACACAGATATTGCATCAGAATTAAATACAAAATGCACAATGCCGATGTAAGTACAAGACGACTGTGTCTTCTTCCTGTATATGTTTTAAACCTTTCCTGTGAGACCAGTTTTAGATTCCGATGCTTCACATCAGGTTTACTGTATCCCTTGGACCTTCATATTGACGATGAAACACAGAAATTGCAACGGAATTAAACACAAAAGGCACAATGCCGACTTAAGTACAAGAAGACTGACTCTTCTTACTGTCTATGTTTTGAGCCTTTCCTGTGAGACCAGTTTCAGATTCCGATGCTTCACTTCAGGTTTACTGTATCCCTTAGACCTTCATATTGACGATGAAACACAGAAATTTCATCGGAATGAAATTCAAAATGCAAAATGCCGACTTAAGTACAAGAAGACTGACTCTTCTTAATGTCTATGTTTTGAGCCTTTCCTGTGAGACCAGTTTTACATTCCGATGCTTCACATCAGGTTTACTGTATCCCTTGGACCATCATTTTGACGATGAAACACAGAAATTGCATCGGAATTAAATACAAAAGGCACAATGCCGACTTAAGTACAAAAGGACTGATTCTTCTTACATCCTATGTTTTGAGCCTTTCCTGTGAGACCAGTTTTAGAATCCGATGCTTCACTTCAGGTTTACTGCATACCTTGGACCTTCATATTGACGAGGAAACACAGAATTTGAATAGGAATTAAAAACAAAAGGCACAATGCCGATTTAAGTACAAGAAGACTGTCTCTTCTCACTGTCTATGTTTTGAACCTTTCCCGTGAGACCAGTTTAAGATTCCGATGCTTCACATCAGGTTTACTGTATCCCTTGGACCTTCATATTGACGATGAAACACAGATATTGCATCGGAATTAAATACAAAGGCACAACGCCGATGTAAGTACAAGAAGACTGAGTCTTCTTTGTGTATATGTTTTGCGCCTTTCCTGTGAGACCAATTTTAGATTCTGATGCTTCACAACAGGTTCACTGTATCCCTTGGACCTTCGTATTGACGACGAAACACAGAAATTGCATCGGAATTAAATACAAAAGGCACAATGCCGACTTAAGTACAAGAGGAATGTCTCTTCTTACTGTCTATGTTTTGAACCTTTCTTGTGAGACGAGTTTTGGATTCCGATGCTTCACATCAGGTTTACTGTATCCCTTGGACCTTTATATTGACTATGAAACACATAATCTGCATCGGAATTAAATACAAGATGCACAATGCCGATGTAAGTACAAGAAGACTCAGCCTTCTTCCTGTATATAGTTTGAGCCTTTCCTGTGAGACCAGTTTTGGATTCCGATGCTTCACTACAGGTTTACTGTATCCCGTGGACCTTCATATTGACGATGAAACACATAAATTGCATCGGAATTTAATACAAAAGCCTCAATGCCGACTTGGTACAAGAGGACTGACTCTTCTTACATTCTATGTTTTAAGCCGTTCCTGTGAGACCAGTTTTAGATTGCGATGCTTCACTTCAGTTTTACTGTATACCTTGGTCCTCGATATTGACGATGAAACACAGAAATTGCATCGGAATTAAATACAAAATGCACATTGCCGAAGTAAGTGCAAGAAGACTGAGTCTTCTTCCTGTATATGTTTTGAGCATTTACTGTGTGACCAGTTTTAGATTCGGATGCTTCATATCAGGTTTACTGTATCCCTTGGACCTTCATATTGACGATGAAACACCGAAATTGCATCGGAATTAAATACAAAATGCACAATGCCTACGTAAGTACAAGAGGACTGACCCTTCTTACATTCTATGCTTTGAGAATTTCCTGTGAGACCAGTTTTAGATTCCGATGCTTCACCTCAGGTTTACAGTATACCTTGGACCTACATATTGACGATGAAACACAGAAAATGCATCGGAATAAAATACAAAATGCACAATGCCTACGTAAGTACAAGAGGACTGACCCTTCTTACAATCTATGTTTTGAGAATTTCCTGTGAGGCCAGTTTTAGATTCCGATGCTTCACTTCAGGTTTACTGTATACCTTGGACCTTCATATGGACTATGAAACACAGATATTGCATCGGAATTAAATACAAAATGCACACTGCCGATGTAAGTGCAAGAAGACTGAGTCTTCTTCCTGTATGTGTTTTAAACCTTTCCTGAGAGACCAGTTTTAGATTCCGATGCTTCACATCAGGTTTACTGTATCCCTTGGAACTTTGTATTGACGATGAAACACAGAAATTGCATCGGAATTAAATACAAGAGGCACAATGACGACTTAAGTACAAGTGGACTGACTCTTCTTACATTCTATGTTTTAAGCCTTTCCTGTGAGACCAGTTTTGGATTCCGATGCTTCACTTCAGGTTTACTGTATCCCTTGGACTTTCTTATTGACGATGAAACACAGAAATTGCATCGGATTTAAATACAATATCACAATGCCGATCAAACTACAAAAAGACTGAGTCTTCTTCCTGTATTTGTGTTCAGCTTTTCCTGTGAGACCAGTTCAGATTTCGATGCTTCACTTCAGGTTTACTGTATCCCTTGGACCTTCATATTGACGATGAAACACAGAAATTGCATCGGAATTAAAAACAAAAGGTACAATGCCGATTTAAGTACAAGAGGACTGTCTCCCCTTACTGTCTATGTTTTGAACCTTTCCTGTGAGACCAGTTTTAGATTCCGATGCTTCACTTCAAGTTTACTCTATCCCTTAGACCTTCATATTTACGATGAATCACAGAAATTGCATCGGAATTAAATACAAAATGCACAATATCGATGAAAGTACAAAAAGACTGGCTCTTCTTACTATGTTCTGAGCCTTTCCTGTGAGACCAGATTTAGATTCCGATGCTTTCACATCAGATTTACTGTATCCCTTGGACCTTCATATTGACGACGAAACACAGAAATTGCATCGGAATTAAATACAAAAGCCACAATGCCGATGTAAGTACAAGGAGACTGAGCCTTCATCCTGTATATGTTTTGAGCCTTTCCTGTGAGGCCAGTTTTAGAATCCGATGCTTCACATCAGGTTTACTGTATCCCTTGGACCTTCATATTAACGATGAAACACAGATATTGCATCGGAATTAAATATAAAGGCACAATGCTGATGTAAGTACATAAATACTGAGTCTTCTTCGTGTATATGTTTTGCGCCTTTCCTGTGACACCAGTTTTAGATTCTGATGCTTCACAATAGGTTTACTGTATCCCTTGGACCTTCTTATTGACGATGAAACACAGATATTGCATCGGAATTTAATACAAAGGCACAATGCCGATGTTAGTACAAGAAGACTGAGTCTTCTTTGTGTATATGTTTTGCGCCTTTCCTGTGAGACCAATTTTAGATTCCAATGCTTCACTTCAGGTTTACTGTATCCCGTGGTCCTTCATATTGACGATGAAACACAGAAATTGCATCGTAATTTAATACAAAATCCACAATGCCGACTTAAGTACAAGAGGACTGACTCTTCTTACATTCTATGTTTTAAGCCGTTCCTGTGAGACCAGTTTTAGATTGCGATGCTTCACTTCAGGTTTACTGTATCCCTTGGTCCTCGATATTGACGATGAAACACAGAAACTGCATCGGAATTAAATACAAAATGCACAATGCCGAAGTAAGTACAAGAAGACTGAGTCTTCTTCCTGTATATGTTTTGATCATTTCCTGTGAGACCAGTTTTAGATTCTGATGCTTCACATCAGGTTTACTGTATCCCTTGGACCTTCATATTGACGATGAAACACCGAAATTGCATCGGAAGTAAATACAAAAGGCACAATGCCGACTTAAGTACAAGAGGACTGAATCTTCGTATTGTCTATTATTTCAGCCTTACCTGTGAGACCAGTTTGAGATTCCAATGCTTCACTTCAGGTTTACTGTATCCCTTGGACCTTCATTTTGACGATGAAACACAGAAATTGCATCGGAATTAAATACAAAATTCACAATACCTACTTAAGTACAAGAGGACTGACCCTTCTTACATTCTATGCTTTGAGAATTTCCAGTGAGACCAGTTTTAGATTCCGATGCTTCACTTCGGGTTTACTGAATACCTTGGACCTTCATATGGACTATGAAACACAGATATTGCATCGGAATTAAATACAAAATGCACAATGCCGATGTAAGTACATGAAGACTGACTCTTCTTCCTGTATATGTTTTAAACCTTTCCTGAGAGACCAGTTTTAGATTCCGATGCTTCACATCAGGTTTACTGTATCCCTTGGAACTTCGTGTTGCCGATGAAACACAGAAATTGCATCGGAATTAAGTACAAAATACACAATGACGATTTAAGTACAAGTGGACTGACTCTTCTTACATTCTATGTTTTGAGCCTTTCCTGTGAGACCAGTTTTTTATTCTGATGCTTCACTTCAGGTTTACTGTATCCGTTGGACTTTCGTATTGACGATGAAACACAGAAATTGCATCGGAATTAAATACAATATCACAATGCCGATCGAACTACAAGAAGACTGAGTCTTCTTCCTGTATAAAATGGTTCAAATGGCTCTGAGCACTATGGGATTCAACTGCTGAGGTCATTAGTCCCCTAGAACTTAGAACTAGTTAAACCTAACTAACCTAAGGACATCACAAACATCCATGCCCGAGGCAGGATTCGAACCTGCGACCGTAGCGGTCTTGCGGTTCCAGACTGCAGCGCCTTTAACTGCACGTTCACTTCGGCCGGCTGTCTTCCTGTATATGTGTTCAGCTTTTCCTGTGAGACCAGTTTAGATTTCGATGCTTCACTTCAGGTTTACTGTATCCCTTGGACCTTCATATTGACGATGAAACACAGAAATTGCATCGGAATTAAATACAAAAGCCACAATGCCGATGTAAGTACAAGGAGACTGAGTCTTCTTCCTGTATATGATTTGAGCCTTTCCTGTGAGACCAGTTTTAGAATCCGATGCTTCACATCAGGTTTACTGTATCCCTTGGACCTTCGTATTGACGATGAAACACAGAAATTTTATCGGAATTAAATACAAAAGGCACAATGCCGACTTAAGTACAAGAGGACAGAATCATGTAACATTCTGTGTTTTGCGCCTTTCCTGTGAGACTAGTTTTAGATTCCGATGCTTCATGTCAGCTTTACTGTATCCCTTGGACCTTCATATTGACGATGAAACACAGAAATTGCATCGGAATGAAATACAAAAGGCACAATGCCGACTTAAGTACAGGAGGAATATCTCTTTTACTGTCTATATTTTGAACCATTCCTGTGAGACCAGTTTTAGATACCGATGCTTCACTTCAGGTTTTCTATATGCCTTGGCCGTTCATATTGACCATGAAACACACATATTAAATTCAAAAGGCATGATAGCGACTTAAGTACAAGAGGACTGACTCTTCTTACTGTCTATGATTTGAGCCTTTCCTGTGAGACCGGTTTGAGATTCCGATGGTTCACTTCAGGTTTACTGTATCCCTTGGACCTTCATATTGACTATGAAACACATAAATTGCATCGGAATTAAATACAAAATGCACAATGACTATTTAAGTACAAGAAGTCTGAGTCTACTTCCTGTATATGTTTCGAGCCTTTCCTGTGCGTCCCGATTTAGATTCCGATGCTTCACATCAGGTTTACTGTATCCCTTGGACCTTCATATTGACGTAGAAACACAGAAATTGCATCGGATTTACGAGTAAATACAAAAGGCACAATGCCGACTTAAGTACAAGAGGACTGACTCTTCTTACATTCTATGTTTTGAGCCTTTCCTGTGTGACCAGTTTAAAAATTCCGATGCTTCACATCAGGTTTACTGTATCCCTTGGACCTTCATATCGACTATGAAACACAGAAATTACATCGTAATTAAATATAAAATGTACAACGCCGACTTAAGTACAAGAGGAATGTCTCTTCTTACTGCCTATGTTTTGAGCCATTCCTTTGAGACCAGTTATACATTCCGATGCTTCACTCCTGGTTTACTGTATCCCTTGGACCTTCATATCGACTATGAAACACATAAATTGCATCGGAATTAAATACAAAATGCACAAAGCCGATGTAAGCACAAGAAGCCTGAGTCTTCTTCCTGTATATGATTTGAGCTTTTCCTGTGAGACCAGTTTTAGATTCCGATGCTACTCATCAGGTTTACTGTATTCCTTGGACCTTCTTATTGACGATGAAACACAGAAATTGCATCGGAATTAATTACAAAAGGTACAATGCCAACTTAAGTACAAGAGGACTGACTCTTCTTACATTCTATAGTTTGAGCCTTTCCTGTGAGACCAGTTTTAGATTCCGATGCTTCGCATCAGGTTTACTGCATCACTTGGACCTTCATATTGACGATGAAACACAGAAATTGCATCGGAATTAAATACAAAATGCACAATTTCGATATAAGGACAAGAAGAGTGAGTCTTCTTGCTGTATACGTCTTGATCCTTTCCTGTGAGACCAGTTTTAGATTCCGATGCTTCACGTCACGTTTACTGTATCCCTTGGACATTCATATTGACGATGAAACACAGAAATTGAATCGGAATTAAATACAAAAGGCACAACGCCGATGTAAGTAGAGGAAGACTGAGTCTGCTTCTTGTATATGTCTTGATCCTTTCCTGTGAGACCAGTTTCAGATTCCGATGCTTCACATCTGGTTTACTGTATCCCCTGCACCACCGTATTGACGATGAAAATCAGAAATTGAATCGGAATTAAATACAAAAGGCACAATGCCGACTTAAGTAGCAGAGGACTGACTCATCTAACATTCTATGTTTTGAGCCTTTCCTGTCAGACCTGTTTTAGATTTATATGCTTCACATCAGGTTTACTGTATCCCTTGGACCTTTGTATTGACGATGAAACACTGAAATTGCATCGGAATGAAATACAAAAGGCACAATTCCGATGTAGGTACAAGAAGACTGAGTCTTCTTCCTGAATATGATTTGGGCCTTTCCTGTGAGACTAGTTTTAGATTCCGATGCTTCACTTAAGGGTTTACTGTATCCCTTGGTCCATCATATTGACGATGAAACACCGAAATTACATCGGAATTAAATACAAAAAGGCAGAATGCCGATGTAAGTACAAGATGACTGAGTCTTCTTCCTGTATATGTTTTGAACCTTTCCTGTGAGGCCCGTTTTAGATTCCGATGCTTCACTTCAGGTTTACTGTATCCCTTGGACCTTCTTATTGACGATGAGACACACAAATTGCATCGGAATTAAATACAAAAGGCACAATGCCGACTTAAGTACAAGAAGACTGCCTCTTCTTACTGTCTATGTTTTGAGCCTTTCTTGTGAAACCAGTTTTAGATTCCGATGCTTTACTTCAGGTGTACTGTATCCCTTGCACCTTCTTATTGACTATGAAACACAGAAATTGCATCGGAATTAAATTCAAAAGGCACAATGCCGACTTAAGTACAAGAAGACTGAGTCTCCTTCCTGTGTATGTTTTGAGCCTTTCTTGTGAGACCAGTTTTAGATTCCGATGCTTTACACCAAGTTTACTGTATCCCTTGGACCTTCATATTGACGATGTAACAGAGAAATTGCATCGGAATTAAATACATAAGGCACAATGCCGACTTATGTGCAAGAGGACTGACTTCTTACATACTATGATTTGAGCCTTTCCTGTGAGACCAGTTTTAGTTTCCCATGCTTTACTTCAGGTTTACTGTATCCCTTGGTTCTTCATATTGACGGTGAGACACAGAAACTGATCGGAATTAAATTCAAAAGGCACAATGCCGACTTAAGTACAAGAGGACTGACTCTTGTCACATTCTATGTTTTGAGCCTCTCCTGTGAGACCAGTTTTAGATTCCGATCCCTTACATCAGGTTTACTGTATCCCTTGGACCTTCAATTGACGACAAAACACAGAAATTTCACCGGAATTGAATACAAAAGGTACAATGCCGACTTCAGTACAAGAGGAATGTCTCCTCTTACTGTCTATGTTATGAGCCTTTCCTGTGAGACCAGTTTTAGATTCCGATGCTTCCCTTTAGGTTTACTGTATCCCTTGGATCTTCATATTGACTATGAAACACAGAATTTGCATCGGAATTAAATACAAAAGGCACAATGCCGATGGAAGTACAAGAAGACTGAGTCTTCTTCCTGTATATGATTTAAGCCTTTCCTGTGAGACCAGTATTAGATTCTGATGCTTCTCATCAGGTTTACTGTCTCCCTAGGACCTTCATATTGACTATGAAACACAGAAATTGCATCGGAAAAAAATACAAAAGGCACAATGCCGACTTATGTACAAGAGAACTGACTTTTCTTACATTCTAGGTTTTGAGCCTTTCCTGTGAGACCAGTTTTAGATTCTGATGCTTCACTTCAGGTTTACTGTTCCATTGGACCTCCACATTGACGACGAAACACAGAAATTGCATCGGAATTAAATACAAAAGGCACAATCCCGACTTAAGTACAAGAGGAATGACTCCTCTTACATTCTCTGTTCTGAGCCTCTCCTGTGAGATCAGTTTTAGATTCCGATGTTTCACTTCAGGTTTACTGTATCCCTTGGACCTCTTCATATTGACTATGAAACAGAGAAATTGCATCGGAAGTAAATACAAAAGGCTCAATGCCGATGGAAGTACAAGAAGACTGAGTCTTCTTCCTGTATATGTTTTTAAGCTTTTCCTGTGAGTCCAGTTTTAGATTCTGATGCTTCACATCAGGTTTACTGTATCCCTTGGACCTTCATATTGACTATGAAACACAGAAATTGCATCGGAATTAAATACAAAAGGCACAATGCCGACTTAAGTACAAGAGGACTGACTTTTCTTACATTCTATGCTTTGAACCTTTCCTGTGAGACCAGTTTTAGATTCTGATGCTTCGCTTCAGGTTTACTTTATCATTTGGACCTTCATATTCACGATGAAACACTGAAACTGCTTCGGAATTAAATACAAATTGCACAACACCGATGTAAGCACAAGAACCTGAGTCTTCTTCCTGTATATGTTGTGGGCCTTTCCTGTAAGACCAGATACAGATTCCGATGCTTCACATCAGGTTTTCTGTATCGCTTGGTCCTTCATATTGACGTAGAAACACAGAATTTGCATGGGAATTAAATACAAAAGCCACAATGCCGATTTAAGTACAAGAGGGCTGACTCTTCTTACATTCAATGTTTTGTGTCTTTCTTGTGAGATCTGTTTTAGATACCGATGCTTCACTTCAGGTTAACTGAATCCCTAGGACCTTTATCATGACGATGAAACACAGAAATTGCATCGGAATTAAATACAAAAGGCACAATGCCGACTTAAGTAAAAGAGAACTGACTCTTCTTACATTCTATGATTTGAGCCTATCCTGTAAGACCAGTTTTAGTATCCGATGCTTCACTTCAGGTTTACTGTACCCTTGGACCTTCATATTGACGGTGAAACACAGAAACTGCATCGGAATTAAATTCAAAAGGCACAATGCCGACTTAAGTAAAAGAGGAATGACTCTTCTTACATTCTATGTTTTGAGCCTTTCCTGTGAGACCAGTTTTAGATTCCGATTCTTCACTTCAGGTTTACTGTATCCCTTGGACCTTCATATTGACTATGAAACACAGAAATTGCTTCGGAATTAAATACAAAAGGCACAATGCCGATGGAAGTACAAGAAGACTGAGTCTTCTTCCTGTATATGTTTTAAGCCTTTCCTGTGAGACCAGTTTTAGATTCTGATGCTTCACATCAGGTTTACTGTATCTCTTGGACCTTCATAGTGACTATGAAACACAGAAATTGCATCGGAATTAAATACAAAAGGCGCTGTGCCGACTTATGTACAAGAGGACTGACTTTTCTTACATTCTATGTTTTGAGCCTTTCCTGTGAGACCAGTTTTAGATCCCGATGCTTCACTTCAGGTTTCCTGTATCATTCGAAGCTTCAGATTGACGATGGAACACAGAAATTGCATCGGAAATAAAAACAAAAGGCACAATGCCGACTTAAGTACAAGAGGAATGACTCTTCATACATTCTATGTTTTGAGCCTTTCCTGTGAGACCAGTTTTAGATTCCGATGCTTCACATCAGGTATATTGTATCCCCTGGACCTTCTTATTGACGATGAAACAGAGAAATTCCATCGGAATTAAATGCAAAAGGAACAATGCCGATGTAAGTACAAGAAGACTGCATCTTCTTCCGGTATATGCTTTGAGCCTTTCCCGTGAGACCAGATTTAGATTCCGATGCTTCACATAAGGTTTACTGTATCCCTTCGACCTTCTTATTGACGATGATACACAGAAATTGCATCGGAATTAAATACAAAATGCACGATGCCGATTAAAGCACAAGAGGACTGACTCTTCTCACATTCTATGTTTTGAGCCTCTCCTGTGAGACCAGTTTCAGATTCCGATGCCTTACATCAGGTTTACTGTATCCCTTGGACCTTCTATTGACGACGAAACACAGAAATTTCACCGGAATTGAATACAAAAGGTACAATGCCGACTTCAGTACAAGAGGAATGTCTCTTCTTACTGTCTATGTTTTGTGCCTTTCCTGTGAGACCAGATTTAGATTCCGATGCTTCCCTCTAGGTTTACTGTATCCCTTGGACCTTCATATTTACTATGAAACACAGAAATTGCATCGGAATTAAATACAAAAGGCACAATGCCGATGGAAGTACAAGAAGACTGAGTCTTCTTCCTGTATATGTTTCAAGCCTTTCCTGTGAGACCAGTTTTAGCTTCTGATGCTTCACATCAGGTTTACTGCCTCCCTTGGACCTTCTTATTGACGATGAAATAGAGAAATTCCATCGGAATTAAATACAAAAGGAACAATGCCGATGTAAGTACAAGAAGACTAAGTCTTCTTCCTATATATGTTTGAGCCTCTCCTGTGAGACCAGATTTAGATTCCGATGCTTCACATCAGGTTTACTGTATCCCTTGGACCTTCTTATTGACGATGAAACCCAGAAATTGCATCGGAATTAAATACAAAATGCACAATGCCGATGTAAGTACAAGAAGACTGAGTCTTCTTCCTGAATAGATTTGAGCCTTTCCTGTGAGACCAGTTTTAGATTTCGACGCTTCACTTAAGGGTTTACTGTATCCCGTGGTCCATCATATTGACGATGAAACACAGAAATTGCATCGGAATTAAATACAAAAGGCACGATGCCGACTTAAGTACAAGAAGTCTGACTCTTCTTACTGTCTATGTTTTGAGCCTTTCCTCTGAGACCAGTTTTAGATTCCGATGCTTTACTTCAGGTGTACTGTATGCCTTGCACCTTCTTATTGAGTATGAAACAAAGAAATTGCATTGAAATTAAATACAAAAGGCACAATGCCGGTTTAAGTACGAGAGGACAGACTCTTCTGACACTGCATGTTTTGAGCCTTTCCTGTGAGAGCAGTTTTAGATCCCGATGCTTTACTTCAGGTTTACTGTATCCCTTTTACCTTCATATTGACTATGTAACACAGAAATTGCATCGGAATTAAATTCAAATGCACAATGCCGACTGAAGTACAAGAAGACTGAGTCTTCTTCCTGTATATGTTTTGAGCCTTTCCTGTGAGACCAGTATTAGATTCCGATGCTTTACACCAGGTTTACTGTATCCCTTGGACCTTCATGTTGACAATGAAACACAGAAATTGCATCGGAATTAAATACAAAAGGCACAATGTCGACTTAAGTACAAGAGGACTGACTTCTTTCATTCTATGTTTTGAGCCTACCCTGTGAGACCTGTTTTAGAATCCGTGGCTTCACTTCAGGATTACTGTACCCTTGGACCTTAGTATTGACGATGAAACACAGAAATTGCATCGGAATTAAATTCAAAATGCACATTGCCGATGTAAGTACAAGAAGACTGAGACTTCTTCCTGTATAAGTTTTGAGCCTTTCCTTTGAGACCTGTTTTAGATTCCGACGCTCCACATTCGGTTTACTGTATCCCTTGGACCTTCATATTGACGTAGAAACACAGAAATTGCATGGGAATTAAATACAAAAGCCACAATACCGACTTAAGAACAAGAGGACTGACTCTTCTTACATTCTATGCTTTGAGCCTTTCCTGTGAGACCAGTTCTAGATTCCGATGCTTCACTTCAGGTTTCCTGTATCCCTTGGACCGTCATCTTGACGATGAAACACAGAAATTGCATCGGAATGAAAAACAAAAGGCACAATGCCGACTTAAGTACAAGAGGACTGACTCTTCTTACATTCTATGTTTTGAGCCTTTCCTGTCAGACCAGTTTTAAATTCCGATGCTTCACATCAGGTTTACTGTATCCCTTGGACCTCCTTATTGACGATGAAACAGAGAAATTCCATCGGAATTAAATACAAAAGGAACAATGCCGATGTAAGTACAAGAAGACTAAGTCTTCTTCCTGTATATGTTTGAGCCTCTCCTGTGAGACCAGATTTAGATTCCGATGCTTCACATCAGGTTTACTGTATCCCGTGGTCCATCATATTGACGATGAAACACAGAAATTGCATCGGAATTAAATACTAAAGGCACAATGCCGTTTTAAGTACAAGAGCACTGACTCTTCTTACATTCTATGTTTTGAGCCTTTCCTGTGAGACCAGTTTTAGATTCCGATGCTTCACATCAGGTTTACTGTATCCCTTGGACCTTCTTATTGACGATGAAACCCAGAAATTGCATCGGAATTAAATACAAAAGGCGCAATGCCGATGTAAGGACAAGAAGACTGAGTCTTCTTCCTGAATAGATTTGAGCCTTTCCTGTGAGACCATTTTTAGATTTCGACGCTTCACTTAAGGGTTTACTGTATCCCGTGGTCCATCATATTGACGATGAAACACAGAAATTGCATCGGAATTAAATACAAAAGGCACGATGCCGACTTAAGTACAAGAAGTCTGACTCTTCTTACTGTCTATGTTTTGAGCCTTTCCTCTGAGACCAGTTTTAGATTCCGATGCTTTACTTCAGGTGTACTGTATGCCTTGCACCTTTTTATTGAGTATGAAACAAAGAAATTGCATTGAAATTAAATACAAAAGGCACAATGCCGATTTAAGTACGAGAGGACAGACTCTTCTGACATTGTATGTTTTGAGCCTTTCCTGTGAGACCAGTTTTAGATCCCGATGCTTCACTTCAGGTTTACTGTATCCCTTTTACCTTCATATTGACTATGTAACACAGAAATTGCATCGGAATTAAATTCAAAAGGCACAATGCCGACTGAAGTACAAGAAGACTGAGTCTTCTTCCTGTATATGTTTTGAGCCTTTCCTGTGAGACCAGTATTAGATTCCGATGCTTTACACCAGGTTTACTGTATCCCTTGGACCTTAGTATTGACGATGAAACACAGAAATTGCATCGGAATTAAATTCAAAATGCACAATGCCGATGTAAGTACAAGAAGACTGAGACTTCTTCCTGTATAAGTTTTGAGCCTTTCCTTTGAGACCTGTTTTAGATTCCGACGCTCCACATCCGGTTTACTGTATCCCTTAGACCTTCATATTGACGTAGAAACACAGAAATTGCATGGGAATTAAATACAAAAGCCACAATACAGACTTAAGAAAAAGAGGACTGACTCTTCTTACATTCTATGCTTTGAGCCTTTCCTGTGAGACCAGTTCTAGATTCCGATGCTTCACTTCAGGTTTCCTTTATCCCTTGGACCTTCATCTTAACGATGAAACACAGAAATTGCATCGGAATGAAAAACAAAAGGCACAATGCCGACTTAAGTACAAGAGGACTGACTCTTCTTACATTCTATGTTTTGAGCCTTTCCTGTCAGACCAGTTTTAAATTCCGATGCTTCACATCAGGTTTACTGTATCCCTTGGACCTTCTTATTGACGATGATACAGAGAAATTCCATCAGAATTAAATACAAAAGGAACAATGCCGATGTAAGTACAAGAAGACTAAGTCTTCTTCCTGTATATGTTTGAGTCTTTCCTGTGAGACCAGATTTAGATTCCGATGCTTCACATCAGGTTTACTGTATCCCTTGGACCTTCTTATTGACGATGAAACCCAGAAATTGCATCGGAATTAAATACAAAAGGCACAATGCCGATGTAAGTACAAGAAGACTGAGTCTTCTTCCTGAATAGATTTGAGCCTTTCCTGTGAGACCAGTTTTAGATTTCGACGCTTCACTTAAGGGTTTACTGTATCCCGTGGTCCATCATATTGACGATGAAACACAGAAATTGCATCGGAATTAAATACAAAAGGCACGATGCCGACTTAAGTACAAGAAGTCAGACTCTTCTTACTGTCTATGTTTTGAGCCTTTCCTCTGAGACCAGTTTTAGATTCCGATGCTTTACTTTAGGTGTACTGTATGCCGTGCACCTTCTTATTGAGTATGAAACAAAGAAATTGCATTGAAATTAAATACAAAAGGCACAATGCCGATTAAAGTACGAGAGGACAGACTCTTCTGACATTGTATGTTTTGAGCCTTTCCTGTGAGACCAGTTTTAGATCCCGATGCTTCACTTCAGGTTTCCTGTATCCCTTGGACCTTCATCTTGACGATGAAACACAGAAATTGCATCGGAATGAAAAACGAAAGGCACAATGCCGACTTAAGTACAAGTGGACTGACTCTTCTTACATTCTATGTTTTGAGCCTTTCCTGTCAGACCAGTTTTAAATTCCGATGCTTCACATCAGGTTTACTGTATCCCTTGGACCTTCTTATTGACGATGAAACAGAGAAATTCCACCGGAATTAAATACAAAAGGAACAATGCCGATGTAAGTACAAGAAGACTAAGTCTTCTTCCTGTATATTTTTGAGCTTTTCCTGTGAGACCAGATTTAGATTCCGATGCTTCACATCAGTTTTACTGTATCCCTTCGACCTTCTTATTGACGATGAAACAGAGAAATTCATCGGAATTAAATACAAAAAGAACAATGCCGATGTAAGTACAAGAAGACTGCGTCTTCTTCCTGTATATGTTTTGAGCCTTTCCTGTGAGACCAGTTTTAGATTATGATGCTTCACTTCAGGTTTACTGTATCCCTTGGAACTTCGTATTGACGATGAAACACAGAAATTTCAAGGAATTAAATACAAAAGGCACAATCCCGACTTAAGTACAAGAGGACAGACTCTTCTTACATGCTATGTTTTGAGCCGTTCCTGGGAGACCAGGTTTAGATTCTGATGCTTCACATCAGGTTTACTGTACCCTTGGACCTTCATATTGACGACGAAACACAGAAATTGCATCGGAATTAAATTCAAAAGGCACGATGCCGACTTAAGTACAAGAGGAATGACTCTTCTTACATTCAATGTTTTGAGCCTTTCCTGTGAGACCAGTTTTAGATTTTGATGCTTCACTTCAGGTTTACTGTATCCCTTGGACCTTCATCTTGACGATGAAACACAGAATTTGCATCGGAATTAAATACAAAACGCACAATGCCGACTCAAGTACAAGAGGAATGACTCTCCTTACATTCTATGTTTTGAGTCTTTCCTGTGAGACCAGTTTCGGATTCCGATGCTTCACTTCAGGTTTACTGTATCCCTTGGAGCTTCATATTGACTACTACACACAGAAATTGCTTCGGAATTAAGTACAAAAAGCACAAAGCCGAATTATGCACAAGAGGACTGACTTTTCTTACATTCTATGTTTTGAGCCTTTCCTGTGAGACCAGTTTTAGTTTCCGATGCTTGACTTCAGGTTTACTATATCATTTGAACCTTCAGATTGACGATGCAACACAGAAATTGCATCGGAATTAAAAACAAAAGGCACAATGCCGACTTAAGTACAAGAGGAATGACTCTTCATACATTCTATGTTTTGAGCCTTTCCTGTGAGACCAGTTTAGATTCCGATGCTTCACATCAGGTTTACTGTATCCCTTCGACCTTCTTATTGACGATGATACACAGAAAATGCATCGGAATAAAATACAAAATGCACAATGCCGATTTAAGTGCAAGAGGACTGACTCTTCTCACATTCTATGTTTTGAGCCCCTCCTGTGAGACCAGTTTTAGATTCCGATGCCTTACATCAGGTTTACTGTATCCCTTGGACCTTCAATTGATGACGAAACACAGAAATTTTACCGGAATTGAATACAAAAGGTACAATGCCGACTTCAGTACAAGAGGAATGTCTCTTCTTACTGTCTATGTTTTGAGCCTTTCCTATGAGACCAGTTTTAGATTCCGATGCTTCCCTTTAGGTTTACTGTATCCCTTCGACCTTCATATTGACGTAGAAACACAGAATTTGCATGGGAATTAAATACAAAAGCTACAATGACGACTTAAGTACAAGAAGACTGACTCTTCTTACATTCTATGTTTTGAGCCTTTCCTGTGAGACCAGTTTTAGATTCCGATGCTTCACTTCAGGTTTACTCTATCCCTTGGACCTTCTTATTGACGATGAAACAAAGAAATTGCATCGGAATCAAATACAAAAACGCAATGCCGACCTAACTACAAGAGGACTGTCTCTTCTTACATTCTATGTTTTGTGACTTTTATGTGAGACCAGTTTTAGATTCCGATGCTTCACTTCAGGTTTACTGTATCCCTTTTTCCTTCATATTGACTATGAAACACAGGAATTGCATCGGAATTAAATTCAAAAGGCACAATGCCGTCTTAAGTACAAGAAGACTTAGTCTTCTTCCTGTATATGTTTTGAGCCTTTCCTGTGAGACCAGTATTAGATTCCGATGCCTTACACCAGGTTTACTGTATCTCTTGGACCTTCATGTTGACAATGAAACACAGAAATTGCATCGGAATTAAATACAAAAGGCAGAATGTCGACTTAAGTACAAGAGGACTGACTTCTTACATTCTATGCTTTGAGCCTACCCTGTGAGACCAGTTTTAGATTCCGATGCTTCACTTCAGGTTTACTGTACCCTTGGACCTTCATATTGACGATGAAACACAGAAATTGCATCGGAATTAAATTCAAAATGCACAATGCCGATGTAAGCACAAGAAGACTGAGTCTTCTTCCTGTATAAGTTTTGAGCCTTTCCTGTGAGACCTGTTTTAGATTCCGACGCTCCACATCCGGTTTACTGTATCCCTTGGACCTTCATGTTGACGTAGAAACACAGAAATTGCATGGGAATTAAATACAAAAGCCACAATACCGACTTAAGTACAAGGAGACTGACTCTTCTTACACTCTATGTTTTGAGCCTTTCCTGTGAGACCAGTTCTAGATTCCGATGCTTCACTTCAGGTTTCCTGTATCCCTTGGACCTTCATCTTGACGATGAAACACAGAAATTGCATCGGAATTAAAAACAAAAGGCACAATGCCGACTTAAGTACAAGAGGGATGACTCTTCTTACATTCTATGTTTTGAGCCATTCCTGTGAGACCAGTTTTCGATTCCGATGCTTCACTTCAGGTTTACTGTATCCCTTGGACCTTCATGTTGACTATGAAACACAGAAATTGCTTCGGAATTAAATACAAAAGGCACAATGCCGATGTAAGCACAAGAAGACTGAGTCTTCTTCCTCTATATGTTTTGGGCCTTTCCTGTGAGACCAGTTATAGATTCCGATGTTTCACATCAGGTTTACTGTATCCCTTGGACCTTCATATTGACGTAGAAACACTGAAATTGCATGGGAATTAAATGCAAAAGCCACAATGCCGACATAAGTACTAGCGGACTGGCTCTTCTTACATTCTATGTTTTGAGCCTTTCCTGTGAGACCAGTTTTAGATTCCGATACTTCACTTCAGGTTTACTGTACCCCTTGGACCTTCATCTTGACGATGAAACACAGAAATTGCATCGGAATTAAATACAAAAGGCACAAGGCCGACTTAAGTACAAGAGGACTGGCTCTTCCTACATTCTATGATTTGTGCCTTTCCTGTGAGACCAGTTTTAAATTCCGATGCTTTACATTAGGTTTACTGCATCCCTTGGACGTTCTTATTGACGATGAAACACCGAAATTCCTTCGGAAATAAATACAAAAGGCACAATACCGACTTAAGTACAAGAGGACTGACATCTTACATCCTATGTTTTGAGCCTTTCCTGTGAGACCAGTTTTAGTTTCCGATGCTTCACATCATGTTTACTGTATCCCTTGGTTCTTCATATTGACTATAAGACAGAGAAATTGCATGGAAATGAAATACAAAAGGCGCAATGCCTATGTAAGTACAAGAAGACAGAGTCTTCTTCCTGTATATGGTGTAAGCCTTTCCTGTGAGAGCAGTTTTAGATTCTGATGCTTCACATCAGATTTACTGTATCCCTTGGACCTTCATATTGACTATGAAACACAGAAATTGCATCGGAATTAAATACAAAATGCACATTGCTGACTTAAGTACAAGAGAACTGACTTTTCTTACATTCTATGCATTGAGCCTTTCCTGTGAGACCAGTTTGAGATTCCGATGCTTCACTTCAGGTTTAATGTATCCCTTGGACCTTCATCCTCACGATGAAACACAGAAATTGCGTCGGAATTAAATACAAAAGGCACAATGCCGACTTAAGTACAAGAGGACTGACTCTTCTTACATTCTATGCTTTGAGCCTTTCCTGTGAGACCAGTTTTAGATTCCGACGCATCCCTTCACGTTTAGTGTATCCCTGGGACCTTCATATTGACGATGAAACACATAAATTGGATCAGAATTAAATACAAAAGGCACAATGCCGACTTAAGTACAGGAGGACTGACTCTTCTTACATTCTATGTTTTGAGCCTCTCCTGTGAGACCAGTTTTAGATTCAGATGCTTCACTTCAAGTTTACTGTATCCCTTGGACCTTCTTATTGACGATGAAACACAAATATTACATCGGAATTAAATACAAAATGCACAATGCCGAATTAAGTATAAGAAGACTGAGTCTTCTTCCTGAAAATGTTTTGAGCCTTCCTGAAAGACCAGTTTTAGATTCCGATGCTTCACATCAGGTTTACTGTATCCCTTGGACCTTCATATTGACGATGAAACACAGAAATTGCTTTGGAATTATATACAAAAGGCGCAATGCCGACTTAAGTACAAGAGGACTGACTGTTCTTACATGCTATGATTTGAGCCTTTCCTCTGAGACCAGTTTTAGATTCGTATGCCTCACATCAGGTTTACTGTATACCTTGGACCTTCATATTGACGATGAAACACAGAAATTGCTTTGGAATTGTATACAAAAGGCGCAATGCCGACTTAAGTACAAGAGGACTGACTGTTCTTACATGCTATGATTTGAGCCTTTCCTCTGAGACCAGTTTTAGATTCGTATGCCTCACATCAGGTTTACTGTATACCTTGGACCTTCTTATTTACGATGAAACACAGAAATTGCATCGTCATTAAATACAAAAGGCAAAATGCCAATTTTAGGACAAGAAGACTGAGTCTTCCTCCTGAATATGTTTTCAGCCTTTCCTGTGAGACCAGTTTTAGATTCCGATGCTTCACTTCTGGTTTACTGCATCCCTTGGACCTTCATATTCACTATCAAACAAAGAAATTGCATCGGAATTAAATACAAAATGCACAATGCCGATGTAAGTACAAGAAGACTGAGTCTTCTTCCTGTATATGCATTGAGCCAATCCTGTGAGACCAGTTTTAGATTGCGATGCTTCACATCAGGTTTACTGTATCCCTTAGACCTTCATATTGACGATGAAACACAGAAATTGCATCGGAATTAAATACAAAAAGCACAATGCCGACTTAAGTACAAGAGGACTGACTCTTCTTACATTCTATGCTTTGAGCCTTTCCTGTGAGACCAGTTTTATATTCCGATGCTTCACTTCAGGTTTACTGTATTCCTTGGAGCTTCCTATTGACGATGATACACACAAATTGCATCGGAATTAAAAGCAAAAGGCACACTGCCAACTTAAGTACAAGAGGACTGGCTCTTCTTAGATTCTAAGCTTTGAGCCTTTCCTGTGAGACCAGTTTAAGATTCCGACGCATCCCTTCACGTTTAGTGTATCCCTGGGACCTTGATATTGATGATTAAACACAGAAATTGCATCGGAATTAAATACAAAAGGCACAATGCCGACTTAAGTATAAGAGGACTGCCTCTACTTAGATTCAATATTTTGAGCCTTTCCTGTCAGACCAGTTTTAGATTTTGATGCTTCACATCATGTTTACTCTATCTCTTGGACCTTCATATTGACGCTGAAACACAGAAATTGTATCTGAATTTAATACAAAAGGCACAATGCTGACTTAAATACAAGAGGACTGACTCTTCTTACATTCTATATTTGAGCCGTTCGCGTGAAACCAGTTTTAGATTCAGATGCTTCACATCGGGTTTACTTTATCCCTTGGACCTACAATTTGACGATGAAACACAGTAATTGCATCGGAATTAAATACAAAAGGCACAAGGCCGACTTAAGTACAAGAGGACTGACTCTTCTTACATGCTATGTTTGAGCCTTCCCTGTGAGACTAGTTTTAGATTCCGATTCTTCACATCAGGTTTACTGTATCCCTTGGATCTTCATATTGATTATGAAACACAGATATTGTATCGGAATTGAATACATATTGCACAATGCCAATGTAAGTACAAGAAGACTGAGTCTTCTTCCCGTATATGTTTTTAGCCTTTCCTGTGAGACCTGTTTTAGATTCCGATGCTTCACTTCAGGTTTAATGTATCCCTTTGACCTTCTTATTGACGATGAAACACAGATATTGCATCGGAATTAAATACAAGAGGCACAATGCCGATGTAAGTACAAGAAGACTGAGTGTTCTTCCTGTATATGTCTGAGCCTTTCCTGTGAGACCAGTTTTAGATTCCGACGCTCCACATCAGGTTTACTGTAACCCTTGGACCTTCATATTGACGATGAAACACAGAAATTGCACCGGATTTAAATACAAAAGGCACAATGCAGCTTTAAGTACAAGAGGACTGACACTTCTAACATTCTATGATTTGAGCCCATCCTGTGAGACCAGTTTTAGATTCCGATGCTTCACTTCAGGTTTACTGTACCCTTGGACCTTCATATTGACGATGAAGCACAGAAATTGCATCGGAATTAAATTCAAAAGGCACAATGCCGACTTTCGAACAAGAGGACAGACTCTTCTTACATGCTATGTTTTGAGCCTTTCCTGGGAGACCAGTTTTAGATTCCGATGCTTCACATCAGGTTTACTGTATCCCTTGGACCTTCATATTGACGACGAAACACAGAAATTGCATCGGAATTAAATACAAAAGGCACAATGTCGACTTAAGTACATAAGGAATGACTCTTCTTACATTCTATGATTTGATCCTTTCCTGTGAGACCAGTTTTAAATTCCGATGCGTCACTTCAGGTTTACTGTATCCCTTGGACCTTCGTTTTCACGATGAAACACAGAAATTGCATCGGAATTAAATACAAAAGGCACAGTGCCGACGTATGTAAAAGAGGACTGACTCTTCTTACATTCTATGTTTTGAGCATATTCTGTGAGACCAATTTTAGATTCCGATACTTCACATCAGGTTTACTGCATCCGTTGGACCTTCTTATTGACGATGAAACACAGAAATTGCATCGTAATTAAATACGAAATGCACAATGCAGCCTTACGTACAAGAGGACTGATTCTTCTAATATTCTATGTTTTGAGCCTTTCCTGTGAGACTAGTTTTAGTTTCCGATGTGTCAATTCAGGTTTACTGTATCCCTTGGACTTTCATATTGACGATGAAACACAGAAATTGCATCGGAAATGAATACAAAAGGCACAATGCCGATGTAAGTACAAGTAGACTGAGTCTTCTACCTGTATATGTTTCGAGCCTTTCCTGTGAGACCAGTTTTAGAATCCGATGTTTCACTTCACGTTTACTGTATCCCTAGGACGTTCTTATTGACGATGAAACACAGAAATTGCATTGGAATTAAATACAAAAGCGCAATGCCGACTTAAGTACAAGAGGACTGATTCTTCTAATATTCTATGTTTTGAGCCTTTCCTGTGAGACCAGTTTTAGATTCCGATGCTTCACTTCAGGTTTACTGTATCCCTTGGACCTTCAGCTTGACGATGAAACACAGAAATTGCATCGGAATTAAATACAAAAGGCACAGTGCCGATGGAAGTAAAAGAAGACTGAGTCTTCTTCCTGTATATGTTTTGAGCCTCTCCTGTGTGACCAGTTTTAGATTCTGATGCTTCACATCAGGTTTACTGTATCCCTTGGACCTTCATATTGACGATGAAACACAGAAATTGCATCCGATTTAAATACTAAAGGCACAATGCCGCCTTAAGTGCAAGAGGACTAACTCTTCTTACATTCTATGTTTTCAGCCTTTCCTGTGAGACCAGTTTTAGATTCCGATGCTTCACATCAGGTTTACTGTATCCCTTGGAGCTTCATATTGACTACGAAACACAGAAATTGCTTCGGAATTAAGTACAAAAAGCACAATGCCGACTTATGCACAAGAGGACTGACTTTTCTTACATTCTATGTTTTGAGCCTTTCCTGTGAGACCAGTTTTAGTTTCCGATGCTTGACTTCAGGTTTACTATATCATTTGAACCTTCAGATTGACGATGGAACACAGAAATTGCATCGGAATTAAAAACAAAAGGCACAATGCCGACTTAAGTACAAGAGGAATGACTCTTCATACATTCTATGTTTTGAGCCTTTCCTGTGAGACCAGTTTTAGATTCCGATGCTTCACATCAGGTTTACTGTATCCCTTCGACCTTCTTATTGACGATGATACACAGAAAATGCATCGGAATAAAATACAAAATGCACAATGCCGATTTAAGTGCAAGAGGACTGACTCTTCTCACATTCTATGTTTTGAGCCCCTCCTGTGAGACCAGTTTTAGATTCCGATGCCTTACATCAGGTTTACTGTATCCCTTGGACCTTCAATTGACGACGAAACACAGAAATTTTACCGGAATTGAATACAAAAGGTACAATGCCGACTTCAGTACAAGAGGAATGTCTCTTCTTACTGTCTATGTTTTGAGCCTTTCCTATGAGACCAGTTTTAGATTCAGATGCTTCCCTTTAGGTTTACTGTATCCCTTCGACCTTCATATTGACGTAGAAACACAGAAATTGCATGGGAATTAAATACAAAAGCTACAATGACGACTTAAGTACAAGAAGACTGACTCTTCTTACATTCTATGTTTTGAGCCTTTCCTGTGAGACCAGTTTTAGATTCCGATGCTTCACTTCAGGTTTACTGTATCCCTTGGACCTTCTTATTGACGATGAAACAAAGAAATTGCATCGGAATCAAATACAAAAACGCAATGCCGACCTAACTACAAGAGGACTGTCTCTTCTTACATTCTATGTTTTGTGACTTTTATGTGAGACCAGTTTTAGATTCCGATGCTTCACTTCAGGTTTACTGTATCCCTTTTTCCTTCATATTGACTATGAAACACAGCAATTGCATCGGAATTAAATTCAAAAGGCACAATGCCGTCTTAAGTACAAGAAGACTGAGTCTTCTTCCTGTATATGTTTTGAGCCTTTCCTGTGAGACCAGTATTAGATTCCGATGCTTTACACCAGGTTTACTGTATCTCTTGGACCTTCATGTTGACAATGAAACACAGAAATTGCATCGGAATTAAATACAAAAGGCACAATGTCGACTTAAGTACAAGAGGACTGACTTCTTACATTCTATGCTCTGAGCCTACCCTGTGAGACCAGTTTAAGATTCCGATGCTTCACTTCAGGTTTACTGTACCCTTGGACCTTAATATTGACGATGAAACACAGAAATTGCATCGGAATTAAATTCAAAATGCACAATGCCGATGTAAGCACAAGAAGACTGAGTCTTCTTCTTGTATAAGTTTTGAGCCTTTCCTGTGAGACCTGTTTTAGATTCCGACGCTCCACATCCGGTTTACTGTATCCCTTGGACCTTCATATTGACGTAGAAAGACAGAAATTGCATGGGAATTAAATACAAAAGCCACAATACCGACTTAAGTACAAGGAGACTGACTCTTCTTCCACTCTATGTTTTGAGCCTTTCCTGTGAGACCAGTTCTAGATTCCGATGCTTCACTTCAGGTTTCCTGTATCCCTTGGACCTTCATCTTTACGATGAAACACAGAAATTGCATCGGAATTAAAAACAAAAGGCACAATGCCGACTTAAGTACAAGAGGACTGACTCATCTTACATTCTATGTTTTGAGCCTTTCCTGTCAGACCAGTTTTAGATTACGATGCTTCACAGCAGGTTTACCGTATCCCTTGGACCTTCTTATTGACGATGAAACAGAGAAATTCCATCGGAATTAAATACAAAAGGAACAATGCCGATGTAAGTACAAGAAGACTGAGTCTTCTTCCTGTATATGTTTGAGCCTTTCCTGTGAGAACAGTTTTAGATTCTGATGCTTCACATCAGGTTTACTGTATCCCTTGGACCTTCTTATTGACGATGAAACAGAGAAATTCCATCGGAATTAAATACAAAAGGAACAATGCCGATGTAAGTACAAGAAGACTGAGTCTTCTTCCTGTATATGTTTTGAGCCTTTCCTATGAGACCAGTTTTAGATTCCGATGCTTCCCTTTAGGGTTACTGTATCCCTTGGACCTTCTTGTTGACGATGAAACACCGAAATTGCATCGGAATTAAATACAAAAGGCAAAATGCCGATATAGGTACAAGAAGACAGAGTCTTCTTCCTGAATATGATATGAGCCTTTCCTGTGAGACCAGTTTTAGATTCCGATCCTTCACTTAAGGTTTTACTGTATCCCTTGGTCCATCATATTGACGATGAAACACAGAAATTGCATCGGAATTAAATACAAAAGGCACAATGCCGATTTAAGTACAAGAGGACAGACTCTTTTGACATTGTATGTTTTGAGCCTTTCCTGTGAGATCAGTTTTAGATTCCGATGCTTCACTTCAGATTTTCTGTACCCCTTGGACCTTCTTATTGACGATGAAACACAGATATTGCATCGGAATTAAATTCAAAAGCCACAATACCGACATAAGTACAAGAAGGCTGAGTCTTCTTCCTGTATATGATTTGAGCCTTTCTTGTGAGACCATTTTTAGATTTCGATGCTTTACACCAGGTTTACTGTATCCCTTGGACCTTCATATTGACGATGAAACACAGAGATTGCATCGGAATTAAATACAAAAGGCAGAATGTCGACTTAAGTACAAGAGGACTGACTTCTTACATTCTATGTTTTGAGCCATTCCTGTGAGACCAGTTTTGGTTACCGATTCTTCACTCAAGTTTACTGTATCCCTTGGTTCTTCATATTGACTATAAAACACAGAAATTGCATCGCAATTAAATACATAAGGCACAATGCCGACTTAAGTACAAGAGGGATGACTCTTCTTACATTCTATGTTTTGAGCCATTCCTGTGAGACCAGTTTTCGATTCCGATGCTTCACTTCAGGTTTACTGTATCCCTTGGACCTTCATGTTGACTATGAAACACAGAAATTGCCTCGGAATTAAATACAAAAGGCACAATGCCGATGTAAGCACAAGAAGACTGAGTCTTCTTCCTCTATATGTTTTGGGCCTTTCCTGTGAGACCAGTTATAGATTACGATGTTTCACATCAGGTTTACTGTATCCCTTGGACCTTCATATTGACGTAGAAACACTGAAATTGCATGGGAATTAAATGCAAAAGCCACAATGCCGACATAAGTACTAGAGGACTGGCTCTTCTTACATTCTATGTTTTGAGCCTTTCCTGTGAGACCAGTTTTAGATTCCGATACTTCACTTCAGGTTTACTGTACCCCTTGGACCTTCATGTTGACTATGAAAGACAGAAATTGCATCGGAATTAAATATAAAAGGCACAAGGCCGACTTAAGTACAAGAGGACTGGCTCTTCCTACATTCTATGATTTGTGCCTTTCCTGTGAGACCAGTTTTAAATTCCGATGCTTTACATTAGGTTTACTGTATCCCTTGGACGTTCTTATTGACGATGAAACACCGAAATTGCTTCGGAAATAAATACAAAAGGCACAATACCGACTTAAGTACAAGAGGACTGACATCTTACATTCTATGTTTTGAGCCTTTCCTGTGAGACCAGTTTTAGTTTCCGATGCTTCACATCACGTTTACTGTATCCCTTGGTTCTTCATATTGACTATAAGACAGAGAAATTGCATGGAAATGAAATACAAAAGGCGCAATGCCTATGTAAGTACAAGAAGACAGAGTCTTCTTCCTGTATATGGTGTAAGCCTTTCCTGTGAGAGCAGTTTTAGATTCTGATGCTTCACATCAGATTTACTGTATCCCTTGGACCTTCATATTGACTATGAAACACAGAAATTGCATCGGAATTAAATACAAAATGCACATTGCTGACTTAAGTACAAGAGAACTGACTTTTCTTACATTCTATGCTTTGAGCCTTTCCTGTGAGACCAGTTTTAGATTCCGATGCTTCACTTCAGGTTTAATGTATCCCTTGGACCTTCATCCTCACGATGAAACACAGAAATTGCATCGGAATTAAATACAAAAGGCACAATGCCGACTTAAGTACAAGAGGACTGACTCTTCTTACATTCTATGCTTTGAGCCTTTCCTGTGAGACCAGTTTTAGATTCCGACGCATCCCTTCACGTTTAGTGTATCCCTGGGACCTTCATATTGACGATGAAACACAGAAATTGGATCAGAATTAAATACAAAAGGCACAATGCCGACTTAAGTACAGGAGGACTGACTCTTCTTACATTCTATGTTTTGAGCCTCTTATGTGAGACCAGTTTTAGATTCAGATGCTTCACTTCAAGTTTACTGTATCCCTTGGACCTTCTTATTGACGATGAAACACAAATATTACATCGGAATTAAATACAAAATGCACAATGCCGAATTAAGTATAAGAAGACTGAGTCTTCTTCCTGTAAATGTTTTGAGCCTTCCTGAAAGACCAGTTTTAGATTCCGATGCTTCACATCAGGTTTACTGTATCCCTTGGACCTTCATATTGACGATGAAACACAGAAATTGCTTTGGAATTATATACAAAAGGCGCAATGCCGACTTAAGTACAAGAGGACTGACTGTTCTTACATGCTATGATTTGAGCCTTTCCTCTGAGACCAGTTTTAGATTCGTATGCCTCACATCAGGTTTACTGTATACCTTGGACCTTCATATTGACGATGAAACACAGAAATTGCTTTGGAATTATATACAAAAGGCGCAATGCCGACTTAAGTACAAGAGGACTGACTGTTCTTACATGCTATGATTTGAGCCTTTCCTCTGAGACCAGTTTTAGATTCGTATGCCTCACATCAGGTTTACTGTATACCTTGGACCTTCTTATTTACGATGAAACACAGAAATTGCATCGTAATTAAATACAAAAGGCAAAATGCCAATTTTAGGACAAGAAGACTGAGTCTTCCTCCTGAATATGTTTTCAGCCTTTCCTGTGAGACCAGTTTTAGATTCTGATGCTTCACTTCTGGTTTACTGCATCCCTTGGACCTTCATATTCACTATGAAACACAGAAATTGCATCGGAATTAAATACAAAATGCACAATGCCGATGTAAGTACAAGAAGACTGAGTCTTCTTCCTGTATATGTATTGAGCCAATCCTGTGAGACCAGTTTTAGATTGCGATGCTTCACATCAGGTTTACTGTATACCTTGGACCTTCTTATTTACGATGAAACACAGAAATTGCATCGTAATTAAATACAAAAGGCAAAATGCCAATTTTAGGACAAGAAGACTGAGTCTTCCTCCTGAATATGTTTTCAGCCTTTCCTGTGAGACCAGTTTTAGATTCTGATGCTTCACTTCTGGTTTACTGCATCCCTTGGACCTTCATATTGACGATGAAACACAGAAATTGCATCGGAATTAAATACGAAATGCACAATGCCGCCTTACGTACAAGAGGACTGATTCTTCTAATATTCTATGTTTTGAGCCTTTCCTGTGAGACCAGTTTTAGTTTCCGATGTGTCAATTCAGGTTTACTGTATCCCTTGGACTTTCATATTGACGATGAAACACAGAAATTGCATCGGAAATGAATACAAAAGGCACAATGCCGATGTAAGTACAAGTAGACTGAGTCTTCTACCTGTATATGTTTCGAGCCTTTCCTGTGAGACCAGTTTTAGATTCCGATGTTTCTCTTCACGTTTACTGTATCCCTAGGACGTTCTTATTGACGATGAAACACAGAAATTGCATTGGAATTAAATACAAAAGCGCAATGCCGACTTAAGTACAAGAGGACTGACTTTTCTTACATTCTATGTTTTGAGCCTTTCCTGTGAGACCAGTTTTAGATTCCGATGCTTCACTTCAGGTTTACTGTATCCCTTGGACCTTCAGCTTGACGATGAAACACAGAAATTGCATCGGAATTAAATACAAAAGGCACAGTGCCGATGGAAGTAAAAGAAGACTGAGTCTTCTTCCTGTATATGTTTTGAGCCTCTCCTGTGAGACCAGTTTTAGATTCTGATGCTTCACATCAGGTTTACTGTATCCCTTGGACCTTCATATTGACGATGAAACACAGAAATTGCATCCGATTTAAATACTAAAGGCACAATGCCGCCTTAAGTGCAAGAGGACTAACTCTTCTTACATTCTATGTTTACAGCCTTTCCTGTGAGACCAGTTTTAGATTCCGATGCTGCACTTCAGTTTAACTGTACCCCTTGAACCTTCATATTGACTATGATTCACAGAAATTGCATCGGCTTTATATACAAAGTGCACAATGCCGATGAAAGTACAAGAGGACTGACTCTTCTTACATGCTATGCTTTGAGCCTTCCCTGTGAGACCAGTTTTAGTTACAGATGCTCCACATCAGGTTTAATGTATCCCTTGGACCTTCATATTGACGATGAAACACAGAAATTGCTTTGGAGTTAAATACAAAAGGCGCAATTCCGACTTATGTACAAGAGGACTGACTCTTCTTACATGCTATGATTTGAGCCTTTCCTCTGAGTCCAGTTTTAGATTCCTATGCTTCACATCAGATTTACTGTATACCTTGGACCTTCTTATTGACGATGATACACAGAAATTGCATCGTAATTAAATACAAAAGCAAAATGCCAATTTTAGTACAAGAAGACTGAGTCTTCCTCCTGAATATATTTTAAGCCTTTCCTGTGAGACCAGTTTTAGGTTCTGATGCTTCACTTCTGGTTTACTGTATCACTTGGACCTTCATATTGACTGTGAAACACAGAAATTGCATCGGAATTAAATACTAAATGCACAGTGCCGATGTAAGTACAAGAAGACTGTGTCTTCTTCCTGTATATGTATTGAGCCAATTTTGTGAGACCTGTTTTAGATTGCGATGCTTCACATCAGGTTTACTGTATCCCTTAGACCTTCATATTGACGATGAAACACAGAAATTGCAACGGAATTAAATACAAAAAGCACAATGCCGACTTAAGTACAAGAGGACTGACTCTTCTTACATTCTATGATTTGAGCCTTTCCTGTGAGACCAGTTTTAGACTCCGATGCTTCACTTCAGGATTACTGTATTCCTTGGACCTTCTTGTTGACGATGATACACAGAAATTGCATAGGAATTAAAAGCAAAAGGCACACTGCCGACTTAAGTACAAGAGGACTGGCTCTTCATAGATTCTAAGCTTTTAAGCATTCCTGTGAGACCAGTTTTGGAGTCCGATGCTTCCACTCACGTTTAGTGCATCCCTTGATCATTCATATTGATGATGAAACACAGAAATTGCATCTGAATTAAATACAAAAGGCACAATGCCCACTTAAGTACAAGAGGACTGACTCCACTTAGATTCAATATATTGAGCCTTTCCTGTGAGAACAGTTTTAGATTCTGATGATTCACATCATATTTACTGTATCTCTTGGACCTTCAAATTGACGCTGAAACACAGAAATTGCATCGGAATTTAATACAAAAGGCACAATGCCGACTTAAATACAAGAGGACTGGCCCTTCTTACATTCTATATTTGAGCCGTTCTCGTGAAACCAGATTTAGATTCAGATGCTTCACATCGGGTTTACTGTATCCCATGGACCTTTAATGTGACGATGAAACACAGAAATTGCATCGGAATTAAATACAAAATGCACAATGCCGACTTAAGTACAAGAGGACTGACTCTTCTTAAATGCTATGTTTGAGCCTTTCCTGTGAGACTAGTTTTAGATTCCAATTCTTCACATCAGGTTTACTGTATCCCCTGGACCTTCATATTGACGATGATACACAGAAATTGCATCGGAATAAAAATACAATTGGCACAATGCCGACTTAAGTACAAAAGGACTTACTCTTCTTACATTCTATGTTTTGAGCCTGTCCTGTGAGACCAGTTTTAGATTCCGATGCTTCACTTCAGGTTTATTGAATCCCTTGGACATTCATAAAAACGATGAAACACAGAAATTGCATGGGAATTAAATACAAAGAGCATAATGCCGATGTAAGTACAAGAAGACTGAGTCTTCTTCCTGTATATGTTTTGTGCCTTTCCTGTGAGACCAGTTTTAGATTCCGATGCTTCACATCAGGTTTACTGTATCCCTTGGACCTTCATATAGACGATGAAACACAAAAATTGCATCAGAATTAAATACAAAAGGAGCAATGCCGAGCTAAGTAAAAGAGGACTGGCCCTTCTTACATGCTATGTTCTGAGCCTTTCCTGTGAGACCAGTTTTAGATTCCGCTGCTTCACTTGAGGTTTACTGTATCCCTTGTACTTTCATATTGATTATGAAAGTCAGATATTGTATCGGAATTAAATACATAAGGCACAATGCCAATGTAAGTACAAGAAGACTGAGTCTTCTTCCTGTAAATGTATTGAGCCTTTAATGTGAGACCAGTTTTAGATTCCGATGCTTCACATCAGTATCACTGTATCCCTTGGACCTTCATATTGACGTTGAAACACAGAATGTGGATCGGAATTAAATACAAAAGGCACAATGCCGACTTATGTACAAAGGGACTTACTCTCCTTACATTCTATGCATTGAGCCATTCCTGTGAGACCAGTTTTTGATTCCGATGCATCACGTAGGTTTACTGTATCCCTTGGACCTTAATATTGACTATGGAACACAGAAATTGCATCGGAATTAAATACTAAAGGCACAATGCAGCCTTAAGTACAAGAGGCCTGACTCTTCTTACATTCTATGTTTTGAGCATATCCTGTGAGACCAGTTTTAGATTCCGATACTTCACTTCAGGTTTACTGTACCCTTGGACCTTCATATTGACGATGAAAAATAGAAATTGCATCAGAATTAAATTCAAAATGCACAATGCCGATGTAAGTACAAGACGACTGAGTCTCCTTCCTGTATATCTTTTAAGCCTTTCCTGTGAGACCAGTTTTAGATTCCGACGCTCCACATCCGGTTTACTGTATCCTTTGGAACCTCATATTGACGATGAAACACAGAAATTGCATCGGATTTAAATACAAAAGGCACAATGCAGCCTTAAGTACAAGAGGGCTGACTCTTCTTACATTCTATGTTTTGAGCATATCCTGTGAGACCAGTTTTAGATTCCGATACTTCACTTCAGGTTTACTGTACCCTTGGACCTTCATATTGACGATGAAAAATAGAAATTGCATCAGAATTAAATTCAAAATGCACAATGCCGATGTAAGTACAAGAAGACTGAGTCTTCTTCCTGTAAATGTATTGAGCCTTTAATGTGAGACCAGTTTTAGATTCCGATGCTTCACATCAGTATCACTGTATCCCTTGGACCTTCATATTGACGTTGAAACACAGAATGTGGATCGGAATTAAATACAAAAGGCACAATGCCGACTTATGTACAAAGGGACTTACTCTCCTTACATTCTATGCATTGAGCCATTCCTGTGAGACCAGTTTTTGATTCCGATGCATCACGTAGGTTTACTGTATCCCTTGGACCTTAATATTGACTATGGAACACAGAAATTGCATCGGAATTAAATACTAAAGGCACAATGCAGCCTTAAGTACAAGAGGCCTGACTCTTCTTACATTCTATGTTTTGAGCATATCCTGTGAGACCAGTTTTAGATTCCGATACTTCACTTCAGGTTTACTGTACCCTTGGACCTTCATATTGACGATGAAAAATAGAAATTGCATCAGAATTAAATTCAAAATGCACAATGCCGATGTAAGTACAAGACGACTGAGTCTCCTTCCTGTATATCTTTTAAGCCTTTCCTGTGAGACCAGTTTTAGATTCCGACGCTCCACATCCGGTTTACTGTATCCTTTGGAACCTCATATTGACGATGAAACACAGAAATTGCATCGGATTTAAATACAAAAGGCACAATGCAGCCTTAAGTACAAGAGGGCCGACTCTTCTTACATTCTATGTTTTGAGCATATCCTGTGAGACCAGTTTTAGATTCCGATACTTCACTTCAGGTTTACTGTACCCTTGGACCTTCATATTGACGATGAAAAATAGAAATTGCATCAGAATTAAATTCAAAATGCACAATGCCGATGTAAGTACAAGAAGACTGAGTCTTCTTCCTGTGTATGTTTTAAGCCTTTCCTGTGAGACCAGTTTTAGATTGTGATGCTTCACATCAGGTTTACTGTATCCCTTGGACCTTCATATTGACTATGAAACACAGAAATTGCATCGGAATTAAATACAAATGGCACAATGCCAACTTATGTACAAGAGGACTGACTTTTCATACATTCTATGTTTTGAGCCTTTCCTGTGAGACCAGTTTTAGATTCCGATGCCTCACTTCAGGTTTACTATATCATTTGGACCTTCCTATTGACCATGAAACACAGAAATTGAATCGGAATTAAATACAAATCGCACAATGCCTATGTAAGCACAAGAAGACTGAGTCTTCTTCCTCTATATGTTTTGGGCCTCTCCTGTGAGACTAGATATAGATTCCGATGCTTCACATCAGGTTTACTGTATCCCTTGGACCTTCATATTGACGTATAAACACAGAAATTGCAATGGAATTAAATACAAAAGCCACAATGCCGACTTAAGTACAAGAGGACTGACTCATCTTGCATTCTATGTTTTGAGCCTTTTCTGTGAGACCAGTTCTAGATTGCGATGCTTCACTTCAGGTTTACTGTATCCCTTGGACATTCATTTTGACGATGAAACACAGAAATTGCATCGGAATTAAAAACAAAAGGCACAATGCCGACTTAAGTACAAGAGGACTGACTCCTCTTACATTCTATGTTTAGAGCCTTTCCTGTCAGACCAGTTTTAGATTCCGATGCTTCACACCAGGTTTACTGTATCCCTTGGACCTTCTTATTGACGCTGAAACACAGAAATTGCTTCGGAATTAAATACAAAAGGCACAATGGCGTCTTAAGTAAAAGAGGACTGACTCTTCTAACATTCTATGTTTTGAGCCTTTCCTGTGAGACCAGTTTTGGATTCCGATGTTTCACATCATGTTTACTGTATCCCTTGGACATTCATATTGACGCTGAAACACAGAAATTGCTTCGGAATTAAATACAAAAGGCACAATGCCGGCTTAAGTACAAGAGGACTGACTCTTCTTACATGCTATGCTTTGAGCCTTCTCTGTCAGACCAGTTTTAGTTTCAGATGCTCCACATCAGGTTTAATGTATCCCTTGGACCTTCATATTGACGATGAAACACAGAAATTGGATCAGAATTAAATACAAAAGGGACAATGCTGTCTTAAGTATAAGAGGACTGACTCTTCTAACATTCTATGCTTTGAGCCTTCCCTGTGAGACCAGTTTCGGATTCCGATGCTTCACATCATGTTTACTGTTTCCCTAGAACCTTCATATTGACGCTGAAACACAGAAATTGCATCGGAATTAAATACAAAAGGCACAATGCCGGCTTAAGTACAAGAGGACTGACTCTTCTTACATTCTATGCTTTGAGCCTTTCCTGTGAGAACAGTTTCAGATTCCGATGCTTCGCATCACGTTTACTGTATCTCGTGGACCTTCATATTGGCGATTGTTGTTGTTGTGGTCTTCAGTCCTGAGATTGGTTTGATGCAGCTCTCCATGCTACTCTATCCTGTGCAAGCTTTTTCATCTCCCAGTACCTACTGCAACCTACATCCTTCTGAATCTGCTTAGTGTATTCATCTCTTGGTCTCCCTCTACTATTTTTACCCTCCACGCTGCCCTCCAGTACTAAATTGGTGATCCCTTGATGCCTCAGAACATGTCCTACCAACCGATCCCTTCTTCTGGTCAAGTTGTGCCACAAACTTCTCTTCTCCCCAATCCTATTCAATACTTCCTCATTAGTTATGTGATCTACCCATCTAATCTTCAGCATTCTTCTGCAGCACCACATTTCGAAAGCTTCTATTCTCTTCTTGTCCAAACTATTTATCGTCCATGTTTCACTTCCATACATGGCTACACTCCATACAAATACTTTCAGAAATTACTTCCTGACACTTAAATCAATACTGGATGTTAATAAATTCCTCTTCTTCAGAAACGCTTTCCTTGCCATTGCCAGCCTACATTTTATATCCTCTCTACTTCGACCATCATCAGTTATTTTGCTCCCCAAATAGCAAAACTCCTTTACTACTTTAAGTCCCTCATTTCCTAATCTAATTCCCTCAGCATCACCCGACTTAATTAGACTACATTCCATTATCCTTGTTTTGCTTTTGTTGATGTTCATCTTATATCCTCCTTTCAAGACACTGTCCATTCCATTCAACTGCTCTTCCAAGTCCTTTGCTGTCTCTGACAGAATTACAATGTCATTGGCGAACCTCAAAGTTTTTATTTCTTCTCCATGAATTTTAATACCTACTCCGATTTTTTCTTTTGTTTCCTTCACTGCTTGCTCAATATACAGATTGAACAACATCGGGGAGAGGCTACAACCCTGTCTTACTCCCTTCCCAACCACTGCTTCCCTTTCATGTCCCTCGACTCTTATAACTGCCATCTGGTTTCTGTACAAACTGTAAATAGCCTTTCGGTCCCTGTATTTTACCTCTGCCACCTTTAGAATTTGAAAGAGAGTATTCCAGTCAACATTGTCAAAAGCTTTCTCTAAGTCTACAAATGCTAGAAACGTAGGTTTGCCTTTCCTTAATCTTTCTTCTAAGATAAGTCGTAAGGTCAGTATTGCCTCACGTGTTCCAGTGTTTCTATGGAATCCAAACTGATCTTCCCCGAGGTTGGCCTCTACTAGTTTTTCCATTCGTCTGTAAAGAATTCGTGTTAGTATTTTGCAACTGTGACTTATTAAGCTGATAGTTCGGTAATTTTCACATCTGTCAACACCTGCTTTCTTTGGGATTGGAATTATTATATTCTTCTTGAAGTCTGAGGGTATTTCGCCTGTTTCATACACTCCCACGGCCGTCAGTAGTTCCAATGGAATATTGTCTACTCCGGGGGCCTTGTTTCGACTCAGGTCTTTCAGTGCTCTGTCAAACTCTTCACGCAGTACCATATCTCCCATTTCATCTTCATCTACATCCTCTTCCATTTCCATAATATTGTCCTCAAGTACATCGCCCTTGTATAGACCCTCTATATACTCCTTCCACCTTTCTGCCTTCCCTTCTTTGCTTAGAACTGGGTTTCCATCTGAGCTCTTGATATTCATACAAGTCGTTCTCTTATCTCCAAAGGTCTCTTTAATTTTCCTGTAGGCGGTATCTATCTTACCCCTAGTGAGATAGGCCTCTACATCCTTACATTTGTCCTCTAGCCATCCCTGCTTAGCCATTTTGCACTTCCTGTCGATCTTATTTTTGAGACGTTTGTATTCCTTTTTGCCTGTTTCACTTACTGCATTTTTATATTTTCTCCTTTCATCAATTAAATTCAGTATTTCTTGTGTTACCCAAGGATTTCTACTAGCCCTCGTCTTTTTACCTACTTGATCCTCTGCTGCCTTCACTACTCCATCCCTCAAAGCTGCCCATTCTTCTTCTACTGTATTTATTTCCCCCATTCCTGTCAATTGCTCCCTTATGCTCTCCCTGAATCTCTGTACAACCTCTGGTTCTTTTAGTTTATCCAGGTCCCATCTCCTTAAATTCCCACCTTTTTGCACTTTCTTCAGTTTTAATCTACAGGTCATAACCAATAGATTGTGGTCAGAATCCACATCTGCCCCTGGAAATGTCTTACAATTTAAAACCTGGTTCCTAAATCTCTGTCTTACCATTATATAATCTATCTGATACCTTTTAGTATCTCCAGGGTTCTTCCATGTATACAACCTTCTTTCATGATTCTTAAACCAAGTGTTAGTTATGATTATGTTGTGCTCTGTGCAAAATTCTACAAGGCGGCTTCCTCTTTCATTTCTGTCCCCCAATCCATATTCACCTACTATGTTTCCTTCTCTCCCTTTTCCTACACTCGAATTCCAGTCACCCATGACTATTAAATTTTCGTCTCCCTTCACAATCTGAATAATTTCTTTTATTTCATCATACATTTCTTCAATTTCTTCGTCATCTGCAGAGCTAGTTGGAATATAAACTTGTACTACTGTAGTAGGTGTGGGCTTCGTATCTATCTTGGCCACAATAATGCGTTCACTATGCTGTTTGTAGTAGCTTACCCGCATTCCTATTTTCCTGTTCATTATTAAACCTACTCCTGCATTACCCCTATTTGATTTTGTGTTTATAACCCTGTAGTCACCTGACCAGAAGTCTTGTTCCTCCTGCCACCGAACTTCACTAATTCCCACTATATCTAACTTCAACCTATCCATTTCCCTTTTTAAATTTTCTAACCTACCTGCCCGATTAAGGGATCTGACATTCCACGCTCCGATCCGTAGAACGCCAGTTTTCTTTCTCCTGATAACGACATCCTCTTGAGTAGTCCCCGCCCGGAGATCCGAATGGGGGACTATTTTACCTCCGGAATATTTTACCCAAGAGGACGCCGTCATCATGTAATCATACAGTAAAGCTGCATGCCCTCGGGAAAAATTACGGCTGTAGTTTCCCCTTGCTTTCAGCCATTCGCAGTACCAGCACAGCAAGGCCGTTTTGGTTATTGTTACAAGGCCAGATCAGTCAATCATCCAGACTGTTGCCCTTGCAACTACTGAAAAGGCTGCTGCCCCTCTTCAGGAACCACACGTTTGTCTGGCCTCTCAACAGATACCCCTCCGTTGTGGTTGCACCTACGGTACGGCTATCTGTATCGCTGAGGCACACAAGCCTCCCCACCAACGGCAAGGTCCATGGTTCATGGGGTGGCGATGAAACACAGAAATTGCGTCGGAATTAAATTTAAAAGGCACAATGCCGACATAAGTACAAGAGGACTGACTCTTCTTACATTCTATGTTTTGAGCCTTTCCTGTGAAACCAGTTTTAGATTCCGATGCTTCACTTCTGGTTTACTGTATCCCTTGGCCCTTCATATTGGCTATGAAACACAGAAATTGCATCGGAATTAAATACAAAATGCACAACGCCGATGTAAGTACAAAAGACTGAGTCCAATTCCTGTATATGTTTTGAGCCTTTCCTGTGAGACCAGTTGTAGATTTCGATGCCTCCACTGTATCCCTTCGACCTTCATATTGACGATGAAACACAGAAATTGCATCGGAATTAAATACAAAAGGGACAATGCCGTCTTAAGTATAAGAGGACTGACTCTTCTAACATTCTATGCTTTGAGCCCTTCCTGTGAGACCAGTTTCGGATTCCGATGCTTCACATCATGTTTACTGTATCCCTTGAACCTTCATATTGACGCTGAAACACAGAAATTGCATCGGAATTAAATACAAAAGGCACAATGCTGGCTTAAGTACAAGAGGACTGACTCTTCTTACATTCTATGCTTTGAGCCTTTCCTGTGAGACCAGTTTTAGATTCCGATGCTTCACATCAGGTGTACTGTATCCCTTGGACATTCATATTGACGCTGAAACACAGACATTGCATCCGAATTAAATACAAAATGCACAATGCCGAAAGAAATACAAGAAGTCTGAGTCTTTTCTTCCTGTATATGTTTTGAGCCTTTCCTGTGAGACCAGTTTTAGATTCCGATGCTTCACATCAGGTTTACTGTATCCCGAGGACCTTCATATTGACGATGAAACACAGAAATTGCATCGGAATTAAATACAAAAGGCACAATGCCGACTTAAGTATAAGAGGACTGACTCATCTTACATTCTATGTTTGAGCCTTTCCTGTGAAACCAGTTTTAGATTCCGATGCCTCACATCAGGTTTACTGTATCCCTTGGACCTTCATATTTACGATGAAACACAGAAATTGCATCGGAATTAAATACAAAATGCACAATGCCGAAAGAAGTACAAGAAGTCTGAGTCTTTTCTTCCTGTATATGTTTTGAGCCTTTCCTGTAAGACCAGTTTTAGATTCCGATGCTTCACATCAGGTTTACTGAATCCATTGGACCTACTTATTGACGATGAAGCACAAAAATTGCATCGGAATTAAATACGAAATGCACAATGCCGATGTAAGTACAAGAAGACTGAGTCTTCTTCCTGTATATGTTTTGAGCCTATCCTGTAAGACCAGTTTTAGATTCCGATGCTTCACATCTGGTTTACTGTTTCCCTTGGACCTTCATATTGACGACGAAACACAGATATTGCATCGGAATCTAATACAAATGGCACAATGCCGACTTAAGTACAAGAGGACTGACTCATCTTACATTCTATGTTTTGAGCCTTTCCTGTGAACCCAGTTTTAGATTACGATGCTTCACTTCAGGTTTACTGTATCCCTTGGCCCTTCTTATTGACGATGAAACACAGAAATTGCATCGGAATTAAATACAAAATGCACAATGCCGATGTAAGTACAAGAAGACTGAGTCTTCTTCCTGTATATGTTTTGAGCCTTTCCTGTGAGACCAGTTTTAGATTCCAATGCTTCACATCAGGTTTACTGTATCCATTGGAGCTTCCTATTGACGATGAATCACATAAATTGCTTCAGAATTAAATGCAAAAGGCTCAATGCCGACTTTAGTACAAGAGGATTAACTCTTCTTACATTCTATGTTTTGAGCCTCTCCTGTGAGACCAGTTTTTGATTCCGTTGCTTCACATCAGGTTTACTGTTTCCCTTGGACCTACATATTGACGATGAAACACTGAAATGGCTTCAGAATTAAATACAAAAGGCACAATGCTGACTTAAGTACAAGAGGAAACGCTCTTCTTACAATCTATGTTGGCACAACTTGACTAGAAGATGGGGTCGGTTGGTAGGTTATGTTTTGAGGCATCAAGGAATCACAAATTTAGCATTCTAGGGCAGGGTGGAAGATAAAAATCGTTGAGGGAGACCAAGAGATCAATACACTATGCAGATTCAGAAGGATGTAGGTTGCAGTAGGTACTGGGAGATGAAGAAGCTTGCACAGGATAGGGTAGCATGGAGAGCTGCATCAAACCAGTCTCAGGACTGAAGACCACAACAAAAACAACACTGTTTTGAGCCTATCCTGTGAGACCAGTATTAGATTCCGATTCTTCACTTCAGGTTTACTGTATCCCTTGGACCTTCATATTGACAATGTTACCCAGAAATTGCTTCGGAATTAAATACAAAAGGCACAATGCTGACTTAAGTACAAGTGGATTGACTCTTCTTACATTCTATGTTTTGAGAATTTCCTGTGAGACCAGTTTTAGATTCCGATGCTTCACTTCAGGTTTACTGTATCCCTTGGACCTTCATATTGACGATGAGACACAGAAATTGCATCGGAATTAAATACAAAAGGCACAATGCCGATGTAAGTTCAAGAAAACCGAGTCTTCTTCCTGTATATGTTTTGTGATTTTCCTGTGAGACCAGTTTTGGATCCCGATGCTTCACGTCTGGTTTACTGTATCCCTTGGACCTTCAAACTGACTGCGAAACACAGAAATTGCATCGGAGTTAAATAGAAAAGGCACAATGCCGACTTACGTACAAGAGGACTGCCTCTTTTTACATTCTACGTTTTGAGAATTTCCTGTGAGACCAGTTTTAGATTCCGATGCTTCACTTCAGGTTTACTGTATCCCTTGGACCTTCATATTGACGATGAAACACAGAAATTGCATCGGAATTACATACAAAAGGCACAATGCTTCCTTAAGTACGAGAGTACTGGCTCTTCTTACATTCTATGATATGAGACTTTCCTGTGAGAGTAGTTTTCGATTCCGATGCTTCACTTCAGGTTTACTGTATTCCTTGGACCTTCATATTGACGATGAAACACAGATATTGCTTCGGAATTAAATACGAAATGCACAATGCCGATGTAAGTACAAGAAGACTGAGTCTTCTTCCTGTATATGTTTTGAGCCTTCCTGAGAGACCAGTTTTAGATTCCAATGCTTTACATCAGATTTACTGTATCCATTGGACCTTGTTATTGACGATGAAACACAGAAATTGCATCGGAATTAAATACAAAATGCACAATGCCGATGTAAGTACAAGAAGACTGAGTCTTCTTCCTGTATATGCTTTGAGCTTTTCCTGTGAGACCAGTTTTAGATTCTGATGCTTCACTTCACGTTTACTGTTTCCCTTGGATTTTCATATTGACGATGAAACACAGATATTGCATCGGAATCAAATGCAAATGGCACAATGCCGACTTAAGTACAGGAGGACTGACTCATCTTACATTCTATGTTTTGAGCCTTTCCTGTGAAACCAGTTTTCGATTACTATGCTTCACTTCAGGTTTACTGTATCCCTTGGCCCTTCATATTGACGATGAAACACATAAATTGCTTCAGAATTAAATGCAAAAGGCTCAATGCCGACTTTAGTACAAGAGGACTAACTCTTCTTACATTCTATGTTTTCTGCCTCTCCTGTGAGACCAGTTTTAGATTCCGATGCATCACATCTGGTTTACTGTTTCCCTTGATCCTTCATACTGACGATGAAACACAGATATTGCTTCTGAATTAAATACAAAAGGCACAATGCTGACTTAAGCACAAGAGGAGTGGCTCTTATTACATTCTATGTTGGCACAACTTGACTAGAAGAAGGGGTCAGTTGGTAGGTATTGTTTTGAGGCATCAAGTAATCATAAATTTAGCATTCGAGGGCAGGGTGGAAGATAAAAATCGTAGAGGGAGACTAAGAGATCAATACACTAAGCAGATTCAGACGGATGTAGGTTGAAAAAGGTACTGGGAGATGAAGAAGCTTGCACAGGATAGGGTAGCATGGAGAGCTGCATCAAACCAGTCTCAGGACTGAAGACCACAACAAAAACAACACTGTTTTGAGCCTTTCCTGTGAGACCAGTTTTAGATTCCGATGCTTCACTTCAGGTTTACTGTATCCCTTGGTCCTTCATATTGACTATGAAACACAGAAATTGCATCGGAATTAAATACAAAATGCACAATGCCGATAAAAGTACAAGAAGACTGAGTCTTCTTTCTGTATATGATTTGAGCCTTTAATGTGAGACCAGTTTTTTGATACCCATGCTTCACATCAGGTTTACTGTATCCCTTGGACCTTCTTATTGACGATGAAACACAGAAATTGCATCGGAATTAAATACAAAAGGCACAATGCCGATGTAAGTACTAGAAGACAGAGTCTTCTTCCTGTATATGCTTTGAGCCTTTAATGTGAGACCAGTTTTAGACTGCGATGCTCCACATCAGGTTTACTGTATCCCTTGGACCTTCATATTGACGATGAAACCTAGAACGTGCATCGGAATTAAATACAAAAGTCACAATGCCGACTAAAGTAGAACAGGACTGACTCTTCTTACATTCTATGATTTGAGCCTTTCCTGTGAGACCAGTTTAAGATTCCGATGCTTCACTTCAGGTTTACTGTATCCCTTGGACCTTCTTATTGACGATGAAACACAGAAATTGCTTCGGAATTAAATACAAATGGCACAATGCCGACTTAAGTACAGGAGGACTGACTCTTCTTTCATTCTATGATTTGTGCCTTTCCTGTGAGACCAGTTTTAGATTCCGATGCTTCACATCAGGTTTACTGTATCCCTTGGACCTTCATATTTACGATGAAACACAGAAATTGCATCGGAATTAAATACAAAAGGCACAATGCCGACTTAAGTACAAGAGGACTGACTATTCTTAAATTCTATGACTTGAGAATTTCCTGTGAGACCAGTTTTAGATTCGGATGCTTCACTTCAGGTTTACTGTATCCCTTGGACCTTCATATTGACGATGAAACCCAGAACTTGCATCGGAATTAAATACAAAAGTCACAATGCCGACTAAAGTAGAACAGGACTGACTCTTCTTGCATTCTATGATTTGAGCCTTTCCTGTGGGACCAGTTTAAGATTCCGATGCTTCACTTCAGGTTTACTGTATCCCTTGGACCTTCTTATTGACGATGAAACACAGAAATTGCATCGGAATTAAATACAAATGGCACAATGCCGACTTAGGTACAAGAGGACTGACTCTTCTTACATTCTATGACTTGAGAATTTCCTGTGAGACCAGTTTTAGATTCCGATGCTTCACTTCAGGTTTATTGTATCCCTTGGACCTTCATATTGACGATGAAACACAGAAATTGCATCGGAATTAGATACAAAAGGCACAATGCCGACTTAAGTACAAGAGGACTGACTCTTCTTACATTCTATGACTTGAGAATTTCCTGTGAGACCAGTTTTACATTCCGATGCTTCACTTCAGGTTTACTGTATCCCTTGGACCTTCATATTGACGATGAAACACAATAATTACATCGGAATTAACTACAAAAGGCAGAATGCTAACTTAAGTACAAGAGGATTGACTCTTCTTACATTCTATGTTTTGAGCCTTTCCTGTGAAACCAGTTTTAGATTCCGATGCTTCACATCAGGTTAACTGTTTCCCTTGGACCTTCATATTGACGATGAAACACAGAAATTGCATCGGAATTAAATACAAAAGGCACAATGCCGACTAAAGTAGAAGAGGACTGACTCTTCTTACATTCTATGATTTGAGCCTTTCCTTTGAGACCAGTTTTAGATTCCGATGCTTCACTTCAGGTTTACTGTATTCCTTGGACCTTCATATTGACGATGAAACACAGAAATTCCATCGGAATTAAATACAAAAGGCACAATGCCGACTAAAGTAAAAGAGGACTGACTCTTCTTACATTCTATGATTTGTGCCTATCCTCTGAGACCAGTTTTAGTTTCCGATGCTTCACATCAGGTTTACTGTATCCCTTGGACCTTCATATTGACGATGAAACACAGAAATTGCTTCGGAATTAAATACAACAGGCCCAATGCTGACTTAAGTACAAGAGGACTGGCTCTTCTTACATTCTATGTTGGCACAACTTGACTAGAAGAAGGGGTCTGTTGGTTGGTTATGTTTTGAGCCATCAAGTGATCACAAATTTTGCAATGGAGGGCAGGGTGCAAGGTAAAAATCGTAGAGGGAGACCAAGAGATCGATACACTAAGCAGATTCAGAAGGATGTAGGTTGCAGTAGGTGCTGGCAGATGAAGAAGCTTGCACAGGATGGAGTAGCATGGAGAGCTGCATTAAACCTGTCTCAGGACTGAAGACCACAACAACAACAGCAATGTTTTGAGCCTTTCCTGTGAGACCAGTTTTAGATTCCGATGCTTCACTTCAGGTTTACTTTATCCCTTGGACCTTCATATTGACTATGAAACACGGCAATTGAATCGGAATTAAATACAAAATGCACAATGCCGATGTAAGTACAAGAAGACAGAGTATTCTTCCTGTATATGTTTTGAGCCTTTAATGTGAGACCAGTTTTAGATTCCAATGCTTCACATCAAGTTTACTGTATCCCTTGAACATTCATATCGACGATGAAACACAGAAATTGCAACGGAATTAAATACGAAAGTCACAATGCCGACTAAAGTAGAAGAGGACTGACTCTTCTTACATTCTAAGATTTGAGCCTTTCCTGTGAGAGCAGTTTTAGATTCCGATGCTTCACTTCAGGTTTACTGTATCTCACGGACAGTCTTATTGACAATGAAACACACAAATTGCATCGGAAATAAATACAAATGGCACAATGCCGACTTAATTACAAGAGGACTGACTCTTCTTACATTCTATGTTTTGAGAATTTCCTGTGAGACCAGTTTTAGATTCCGATGCTTCACTTCAGGTTTACTGTATCCCTTGGACCTTCATATTGATGATGAAACACAGAAATTGCATCGGTATTAAATACAAATGGCACAATGCCGACTAAAGTACAAGAGGACTTACTCTGCTTACATTCTATGCTTTGAGCCTCTCCTGTGAGACCAGGTTTAGATTCCGATGCTTCACATCAGGTTTACTGTATCCCTTGGACCTTCAGATTGACGATGAAACACAGAAATTCCTTCGGAATTAAATACAACAGGCCCAATGCTGACTTAAGTACAAGAGGACTGGCTCTTCTTACATTCTATGTTGGCACAACTTGACTAGAAGAAGGGGTGGGTTGGTAGGTTATGTTTTGAGCCATCAAGGGATCACAAATTTAGCTTTGGAGGGCAGGGTGCAAGGTAAAAATCGTAGAGGGAGACCAAGAGATCAATACACTAAGCAGATTCAGAAGGAAGTAGGTTGCAGTAGGTGCTGGCTGATGAAGAAGCTTGCACAGGATCGAGTAGCATGGAGAGCTGCATTAAAGCAGCCTCAGGAATGAAGACCACAACAACAAAAACAATGCTTTGAGCCTTTCCTGTGAAACCAGTTTTAGATTCCGATGCTTCACTTCAGGTTTACTGTATCCCTTGGACGTTCATATTGACAATGAAACACAGAAATTACATCGGAATTAGCTACAAAAGGCACAATGCTGACTTAAGTACAAGAGGATTGACTCTTCTTACATTCTATTTTTTGAGCCTTTACTGTGAAACCAGTTTTAAACTCCGATGCTTCACACCAGGTTAACTGTTTCCCTTGGACCTTCATATTGACTATGAAACATAGAAATTGAATCGGAATTAAATACAAAATGCACAATGCCGACGTAAGTACAAGAAGACAGAGTCTTCTTCCTGTATATGTTTTGAGCCTTTAATGTGAGGACAGTTTTAGATTCCGATGCTTCACATCAAGTTTACTGTATCCCTTGAACATTCATATTGACGATGAAACACAGAAATTGCAACGGATTTAAATACAAAAGGCACAATGCCGACTTAAGTACAAGTAGACTGACTCTTCTTACATTCTATTATTTGAGCCTTTCCTGTGAGACCAGTTCAAGAATCCGATGCATCACTTCAGGTTAACTGTATCCCTTGGCCTTCATATTGACAATGAAACACAAAAATTACATCGGAATTAAATACAAAATGCACAATGCCGATGTAAGTACAAGAAGACTGAGTCTTCTCCCCGTATATGATTTGAGCCTTTCCTGTGAGACCAGTTTTAGATTCCAATGCTTCACATCAGGTTTACTGTATCCCTTGAACCTTCATATTGACAATGAAACACAGAAATTGCTTCGGAATTGAATAGAACAGGCCCAATGCTGACTTAAGTACAAGAGGACTGGCTCTTCTTACATTCTATGTTGGCACAACTTGACTAGAAGAAGGGGTCGGTTGGTAGGTTATGTTTTAGCCATCAAGGGATCAGAAATTTAGCATTGGAGGGCAGGGTGCAAGATAAAAATCGTAGAGGGAGACCAAGAGATCAATACAATAAGCAGATTCAGAAGGATGTAGGTTGCAGTAGGTACTGGCAGATGAAGGAGCTTGCACAGGATCGAGTAGCATGGAGAGCTGCATTAGACCAGTCTCAGGACTGGAGACCACAACAACAACAACAATGTTTTGAGCCTTTCCTGTGAGACCAGTTTTAGATTCCATTGGTTCACTTCAGGTTTACTGTATCCCTTGGACCTTCATATAGACTATGAAACACAGAAATTACATCGGAATTAACTACAAAAGGAACAATGCTGACTTAAGTACAAGAGGATCGACTCTTCTTACATTCTATGTTTTGAGCCTTTCCTGTGAAACCAGTTTTAAATTCCGATGCTTCACATCTGATTAACTGTTTCCCTTGGACCTGCATATTGACTATGAAACATAGAAATTGAATCGGAATTAAATACAAAATGCTCAATGCCGACGTAAGTACAAGAAGACAGAGTCTTCTTCCTGTATATGTTTTGAGCCTTTAATGTGAGACCAGTTTTAGATTCCGATGCTTCACATCAAGTTTACTGTATCCCTTGAACATTCATATTGACGATGAAACACAGAAATTGCAACGGAATTAAAAACAAAAGGTACAATGCCGACTTAAGTACAAGTAGTTGACTCTTCTTACATTCTATGTTTTGAGCCTTCCCTGTGAGACCAGGTTTAGATTCCGATGCTTCACATCAGGTTTACTGTATTCCTTGGACCTTCATATTGACGATGAAATACAAAAATTTCTTCGGAATTAAATAGAACAGGCCCAATGCTGACTTCAGTACAAGAGGAATGGCTCTTCTTACATTCTACGTTGGCACAACTTGACTAGAAGAAGGGGTCGGTTGGTAGGTTATGTTTTGAGCCATCAAGGGATCACAAATTTAGCATTGGAGGGCAGGGTGCAAGGTAATAATCGTAGAGGGGGACCAAGAGATCAATACACTAAGCAGATTCAGAAGGAAGTAGGTTGCAGTAGGTACTGGCAGAAGAAGAAGCTTGCACAGGATCGAGTAGCATGGAGAGCTGCATTAAACCAGTCTCAGGACTGAAGACCACAACAACAAAAACAATGTTTTTAGCCTTTCCTGTGAGACGAGGTATAGATTCCGATGCTTCACATCAGGTTTACTGTATCCCTTGGACCTTCATATTGACGATGAAACACAGAAATTGCTTCGGAATTAAATAGAACAGGCCCAATGCTGATTAAGTACAATAGGACTGGCTCTTCTTACATTCTATGTTGGCACAACTTGACTAGAAGAAGGGGTCTGTTGGTAGGTTATGTTTTGAGCCATCAAGGGACCACAAATTTAGCATTGGAGGGCAGGGTGCAAGATAAAAATCGTAGAGGGAGACCAAGAGATCAATACACTAAGCAGATTCAGAAGGAAGCAGGTTGCAGTAGGTACTGGCAGATGAAGACACTTGCACAGGATCGAGTAGCATGGAGAGCTGCATTAAACCACTCTCAGGACTGAAGACCACAACAACAACAACAATGTTTTGAGCCTTTCCTGTGAGACCAGTTTTAGATTCCGATGCTTCACTTCAGGATTACTGTATCCCTTGGACCTTCATATCTACTATGAAACACAGAAATTGAATCGGAATTAAATACAAAATGCACAATGCCGACGTAAGTACAAGAAGACATCCTTCCTGTATATGTTTTGAGCCTTTAATGTGATACCAGTTTTAGATTCCGATGCTTCACATCAAGTTTAAAGTATCCCTTGAACATTCATATTGACGATGAAACACAGAAATTGCTTCGGAATTAAATACAAAAGGCACAATGCTGACTTAAGTACAAGAGGACAGGCTCTTCTTACATTCTATGTTGGCACAACTTGACTAGAAGAAGGGGTCAATTGGCATGTTATGTTTTGAAGCACCAGGGGATCACAAATTTAGTAATGGAGGGCAGGGTGGAAAGTAGAAATCGTAGAGGGAGGCCAAGAGATCAATACACTAAACAGATTCAGAAGGATGTAGGTTGCAGTACGTACTGGGAGATGAAGAAGCTTGCACAGGATAGAGTAGCATGGAGAGCTGCATCAAACCAGTCTCAGGACTGAAGACCACAACAATAACAGCAATGTTTTGAGCCCTTCCTGTGAGACCGGTTTTAGATTCCGATGCTTCACTTCAGGTTTACTGTATCCCTTGGACCTTCATATTGACGATGAAACCCAGAACTTGCATCGGAATTAAATACAAAAGTCACAATGCCGACTAAAGTAGAACAGGACTGACTCTTCTTACATTCTATGATTTGAGACCTTCCTGTGAGACCAGTTTAAGATTCCGATGCTTCACTTCAGGTTTACTGTATCCTTTGGACCTTCTTATTGACGATGAAACACAGAAATTGCATCGGAATTAAATACAAATGGCACAATGCCGACTTAGGTACAAGAGGACTGACTCTTCTTACATTCTAAGACTTGAGAATTTCCTGTGAGACCAGTTTTAGATTCCGATGCTTCACTTCAGGTTTATTGTATCCCTTGGACCTTCATATTGACGATGAAACACAGAAATTTCAACGGAATTAGATACAAAAGGCACAATGCCGACTTAAGTACAAGAGGACTGACTCTTCTTACATTCTATGACTTGAGAATTTCCTGTGAGACCAGTTTTAGATTCCGATGCTTCACTTCAGGTTTACTGTATCCCTTGGACCTTCATATTGACGATGAAACACAATAATTACATCGGAATTAACTACAAAAGGCAGAATGCTAACTTAAGTACAAGAGGATTGACTCTTCTTACATTCTATGTTTTGAGCCTTTCCTGTGAAACCAGTTTTAGATTCCGATGCTTCACATCAGGTTAACTGTTTCCCTTGGACCTTCATATTGACGATGAAACACAGAAATTGCAACGGAATTAAATACAAAAGGCACAATGCCGACTAAAGTAAAAGAGGACTGACTCTTCTTACATTCTATGATTTGAGCCTTTCCTCTGAGACCAGTTTTGGATTCCGATGCTTCACATCAGGTTTACTGTATCCCTTGGACCTTCATATTGACGATGAAACACAGAAATTGCTTCGGAATTAATTACAACAGGCCCAATGCTGACTTAAAAACAAGAGGACTGGCTCTTCTTTCATTCTATGTTGGCACAACTTGACTAGAAGAAGGGGTCTGTTGGTAGGTTATGTTTTGAGCCATCAATGGATCACAAATTTTGCAATGGAGGGCAGGGTGCAAGGCAAAAATCGTAGAGGGAGACCAAGAGATCAATACACTAAGCAGATTCAGAAGGATGTAGGTTGCAGTAGGTGCTGGCAGATGAAGAAGCTTGCACAGGATGGAGTAGCATGGAGAGCTGCATTAAACCTGTCTCAGGACTGAAGACCACAAAAACAACAGCAATGTTTTGAGCCTTTCCTGTGAGACCAGTTTTAGATTCCGATGCTTCACTTCAGGTTTACTTTATCCCTTGGACCTTCATATTGACTATGAAACACGGCAATTGAATCGGAATTAAATACAAAATGCACAATGCCGATGTAAGTACAAGAAGACAGAGTCTTCTTCCTGTATATGTTTTGAGCCTTTAATGTGAGACCAGTTTTTGATTCCAATGCTTCACATCAAGTTTACTGTATCCCTTGAACGTTCATATTGACGATGAAACACAGAAATTGCAACGGAATTAAATACAAAAGTCACAATGCTGACTAAAGTAGAAGAGGACTGACTCTTCTTACATTCTAAGATTTGAGCCTTTCCTGTGAGAGCAGTTTTAGATTCCGATGCTTCACTTCAGGTTTACTGTATCTCACGGACAGTCTCATTGACAATGAAACACACAAATTGCATCGGAAATAAATACAAATGGCACAATGCCGACTTAATTACAAGAGGACTGACTCTTCTTACATTCTATGTTTTGAGAATTTCCTGTGAGTCCAGTTTTAGATTCCGATGCTTCACTTCAGGTTTACTGTATCCCTTGGACCTTCATATTGATGATGAAACACAGAAATTGCATCGGTATTAAATACAAATGGCACAATGCCGACTTAAGTACAGGAGGACTGACTCTTCTTTCATTCTATGATTTGTGCCTTTCCTGTGAGACCAGTTTTAGATTCCGATGCTTCTAATAGGTTTACTGTATCCCTTGGACCATGATATTGACGATGAAACACAGAAATTGCATCGGAATTACATACAAAATACACAATGACGATGTAAGTACAAGAAGACAGAGTCTTCATCCTGTATATGATTTGAGTCTTTAATGTGAGACCAGTTTTAGATTCCGATGCTGCACATCAGGTTTACTGTATACCTTGAACCTTCATATTCACGATGAAACACAGAAATTGCATCGGAATTAAATACAAAAGGCACAATGCCGACTTAAGTACAAGAGGACTTACTCTGCTTACATTCTATGTTTTGAGCCTCTCCTGTGAGACCAGGTTTAGATTCCGATGCTTCACATCAGGTTTACTGTATCCCTTGGACCTTCATATTGACGATGAAACACAGAAATTCATTCGGAATTAAATACAACAGGCCCAATGCTGACTTAAGTACAAGAGGACTGGCTCTTCTTACATTCTATGTTGGCACAACTTGACTAGAAGAAGGGGTTGGTTGGTAGGTTATGATTTGAGCCATCAAGGGATCACAAATTTAGCTTTGGAGGGCAGGGTCCAAGGTAAAAATCGTAGAGGGAGACCAAGAGATCAATACACTAAGCAGATTCAGAAGGAAGTAGGTTGCAGTAGGTACTGGCAGATGAAGAAGCTTGCACAGGATCGAGTAGCATGGAGAGCTGCATTAAACCAGTCTCAGGACTGAAGACCAAAACAACAACAACAATGTTTTGAGCCGTTTCTGTGAGACCAGTTTTAGATTCCGATGCTTCGCTTCAGGTTTACTGTATCCCTTGGACGTTCATATTGACGATGAAACACAGAAATTACATCGGAATTAACTACAAAAGGCACAATGCCGACTTATGTACAAGTAGACTGAGTCTTCTCCCGGTATATGTTTTGAGCCTTTCCTGTGAGACCAAATTTAGATTCCAATGCTTCACATCAGGTTTACTGTATCCATTGGACCTTCTAATTGACGATGAAACACAGAAATTGCATCGGAATTAAATGCAAAATGCACAATACGGACTTAAGTACAAGAGGATTGAATCTTCTTACATTCTATGTTTTGAGTCTTTCCTGTGAAACCAGTTTTAGATTCCAATGCTTCACATAAGGTTTACTGTATCCCTTGAACCTTCATACTGACGATGAAAGACAGAAATTGGATCGGAATTAAATACAAAAGGCACAATGCCGTCTTAAGTACAAGTGGACTGACTTTTCTTACATTCTATGATTTGAGCCTTTCCTGTGAGACCAGTTCAAGAATTCGATGCATCACTTCAGGTTTACAGTATCCCTTGGACCTTCATATTGACTATGAAACACATAAATTATATCGGAATTAAATACAAAATGCACAATGCCGTTGTAAGTACAAGAAGCGTGAGTCTTCTTCCTCTATATGTTTGAGCAATTCCTGTCAGACCAGTTTTAGATTCCATTGCTTCACATCAGCTTTACTGTATCCCTTGGAGCTTCATATTGACAATGAAACACAAAAATTGCATCGGAATTAAATACAAATGGCACAATGCCGGCTTCAGTACAAGTGGACTGACTCTTCTTACATTCTATGCTTTGGGCCTTTCCTGTGAGACCAGTTTTAGATTCCAATGCTTCACATCAGGTTTACTGTATCCTTTGGACCTTCATATTGACGATGAAACACAGACATTGCTTCGGAACTAAATACAAAAGGCACAATGCTGACTTAAGTACAAGAGGACTGGCCATTCTTACATTCTCTGTTGGCACACCTTGACTAGAAGAAGGGGTCGGTTGGTAGGTTATGTTTTGAGGCATCAAGGGATCACAAATTAAGCATTGGAGGGCAGGGTGGAAGGTACAAATCGTAGAGGGAGACCAAGAGATCAATACACTAAGCAGATTCAGAAGGATGGTGGTTGCAGTAGGTAGTGGGACAAGAAGGAGCTTGCACAGGATAGAGTAGCATGGAGAGCTGCATCAAACCAGTCTCAGAACTGAAGTCCACAACATCAACAACAATGATTTGAGCCTTTCCTGTGAGACCAGTTTTAGATGCCGATCCTTGACTTCCGGCTTACTGTATTCCTTGAACCTTCATATTGACTATGAAACAAAGAAATTGCATCGGAATTAAATACAAAATGCACAATGCCGATGTAAGTACAAGAAGACTGAGACTTCTTCCTGTATATGTTTTAAGCGTTTCCTGTGAGACCAGTTTTAGATTCCGATGCTTCACTTCAGGTTTGCTGTATCCCTTGGACATTCATATTGACTACAAAACACAGAAATTGCATCGGAATTAAATACAAAATGCACAAAGCCGATGTAAGTACAAGAAGACAGAGTCTTCGTCCTGTATATGATTTGAGCCTTTAATGTGAGACCAGTTTTAGATTCTGATGCTTCACATCAGGTTTACTGTATACCTTGAACCTTCATATTCACGATGAAACACAGAAATTGCATCGGAATTAAATACAAAAGGCACAATGCCGACATAAGTACAAGAGGACTGACTCTGCTTACATTCTATGTTTTGAGCCTCTCCTGTGAGACCAGGTTTAGATTCCGATGCTTCATATCAGGTTTACTGTATCCCTTTGACCTTCATATTGACGATGAAACACAGAGATTGCTTCGGTATTAAATACAACAGGCCCAATGCTGACTTAAGTACAAGAGGACTGGCTCTTCTTACATTCTATGTTGGCACAACTTGACTAGAAGAAGGGGTCGGTTGGTAGGTTATGTTTTGAGCCATCAATGGATGACAAATTTAGCATTGGAAAGCAGGGTGCAAGGTAAAAATCGTAGAGGGAGAACAAGAGATCAATACACTAAGCAGATTCAGAAGGGAGTAGGTTGCAGTAGGTACTGGCAGATGAAGAAGCTTGCACAGGATCGAGTAGCATGGAGAGCTGCGCTAAAGCAGCCTCAGGACTGAAGACCACAACAACGAAAACAATGCTTTGAGCCTTTCCTGTGAGACCAGTTTTAGATTCCGATGCTTCACTTCAGGTTTACTGTATCCCTTGGACCTTCATATTGACAATGAAACACAGAAATTACATCGGAATTAGCTACAAAAGGCACAATGCTGACTTAAGTACAAGAGGATTGACTCTTCTTACATTCTATGTTTTGAGCCTTTACTGTGAAACCAATTTTAAATTCCGATGCTTCACACCAGGTTAACTGTTTCCCTTGGACCTTCATATTGACTATGAAACATAGAAATTGAATCGGAATTAAATACAAAATGCACAATGCCGACGTAAGTACAAGAAGACAGAGTCTTCTTCCTGTATATGTTTTGAGCCTTTAATGTGAGACCAGTTTTAGATTCCGATGCTTCACATCAAGTTTACTGTATCCCTTGAACATTCATATCGACGATGAAACACAGAAATTGCAACGGAATTAAATACAAAAGGCACAATGCCGACTTAAGTACAAGTAGACTGACTCTTCTTACATTCTATGATTTGAGCCTTTCCTGTGAGACCAGTTCAAGAATCCGATGCATCACTTCAGGTTAACTGTATCCCTTGGCCTTCATATTGACTATGAAACACAAAAATTACATCGGAATTAAATACAAAATGCACAATGCCGATGTAAGTACATGAAGACTGAGTCTTCTCCCCGTATAGGTTTTGAGCCTTTCCTGTGAGACCAGTTTTAGATTCCAATGCTTCACATCAGGTTTACTGTATCCATTGGACCTTCATATTGACGATGAAACACAGAAATTGCATCGGAATTAAATGCAAAAGGCACAATACGGACTAAAGTACAAGAGGATTGAATATTCTAACATTGTATGTTTCGAGCCTTTCCTGTGAGACCAGGTTTAGATTCCGATGCTTCACATCAGGTTTACTGTATCCCTTGGACTTTCATATTGACAATGAAACACAGAAATTGCTTCGGAATTAAATAGAACAGGCCCAATGCTGACTTAAGTACAGGAGGACTGGCTCTTCTTACATTCTATGTTGGCACAACTTGACTAGAAGAAGGGGTCGGTTGGAAGGTTATGTTTTAGCCAACAAAGGGATCACAAATTTAGCATTGGAGGGCAGGGTGCAAGGAAAAAATCGTAGAGGGAGACCAAGAAATCAATACAATAAGCAGATTCAGAAGGATGTAGGTTGCAGTAGGTACTGGCAGATGAAGAAGCTTGCACAGGATCGAGTAGCATGGAGAGCTGCATTAGACCAGTCTCAGGACTGAAGACCACAACAACAACAACAATGTTTTGAGACTTTCCTGTGAGACCAGTTTTAGATTCCATTGGTTCACTTCAGGTTTACTGTATCCCTGGGACCTTCATATAGACGATGAAACACAGAAATTGCAACGGAATTAAATACAAAAGGTACAATGCCGACTTAAGTACAAGTAGACTGACTCTTTTTACATTGTATGTTTTGAGCCTTCCCTGTGAGACCAGGTTTAGATTCCGATGCTTCACATTAGGGTTTACTGTATCCCTTGGACCTTCATAATGACGATGAAACACAAAAATTGCTTCGGAATTAAATAGAACAGGCCCAATGCTGACTTCAGTACAAGAGGAATGGCTCTTCTTACATTCTATGTTGGCACAACTTGACTAGAAGAAGGGTTCGGTTGGTAGGTTATGTTTTGAGCCGTCAAGGGATCACAAATTTAGCATTGGAGGGCAGGGTGCAAGGTAAAAATCGTAGAGGGGGACCAAGAGATTAATACACTAAGCAGATTCAGAAGGAAGTAGGTTGCAGTAGGTACTGGCAGAAGAAGAAGCTTGCACAGGATCGAGTAGCATGGAGAGCTGCATTAAACCAGTCTCAGGACTGAAGACCACAACAACAACAACAATGTTTTGAGCCTTTCCTGTGAGACGAGGTTATAGATTCCGATGCTTCACATCAGGTTTACTGTATCCCTTGGACCTTCATATCTACTATGAAACACAGAAATTGAATCGGAATTAAATACAAAATGCACAATGCCGACGTAAGTAGAAGAAGACATTCTTCCTGTATATGTTTTGAGCCTTTAATGTGATACCAGTTTTAGATTCCGATGCTTCACATCAAGTTTACTGTATCCCTTGAACATTCATATTGACGATGAAACACAGAAATTGCAACGGAATTAAATACAAAAGTTACAATGCCCACTTTAGTACAAGTAGACTGACTCTTCCTACAATCTATGATTTGAGCCTTTCCTGTGAGACCAGTTCAAGAATCCGATGCATCACTTCAGGTTTACTGTATCCCTTGGCCTTCATATTGACTATGAAACACCAAAATTACATCGGAATTAAATACAAAATGCACAATGCCGATGTAAGTACAAGAAGACTGAGTCTTCTCCCCATACATGTTTTGTGCCTTTCCTGTGAGACCAGTTTTAGATTCCAATGCTTCACATCAGATTTACTGCATCCATTGGACCTTCTTATTGACGATGAAGCACAGAAATTGCATCGGAATTAAATGCAAAAGGCACAATACGTACTTAAGTACAAGAGGATTGAATCTTCTTACATTCTATGCTTTGAACCTTTAGTGTGAAACCAGTTTTAGATTGCGATGCTTCACATCAGGTTTACTGTATCCCTTGAACCTTCATATTGACGATGAAAGACAGAAATTGGATCGGAATTAAATACAAAAGGCACAATGCAGTCTTAAGTACAAGTGGACTGACTCTTCTTACATTCTATGATTTGTGCCTTTCCTGTGAGACCAGTTCAAGAATCCGATGCATCACTTCAGGTTAACTGTATCCATTGGACCTTCATATTGACTACAAAACACATAAATTACATCGGAATTAAATACAAAATGCACAATGCCGTTGTAAGTACAAGAAGCGTGAGTCTTCTTCCTCTATATGTTTGAGCCATTCCTGTGAGACCGGTTTTAGATTCCATTGCTTCACATCAGGTTTACTGTATCCCTTGGACCTTCATATTAGTGATGAAACACAGAAATTGCATCGGAATTAAGTACAAAAGGCACAATGCCGACTTAAGTACAAGAGGACTGAGTCTTCTTACATTCTATGACTTGAGAATTTCCTGTGAGACCAGTTTTAGATTCCGATGCTTCACTTCAGGTTTACTGTATCTCATGGACAGTCTTATTGACAATGAAACACCGAAATTGCATCGGAATTAAATACAAATGGCACAATGCCGACTTAAGTACAGGAGGACTGACTCTTCTTTCATTCTATGATTTGTGCCTTTCCTGTGAGACCAGTTTTAGATTCCGATGCTTCACATCAGGTTTCCTGTATCCCTTTGGACGTTCATATTGGTGATGAAACACAGAAATTGCATCGGAATTAATTACAAAAGGCACAATGCCGACTTAAGTACAAAAGGACTGACTCTGCTTACATTCTATGTTTTGAGCCTCTCCTGTGAGACCAGGTTTAGATTCCGATGCTTCACATCAGGTTTACTGTATCCCTTGGACCTTCATATTGACGATGAAACACAGAAATTGCTTATACAATAGGCCCAATGCTGGCTTAAGTACAAGAGGACTGGCTCTTCATACATTCTATGTTGGCACAACTTGTCCGGAACAATGGGTCGGTTGGTAGGTTATGTTTTGAGCCATCAAGGGATCACAAATTTAGCATTGGAGGGCAGGGTGCAAGGTAAAAATCGTAGAGGGACACCAAGAGATCAATACACTAAGCAGATTCAGAAGGATGTAGATTGCAGTAGGTACTGGCAGATGAAGAAGGTGGCACAGGATCGAGTAGCATGGAGAGCTGCATTAAACCAGTCTCAGGACTGAAGACCACAACAACAACAACAATGTTTTGAGCCTTTCCTGTGAGACCAGTTTTAGATTCCGATGCTTCACATCTGGTTTACTGTATCCCTTGAAGCTTCATATTGACGATGAAAGACAGAAATTGGATCGGAATTAAATACAAAAGGCACAATGCCGTCTTAAGTACAGGTGGACTGACTCTTCTTACATTCTATGATTTGAGCCTTTCCTGTGAGACCAGTTCAAGAAACCGACGCATCACTTCACGTTTACTGTATCCCTTGGACCTTCATATTGACTATGAAACACATAAATTACATCGGAATTAAACACAAAATGCACAATGCCGTTGTAAGTACAAGAAGCGTGAGTCTTCTTCCTCTATATGATTAAGCCATTCCTGTGAGACCAGTTTTAGATTCCATTGGTTCACATCAGGTTTACTGTATCCCTTGGATCTTCATATTGACGATGAAACACAGAACTTGCATCGGAAATAAGTACAAAAGTCACAATGCCGACTAAAGTAGAAGAGAACTGACTCTTCTTACATTCTATGATTTGAGCCTTTCCAGTGAGACCAGTTTTTGATTCCGACGCTTCACTTCAGGTTTACTGTATCTCATGGACAGTCTTATTGACAATGAAACACAGAAATTGCATCGGAAGTAAATACAAATGGCACAATGCCGACTGAAGTACAAGAGGACTGACTCTGCTTATATTCTATGTTTTGAGCCTCTCCTGTGAGACCAGGTTTACATTCCGATGCTTCACATCAGGTTTACTGTATCCCTTGGACCTTCATATTGACGATGAAACACAGAAATTGCTTAGGAATTAAATACAACAGGCCCAATGCTGACTTAAGTAAAAGAGGACTGGCTCTTCTTACTTTCTATGTTGGCACAACTTGACTAGCAGAAGGGATCGGTTGGTAGGTTATGTTTTGAGCCATCAAGGGATCACAAATTTAGCATTGGAGGGCAGGGTTCAAGGTAAAAATCGTAGAGGGAGACCAAGAGATCAATACACTAAGCAGATTCAGAAGGATGAAGGTTGCAGTAGGTACTGGCAGATGAAGAAACTTGCACAGGATAGAGTAGCATGGAGAGCTGCATTAAAGCAGTCTCAGGACTGAAGACCACAACAACAACAACAATGCTTTGAGCCTTTCCTGTGAGACCAGTTTTAGATTCCGATGCTTCACTTCAGGTTTACTGTATCCCTTGGAATTTCATATTGACGATGGAACACAGAAATTACATCGGAATTAACTACAAAAGGCACAATCCTGACTTAAGTACAAGAGGATTGACTCTTCTTACAATCTATGTTTTGAGCCTTTCCTGTGAAACCAGTATTAGATTCCGATGCTTCACATCAGGTTAACTGTTTCCCTTGGACCTTCTTATTGACGATGAAACACAAAAATTGCATCGGAATTAAATACAAATGGCACAATGCCGACTAAAGTAGAAGAGGACTGAATCTTCTTACATTCTATGATTTGAGCCTTTCCTGTGAGACCAGTTTTTGATACCGATGCTTCACTTCAGGTTTACTGTATCTCATGGACAGTCTTATTGACAATGAAACACAGAAATTGCATCGGAAGTAAATACAAATGGCACAATGCCGACTTAAGTACAAGAGGACTGACTCTTCTTACATTCTATGTTTTGAGAATTTCCTGTGAGACCAGTTTTAGATTCCAATGCTTAACTTCAGGTTTACTGTATCCCTTGCACCTTCTTATTGACGATGAAACACAAAAATTGCATCGGAATTAAATACAAATGGCACAATGCCGACTTAAGTACAGGAGGACTGACACTTCTTTCATTCTATGATTTGTGCCTTTCCTGTAAGACCAGTTTTAGATTCCGATGCTTCACATCAGGTTTACTGTATCCCTTGGACCTTCATATTGATGATGAAACACCGAAATTGCATCGGAATTAAGTACGAAAGGCACAATGCCGACTTAAGTACAAGAGGACTGACTCTTCTTACATTCTATGCTATGAGCCTTTCCTGTGAGACCAGTTTTAGATTCCGATGCTTCACTTCAGGTCTACTGTATCTCTTGGACCTTCATATTGGCTATGAAACGCAGAAATTGCTTCAAAATTAAATACAAAATGCACAATGCCGATGTAAGTACAAGAAGACAGAGTAGTTTTAGATTCCGATGCTTCACATCAGGTTTACTGTATCCGTTGAAGCTTTATATTGACGATGAAACACTGAAATTGCATCGGAATTAAATACAAAAGGCACAATGCCGACTTAAGTACAAGAGAACTGACTCTTCTATCATACAATGATTTGAGCCTTTCCTGTGAGACCAGTTCTAGAATCCGATGCATCACTTGAGGTTTACTGTATCCCTTGACCTTTCTATTGACGATGAAACAGAGAATTTGCTGCGGAATTAAATACAAAAGGCACAATGCCGACTAAAGTAAAAGAGGACTGACTCTCCTTACAATCCATGATTTGAGCCTTTCCCTCGAGACCAGTTTTAGATTCCGATGCTTCTCTTAAGGTTTACTGCATCTCATGGACCTTCTCACTGACGATGAAAGACAGAAATATCATCGGAATTAAATATAAAAGCACAATGCCGACTAAAGTACAAGAGGACTGTCTCTTCTTACATTCTACGTTTTGGGCCTTTCCTCTGAGACCAGTTTTAGATTCTGATGCTTCACATCAGGTTATCTCTATTCCTTGGACCTTCATACTGACGATGAAACACAGAAATTGCATCTGAATTAAATACAAAGTGCACAATGCCGACTTACGTACAAGAAGACTGACTCTTCTTACATTCTATGTTTTGAGCCTTTCCTGTGAGACCAGTTTTAGATTCCGATGCTTCACTTCAGGTTTACTGTATCCCTTGGACCTTCATATTCACGATGAAACACAGAAATATCATCCGTATTAAACACAAAAGGCACGATGCCGACATAAGTACAAGAGGACTGACTCTTGTTACATTCTATACTTTGAGCCTTTCCTGTGAGACCAGTTTTAGATTCCGATGCTTCACATCAGGTTTCCTGTATCCCTTGGACCTTCATATTGGTGATGAAACACAGAAATTGCATCGGAATTAATTACAAAAACACAATGCCGACTTAAGTACAAAAGGACTGACTCTGCTTACATTCTATGATTTGAGCCTCTCCTGTGAGACCAGGTTTAGATTCCGGCGCTTCACATCAGGTTTACTGTATCCCTTGGACCTTCATATTGACGATGAAACACAGAAATTGCTTATACAATAGGCCCAATGCTGACTTAAGTACAAGAGGACTGGCTCTTCATACATTCTATGTTGGCACAACTTGTCCGTAACAATAGGTCGGTTGGTAGGTTATGTTTTGAGCCATCAAGGGATCACAAATCTAGCATTGGAGGGCAGGGTGCAAGGTAAAAATCGTAGAGGGAGACCAAGAGATCAATACACTAAGCAGATTCAGAAGGATGTAGATTGCAGTAGGTACTGGCAGATGAAGAAGGTGGCACAGGATCGAGTAGCATGGAGAGCTGCATTAAACCAGTCTCAGGACTGAAGACCACAACAACAACAACAATGTTTTGAGCCTTTCCTGTGAGACCAGTTTAAGATTCCGATGCTTCACATCTGGTTTACTGTATCCCTTGAAGCTTCATATTGACGATGAAAGACAGAAATTGGATCGGAATTAAATACAAAAGGCACAATGCCGTCTTAAGTACAGGTGGACTGACTCTTCTTACATTCTATGATTTGAGCCATTCCTGTGAGACTAGTTCAAGAAACCGATGCATCACTTCACGTTTACTGTATCCCTTGGACCTTCATATTGACTATGAAACACATAAATTACATCGGAATTAAACACAAAATGCACAATGCCGTTGTAAGTACAAGAAGCGTGAGTCTCCTTCCTCTATATGATTGAGCCATTCCTGTGAGACCAGTTTGAGATTCCATTGGTTCACATCAGGTTTACTGTATCCCTTGGATCTTCATATTGACGATGAAACACAGAACTTGCATCGGAAATAAGTACAAAAGTCACAATGCCGACTAAAGTAGAAGAGAACTGACTCTTCTTACATTCTATGATTTGAGCCTCTCCAGTGAGACCAGTTTATGATTCCGACGCTTCACTTCAGGTTTACTGTATCTCATGGACAGTCTTATTGACAATGAAACACAGAAATTGCATCGGAAGTAAATACAAATGGCACAATGCCGACTTAAGTACAAGAGGACTGACTCTGCTTATATTCTATGTTTTGAGCCTCTCCTGTGAGACCAGGTTTACATTCCGATGCTTCACATCAGGTTTACTGTATCCCTTGGACCTACATATTGACGATGAAACACAGAAATTGCTTAGGAATTAAATACAACAGGCCCAATGCTGACTTAAGTAAAAGAGGACTGGCTCTTCTTACTTTCTATGTTGGCACAACTTGACTAGCAGAAGGGATCGGTTGGTAGGTTATGTTTTGAGCCATCAAGGGATCACAAATTTAGCATTGGAGGGCAGGGTTCAAGGTAAAAATCGTAGAGGGAGACCAAGAGATCAATACACTAAGCAGATTCAGAAGGATGAAGGTTGCAGTAGGTACTGGCAGACGAAGAAACTTGCACAGGATAGAGTAGCATGGAGAGCTGCATTAAAGCAGTCTCAGGACTGAAGACCACAACAACAACAACAATGCTTTGAGCCTTTCCTGTGAGACCAGTTTTAGATTCCGATGCTTCACTTCAGGTTTACTGTATCCCTTGGAATCTCATATTGACGATGAAACACAGAAATTACATCGGAATTAACTACAAAAGGCACAATACTGACTTAAGTACAAGAGGATTGACTCTTCTTACAATCTATGTTTTGAGCCTTTCCTGTGAAACCAGTTTTAGATTCCGATGCTTCACATCAGGTTAACTGTTTCCCTTGGACCTTCTTATTGACGATGAAACACAAAAATTGCATCGGAATTAAATACAAATGGCACAATGCCGACTAAAGTAGAAGAGGACTGACTCTTCTTACATTCTATGATTTGAGCCTTTCCTGTGAGACCAGTTTTTGATTCTGATGCTTCACTTCAGGTTTACTGTATCTCATGGACAGTCTTATTGACAATGAAACACAGAAATTGCATCGGAAGTAAATACAAATGGCACAATGCCGACTTAAGTACAAGAGGACTGACTCTTCTTACATTCTATGCTTTGAGAATTTCCTGTGAGACCAGTTTTAGATTCCAATGTTTCACTTCAGGTTTACTGTATCCCTTGGACCTTCTTATTGACGATGAAACACAAAAATTGCATCGGAATTAAATACAAATGGCACAATGCCGACTTAAGTACAGGAGGACTGACACTTCTTTCATTCTATGATTTGTGCCTTTCCTGTAAGACCAGTTTTAGATTCCGATGCTTCACATCAGGTTTACTGTATCCCTTGGACCTTCATATTGATGATGAAACACCGAAATTGCATCGGAAGTAAGTACGAAATGCACAATGCCGACTTAAGTACAAGAGGACTGACTCTTCTTACATTCTATGCTATGAGCCTTTCCTGTGAGACCAGTTTTAGATTCCGATGCTTCACTTCAGGTCTACTGTATCTCTTGGACCTTCATATTGACTATGAAACGCAGAAATTGCTTCAAAATTAAATACAAAATGCACAATGCCGATGTAAGTACAAGAAGACAGAGTAGTTTTAGATTCCGATGCTTCACATCAGGTTTACTGTATCCGTTGAAGCTTTATATTGACGATGAAACACTGAAATTGCATCGGAATTAAATACAAAAGGCACAATGCCGACTTAAGTACAAGAGAACTGACTCTTCTATCATACAATGATTTGAGCCTTTCCTGTGAGACCAGTTCTAGAATCCGAAGCATCACTTGAGGTTTACTGTATCCCTTGACCTTTCTATTGACGATGAAACAGAGAATTTGCATCGGAATTAAATACAAAAGGCACAATGCCGACTAAAGTAAAAGAGGACTGACTCTCCTTACAATCCATGATTTGAGCCTTTCCCTCGAGACCAGTTTTAGATTCCGATGCTTCTCTTAAGGTTTACTGCATCTCATGGACCTTCTCATTGACGATGAAAGACAGAAATGTCATCGGAATTAAATATAAAAGCACAATGCCGACTAAAGTACAAGAGGACTGTCTCTTCTTACATTCTACGTTTTGAGCCTTTCCTCTGAGACCAGTTTTGGATTCCGATGCTTCACATCAGGTTATCTCTATTCCTTGGACCTTCATATTGACGATGAAACACAGAAATTGCATCTGAATTAAATACAAAGTGCACAATGCCGACTTACGTACAAGAAGACTGACTCTTCTTACATTCTATGTTTTGAGCCTTTCCTATGAGACCAGTTTTAGATTCCGATGCTTCACTTCAGGTTTACTGTATCCCTTGGACCTTCATATTCACGATGAAACACAGAAATATCATCCGTATTAAACACAAAAGGCACGATGCCGACATAAGTACAAGAGGACTGACTCTTGTTACATTCTATACTTTGAGCCTTTCCTGTGAGACTAGTTTTAGATTCCGATGCCTCACTTCACGTTTACTGTATCCCTTGGACCTTCATATTGACGATGAAAAACAGAAATTGCATCGGAATTAATTACAAAATCCACAATGCCGACATAAGTAAAAGAGGACTGACTCTTCTTACATTCTACGTTTTGAGCCTTTCCTGTGAGACCAGTTTTAGATTCCGATGCTTCACATCAGGCTTACTGTAACCCTTGGACCTTCATATTGACGATGAAACACAGAAAATGCATCGGAATTAAATACAAAATGCACAATGCCGACTTAAGTACAAGAGAACTAACTGTTCTTTCATTCTATGTTTTGTGCCTTTCCTGTGAGACCAGTTTTAGATTCCGATGTTTCACATCAGGTTTACTGTATCACTTGGACCTTCATATTGACGATGAAACACAGAAAATGCATCGGAATTAAATACGAAATGCACAATGCCGACTTAAATACAGGAGGACTGACTCTTCTTACATTCTAGGTTTTGAGCGGTTCCTCTGCGAACAGTTAAGGATTCCGATGTTTCACTTCTGGTTTGCTGTATCCCTTGGACCTTCATATTGACTATGAAATACTGAAATTGCATCGGAATTAAATACAAAATGCACAATGCCGATGTAAGTCCAAGATGACTGAGTCTTCTTCCTATATTTGTATGAGCCTCTCCTGTGAGATCAGTTTTAGATTCCGATGCTTCACATTAGGTTTACTGTATCCCTTGGACCTTCATATTGACGATGAAACACAGAAACTGCATCGGAAGTAAATACAAAAGCACAATGCCGACTTAAGTACAAGAGTTCTGACTCTTCTTACATTCTATGTTTGAAACCTTTCCTGTGGGGCCAGTTTTAGATTCCGATGCTTCACTTCAGGTTTACTGTATGCCATGGACCTTCATAATGACTATGAAACACAGAAATTGCATCGGAAATAAATACAAAAGGCACAATGCCGACTAAAGTACAAGAGGACTGACTCTTCTTACATTCTATGATTTGAGTATCTCCTGTGGGACCAGTTTTAGATTCCGATGCTTCACTTCAGGTTTACTGAATCCCTTGGGTCTTCTCATTGACGATGAAACACAGAAAATGCATCGCAATTAAATACAAAAGGCACAATTCCCATGTAAGTACAAGAAGACTGAGTCATCTTCCTGAATTTGTTTGAGCCATTCCGGTGAGACCAGCTTTAGATTCCGTTGCTTCACTTCAGGTTTACTGTATCCGTTGGACCTTCTTATTGACTATGAAACACAGAAATTGCATCGGAATTAAATACAAAAGGCACAATGACGGCTTAGGTACAAGAGGACTGACTCTTCTTCATTCTATGTTTTGAGCCCTACCTGTGAGACCAGTTTTAGATTCCGATGCTACACTTCAGGTTTACTGTATACCTTGGACCTTCATATTGAGTATGAAACACGGAAATTGCATCGGAATTAAATACAAAACGCACAATGACGATGTAAGTAGAAGAAGACTGAGTCTTCTTCCTGTATTTGTTTGAGTCTTTCCTGTGGGACCAGTTTTAGATTCCGATGATCCACATCAGGTTTACTGTGTCCCTTGGACCTTCATATTGACGATGAAACACAGAAATTGCATCGGAACTATATACAAGAGGCACAATGCCGACTTAAGTACAAGAGGACTGACTCTTCTTACATTCTATGATTTGAGCCTTTCCTGTGAGACCAGTTTTAGCTGCCGAAGCTTCACATCAGGTTTACTGTATCCCTTGGACCTTCATATTGAGTATGAAGCACAGAAATTGCATCGGACGTAAATACAAAATGCACAATGCCGATTTAAGTACAAGATGACTGAGCCGTCTTCCTGTATATGCTTTGCGCCTTTCCTGTGAGACCAGTTTTAGATTCCGATGCTTCACTTCAGGTTTAGTGTATCCCTTGGACCTCCATATTGACTACGAAACACAGAAATTGCATCGGATTTAAATACAAAATTCACAATGCCGATGTAAGTACAAGAAGACTGAGTCTTCTTCCTGTATTTGTTTGAGCCTTTCCTGTGAGACCAGTTTTAGATTTCGATGCTTCGCATAAGGCTTACTGTATCCCTTGGACCTACATATTGACAATGAAAGACAGAAATTGCATCGGAATTAAATACAAAAGGCACAATGCCGACATAAGTACAAAAGGACTGACTCTTCTTACATTACATGTTTTGAACCTTTCCTGTGAGACCAGTTTTAGATTCCGATGCTTCACTACAGGTTTACTGTATACCTTGGTGCTTCATATTGACTATGAAACACAGATATTGCATCGGAATTAAATACTAGATGCACAATGCCGATGTAAGTACAGGAAGACTGAGTCTTCTTCCTGTATTTGTTTGAATTTTTCCTGTGAGACCAGTTTTAGATCCCGATGATCCACATCAGGTTTACTGTATCCCTTACATCTTTATATTGACGATGAAACACAGAAATTGCATCGGAGTTATATACAAAATGCACAATGCCGACTTAAGTACAAGGTGACTGACTCTTCTTACATTCTACGTTTTGAGCCTTTCCAGTTAGACCAGTTTTAGATTCCGATGCTTCACTTCAGGTTTACTGTATCCCATGGACCTTCATATTGACTATGAAACACAGAAATTGCATTGGAATTAAATACAAAAGGCACAATGCCGCCTTAAGTACAAGAAAGCTGAATCTTCTTAATGGCGGTTTTTTTTAACCTTTCCTGTAAGACCAGTTTTAGATGCCGATGCTTCACTTCAGGTTAACTGTATCCCTTAGACCTACGTATTGACAATTAAACACAGAAGGCGAATCGTTATTAAATACAAAATGCACAATCCCGGTGTAAGTACATGAAGACTGTGACATCTTCTTGTATATGATTTGAGCCTTTCGTTTGAGACCAATTCTGGATTCCGATGCTTCACTTCAGGTTTACTGTATCCCTTGGACCTTCATATTGAAGATGAAACACTGAAATTGCATCGAAATTAAATACGAAAGGCACAATGCCGCCTTAAGTGCAACGACACTGACTCTTCTTACATTCTGTGTTTTGAGCTCTTCCAATGAGACCAGTTTGAGATTCCGATGCTTCACTTCAAGTTTACTGTATCCCTTGTACCTTCATATTGACTATGAAACACAGAAATTGCATCGAAATTAAATACAAAATGCACAACTCCGATGTAAGTACATGAAGAGTGAGTCTTCTTCCTGTATTTGTTTCAGCCTTTCCTGTGAGACCAGTTTTAGATACCGATGCTTCACTTCAGGTTTTCCGAATCCCTTGGACCTTCATATTGACTATGAAACACAGAAATTGCATCGGAATTAAATACAAAATGCACAATGCCGACTTAAGTACAAGAGGACTGACTCTTCTTACATTCTAGGTTTTGAGCCTTTCCTCTGAGAACAGTTAAGGATTCCGAAGCTTCACATCAGGTTTACTGTGTCCCTTGGACCTTAATATTGGCGATGAAACACAGTAATTGCATCGGAAATAAATACAAAAGGCCCAAAGCCAACATACGCACAAGAAGAGTGACTCTTCTTACAATCTATGTTTTGAGCATTTCCTGTGAGACCAGTTTTAGATTCCGATGCTTCACTTCTGGTTTGCTCTATCCCTTGGACCTTCATATTGACTATGAAATACTGAAATTGCATCGGAATTAAATACAAAATGCACAATGCCGATGTATTTACAAGTTGACTGGATCTTCTTCCTATGTTTGTATGAGCCTTTCCTGTGAGACCAGTTTTATATTCCGATGCTTCACATCAGGTTTACTGTATCCCTTGGACCATCACATTGACGATGAAACACAGAATTTAATAATGATTAAATACAAAATTCACAATGCCGATGTAAGTACCAGAAGACTGAGTCTTCTTCCTGTATTTGTTTGAGCCTTTCCTGTGAGAACAGTTTTTGATTCCGTTGCATCACATCAGGTTTACTGTATCCCTTGGACCTTCATATTGACGGTGAAACACAAAAATTGCATCGGAATTAAATACAAAAGGCACAATGTCGGCTTAGGTACAAGAGGACTGACTCTTCTTCATTCTCTGTTTTGAGCCTTACCTGTGAGACCAGTTTTAGATTCCGATGCTTCACTTCAGGTTTACTGTATACATTGGACCTTCATATTGAATATGAAACACGCAAATTGCTTCGGAATGAAATACAAAATACACAATGCCGATGTAAGTAGAAGAAGACTGAGCCTTCTTCCTTTATTTGTTTGAGTCTTTCCTGTGAGACCAGTTTCAGATTCCGATGATCCACATCAGGTTTACTGTGTCCCTTGGACCTTCATATTGACGATGAAACACAGAAATTGCATCGGAATTATATACAAGAGGCACAATGCCGACTTAAGAACAAGAGGACTGACTCTTCTTACATTCTATGATTTGAGCCTTTCCTGTGAGACCAGTTTTAGATTCCGATGCTTCACATCAGGTTTACTGTATCCCTTGGACCTTCATATTGAGTATGAAGCACAGAAATTGCATCGGATGTAAATACAAAATGCACAATGCCGACTTAAGTACAGGGGGACTGACTCTTCTTACATTCTACGTTTTGAGCCTTTCCTGTGAGACCAGTTTTAGATTCCGATGCTTCACTTCAGGTTTACTGTATCCCTTGGTCCTTCATATTGACTATGAAACACAGAAATTGCATTGGAATTAAATACAAAAGGCACAATGTCGATTTAAGTGTAAGAAGGCTGGATATTCTTACTGTCTTTGTTTTTAACCTTTCCTGTGAGACCAGTTTTGGATTCCGATGCTTCACTTCAGGTTAACTGTATCCCTAGGACCTTCGTATTGACAATTAAACACAGAAAGCGCATCGGAATTAAATACAAAATGCACAATGCCGGTGTAAGTACATGAAGACTATGACATCTTCTTGTATATGTTTTGAGCCTTTCGTGTGAGACCAGTTCTAGATTCCGATGCTTCACTTCAGGTTTACTGTATCCCTTGGACCTTCATATTGACGATGAAACACAGAAATTGCATCGAAATTAAATACAAAAGGCACAATGCCGACTTAAGGGCAAGAACACTGACTCTTCTTACATTCTGTGTTTTGAGCCCTTCCAATGAGACCAGTTTGAGACTCGAATGCTTCACTTCAGGTTTACTGTATCCCTCTGACCTACATATTGACTATGAAACACAGAAATTGCATCGAAATTAAATACAAAATGCACAATGCCGATGTAAGTACAGGAAGACTGAGTCTTCTTTCTGTATTTGTTTAAGCCTTTGCTGTGAGATCAGTTTTAGATTCCGATGCTTCACATCAGGTTTACTGTATCCCTTGGACCTTCATATTGACAATGAGACACAGAAATTGCATCGGAATTAAATACAAAAGGCACAATGCCGACTTAAGTGCAAGATGACTGACTCTTCTTACATTCCTTGTTTTGAACCGTTCGTGTGAGACCAGTTTTAGATTCCGATGCTTCACATCAGGTTTACTGTATATCTTGGACCTTCATATTGACTATGAAACACAGAAATTGCATCGGAATTAAATACTAAATGCACAATGCCGATATAAGTACAAGATGACTGAGTCTTCTTCCTGTATATGTTTTGAGCCTTTCCTGTGAGGCCAGCTTTACATTCCGATGCTTCACATCAGGTTTACTGTCTCCCTCGGACCTTCATATTGACGATGAAACTTAGAAATTGCATCGGAATTAAATGAAATAGGCAAAATGCCGACTTAAGTACAAGCGGACTGACACTTCTTACGTTCTACGCTTTGAGCCTTTCCGATGCATCACTTCAGGTTTACTGTATCCGTTGGAACTTCATATTGACGATGAAACATAAAAATTGCATCGGAAATAATACAAAATGCACCTTGTCGACTTAAGTACAAGGGAACTGACTCTTCTTACATTCTACGCTTTGAGCCTTTCCAATGAGACCAGTTTTAGATTCCAATGCTTCACTTCAGGTTTACTGTATCCCTTGGACCTTCATATTGACTATGAAACACTGATATTGCATCGAAATTAAATGCAAAATGCACAATTCCGATGTAAGTACAAGAAGACTGAGTCTTCTTCCTGTATTTGTTAGAGACTTTCCTGTGAGACCAGTTTTAGATTCCGATGCTTCACATGAGGTTTACTGTATCCCTTTGACCTTCATATTGACGATGAATCACAGAAATTGCATCGGAATTAAATACAAAAGGCACAATGCCGACTTAAGTACAAGGGGACTGACTCTGCTTACTTTCAACGTTTTGAGCCTTTCCTGTGAGACCAGTCTTAGATTCCGATGCTTCACTTCAGGTTTACTGTTTCCCTTGGAGCTTCATATTGACTATGAAACACAAAAATTGCATCGGAGATAAATTCAAAAGGTACAATGCCGACTTAATTACAAGAAGGATGACGGTTCTTACTGTCTATATTTTGAACCTTTCCTGTGAGACCAGTTTAAGATTCCGATGCTTCACTTAAGGTTAACTGTATCCCTTGGACCTTCTTAATGACAATTAAACACAGAAATTGCATCGGAATTAAATACAAAATGCACAATGCTGGTGTATGTACATGAAGACTGAGACATCTTCCTGTATATGTTTTGAGCCTTTCCTGTGAGATCAGTTTTAGATTCCGATGCTTCACATCAGGTTTACTGTATCCCTTGGACCTTCATATTGACAATGAGACACAGAAATTTCATCGGAATTAAATACAAAACGCACAATGCCGACTTAAGTTAAGAAGGCTGACTGTTCTTACTGTCTATGTTTTGAACCTTTCCTGTGAGACCAGTTTTAGATTCCGATGCTTCACTTCAGGTTAACTTTATCCCTTGGACCTTCTTATTGACAATTAAACACAGAAATTGCGTCGGAGTTAAATACATAATGCACAATGCCGGTGTATGTACATGAAGACTGAGACATCTTCCTGTATATGCTTTGAGCCTCTCCTGTGAGACCAGTTCTGGATTCAGATGCTTCACTACAGGTTTTCTGTATCCCTTGGACCTTCATATTGACGATGAAACACAAAAATTGCATCGAAATTAATTACAAAAGGCACAATGCCGACTTAAGTACAAGAACACTGACTCTTCTTACATGCTATATTTTGAGTCCTTCCAATGAGACCAGTTTTAGATTCCGACGCATCACTTCAGGTTTACTGTATCCCTTGGACCTTCATATTGACTATGAAACACAGAAATTGCATCGAAATCAAATACAAAATGCACAATTCTGATGTAAGTTCATGAAGACTGAGTCTTCTTCCTGTATTTGTTTCAGCCTTTCCTGTGAGACCAGTTTTAGATTCCGATGCTTCACATCAGATTAACTGTATCCCTTTGACCTTCATATTGACGATGAAACACAGATATTGCATCGGAATTAAATACAAAAGGCAAAATGCCTACTTAGGTACAAGAGGACTGACTCGTCTGACATTCTATGCTTCGAGTCTTACCTGTGAGACCAGTTTTAGATTCTGATGCTTCACTTCAGGTTTACTGTATCCCTTGGACCTTCATATTGACGATGAAACACAAAAATTGCATCGAAATTAAATACAAAAGGCACAATGCCGACTTAAGTACAAGAACACTGACTCTTCTTACATACTACGTTTTGAGCCCTTCCAATGAGACCAGTTTTAGATTCTGACTCTTCACATCAGGTTTACTGTGTCCCTTGGACCTTCATATTGACTATGAAACACAGAAATTGCATCGGAATTAAATACTAAATGCACAATGCCGATATAAGTACAAGATGACTGAGTCTTCTTCCTGTATATGTTTTGAGCCTTTCCTGTGAGGCCAGCGTTACATTCCGACTCTTCACATCAGGTTTACTGTCTCCCTCGGACCTTCATATTGACGATGAAACTTAGAAATTGCATCGGAATTAAATGAAATAGGCAAAATGCCGACCTAAGTACAAGCGGACTGACACTTCTTGCGTTCTACGCTTTGAGCCTTTCCGATGCATCACTTCAGGTTTACTGTATCCGTTGGAACTTCATATTGACTATGAAACACAAAAATTGCATCGGAGATAAATTCAAAAGGTACAATGCCGATTTAATTACAAGAAGGCTGACGGTATTTACTGTCTATATTTTGAACCTTTCCTGTGAGACCAGTTTAAGATTCCGATGCTTCACTTAAGGTTAACTGTATCCCTTGGACCTTCTTAATGACAATTAAACACAGAAATTGCATCGGAATTAAATACAAAATGCACAATGCCGGTGTATGTACATGAAGACTGAGACATCTTCCTGTATATGTTTTGAGCCTTTCCTGTGAGATCAGTTTTAGATTCCGATGCTTCACATCAGGTTTACTGTATCCCCTGGACCTTCATATTGACAATGAGACACAGAAATTTCATCGGAATTAAATACAAAACGCACAATGCCGACTTAAGTTAAGAAGGCTGACTGTTCTTACTGTCTATGTTTTGAACCTTTCCTGTGAGACCAGTTTTAGATTCCGATGCTTCACTTCAGGTTAACTTTATCCCTTGGACCTTCTTATTGACAATAAAACACAGAAATTGCGTCGGAGTTAAATACATAATGCACAATGCCGGTGTATGTACATGAAGACTGAGACATCTTCCTGTATATGCTTTGAGCCTTTCCTGTGAGACCAGTTCTGGATTCAGATGCTTCACTACAGGTTTTCTGTATCCCTTGGACCTTCATATTGACGATGAAACACAAAAATTGCATCGAAATTAATTACAAAAGGCACAATGCCGACTTAAGTACAAGAACACTGACTCTTCTTACATGCTATATTTTGAGTCCTTCCAATGAGACCAGTTTTAGATTCCGACGCATCACTTCAGGGTTACTGTATCCCTTGTACCTTCATATTGACTATGAAACACAGAAATTGCATCGAAATTAAATACAAAATGCACAATTCTGATGTAAGTACATGAAGACTGAGTCTTCTTCCTGTATTTGTTTCAGCCTTTCCTGTGAGACCAGTTTTAGATTCTGATGCTTCACATCAGATTAACTGTATCCCTTTGACCTTCATATTGACGATGAAACACAGATATTGCATCGGAATTAAATACAAAAGGCAAAATGCCTACTTAGGTACAAGAGGACTGACTCGTCTGACATTCTATGCTTCGAGTCTTACCTGTGAGACCAGTTTTAGATTCTGATGCTTCACTTCAGGTTTACTGTATCCCTTGGACCTTCATATTGACGATGAAACACAAAAATTGCATCGAAATTAAATACAAAAGGCACAATGCCGACTTAAGTACAAGAACACTGACTCTTCTTACCTACTACGTTTTGAGCCCTTCCAATGAGACCAGTTTTAGATTCTGACTCTTCACTTCAGGTTTACTGTGTCCCTTGGACCTTCATATTGACTATGAAACACAGAAATTGCATCAAAATTATATACAAAATGCACAATTCCGATGTAAGTACAAGAAGACTGAGTCTTCTTCCTGTATTTGTTTGAGCCTTTCCTGTGAGATTAGTTTTATATTCCTATGCTTCACATCAGGTTTACTGTATCCCTTTGACCTTCGTATTGACGATGAAACACAGAAATTGCATCGGAATTAAATACAAAAGGCACAATGCTGACTTAAGTACAAGAGGACTGATTCTTCTTACTTTCTATGTTTTGAGCATTTCCTGCTAGACCAGCTTTACATTCCGATGCTTCACTTCAGGTTTACTGTATCCCTTGGACCTTCATATTGACATTGAAACACAGAAATTTCATCGGAATTAATTACAAAAGGCACAGTGCCGGCTTAAGTACAAGAGGACTGACTCTTTTTCATTCTATGATTTGAGCCTTACCTGTGAGACCAGTTTTAGATTCCGATGCTTCACTTCACGTTTACTGTATCCCTCGGACCTTCATATTGACTATGAAAGACAGAAAGGGCAACGGATTTAAATACAATATTCACAATGCCGATGTAAGTACAAAAAGACTGAGTCTTCTTCCTATATTTGTTTGAGCATTTCCTGTGAGACCAGTTTTGAATTCCGATGCTTCACATCAGGTTTACTGTATCCCTTGGACCTTCATATTGACGATTAAACACAGATATTGCATCGGAATTGAATACAAAATGCACAATACTGACTTAAGTACAAGAGGACTGACTCTTCTTACATTCTATGATTTGAGCCTTTCCTGTGAGACCAGTTTTAGATTCCGATGCTTCACCTCAGGTTTACTGTATCCCTTGGACCTTCATATTGACTATGAAACACAGAAATTGCATCGAATTAAATACAAAATGCACAATGTCGATGTAAGTACATGAAGACTAAGTCTTCTCCCTCTATAAGTTTGAGCCTCTCCTGTGAGGCCAGTTTTAGATTCCGATTCTTCACATCAGGTTTACTGTTTCCCTTGGACTATCATATTTACGATAAAACACAGAAATTTCATAGGAATTAAATACAAAAGGCACAAAGCCGACTTACGTACAAGGGGACTGACTCTTCTTACTTTCCATGCTTTGAACCTTTCCTGTGAGACCAGTTTTAGATTCCGATGATCCACATCAGGTTTACTGTATCCCTTGGACCTTCATATTGACTATGAAACACAGAAATTGCATCGGAATTAAATACAAAAGGCACAATGCTGACTTAAGTACAAGAGGACATATTCTTCTTACTTTCTATGTTTTCAGCATTTCCTGTGAGACCAGCTTTACATTTCGATGCTTCACTTCAGGTTTACCGTATCCGTTGGACCTTCATATTGACTTTGAAACACAGAAATTTCATCGGAATTAATTACAAAAGGCACAGTGCCGGCTTAAGTACAAGAGGACTGGCTCTTTTTCATTCTATGATTTGAGCTTTACCTGTGAGACCAGTTTTAGATTCCGATGCTTCACTTCACGTTTACTGTATCCCTCGGACCTTCATATTGACTATGAAAGACAGAAAGGGCAACGGATTTAAATACAATATTTACAATGCCGATGTAAGTACAAAAAGACTGAGTCTTCTTCCTATATTTGTTTGAGCATTTCCTGTGAGACCAGTTTTGAATTCCGATGTTTCACATCAGGTTTACTGTAGCCCTTGGACCTTCATATTGACGATGAAACACAGAAATTGCATCGGAATTAAATACAAAATGCACAATACCGACTTAAGTACAAAAGGACTGACACTTCTTACATTCTATGATTTGAGCCTTACCTGTGAGACCAGTTTTAGATTCCGATGCTTCACCTCAGGTTTACTGAATCCCTTGGACCTTCATATTGACTATGAAACACAGAAATTGCATCGATATTAAATACAAAATGCACAATGTCGATGTAAGTACATGAAGACTAAGTCTTCTCCCTCTATAAGTTTGAGCCTTTCCTGTGAGACCAGTTTTAGATTCCGATGCTTCACATCAGGTTTACTGTATCCCTTGGACCTTCATATTGGCTATGAAGCACAGAAATTGCATCGGATGTAAATACAAAATGCACAGTGCCGATTTAAGTACAAGATGACTGAGCCTTCTTCCTGTATATGTTTTGCGCCTTTCCTGTGAGACCAGTTTAGATTCCCATTCTTCACATCAGGTTTACTGTATCCCATTGACCTTCATATTGACGATGAAACACAGATATTGCATCGGAATAAATACAAAAGGCAAAATGCCTACTTAGGTACAAGAGGACTGACTCTTCTGACATTCTATGTTTGAGTCTTTCCTGTGAGACCAGTTTTAGATTCCGATGCTTCACTTCAGGTTTACTGTATCCCCTGGACCTTCATATTGACGATGGAACGCAGAAATTGCATCGGAATTAAATACAAAATGGACAATGCCGACTTAAGTACAGCGGAACTGACTCTTCTTACATTCTACGTTTTGAGCCTTTCCTGTGAGACCAGTTTTAGATTCCGATGCTTCACTTCAGGTTTACTGTATCCCTTGGACCTTCATATTGACTATGAAAAACAGAAATTGCATCGGAATTAAATACAAAAGGTACAATGCGACTTAAGTACAAGAAGGCTGACTGTTCTTGCTGACTATGTTTTGAACCTTTCCTGTGAGACCAGATTTAGATTCCGATGCTTCACTTCAGGTTAACTGTATCCCCTGGACCTTCTTATTGACAATTAAACACAGAAATTGCATCGGAATTTAATACAAAATGCACAATGCCGGTGTATGTACATGAAGACTGAGATATCTTCCTGTATATGATTTGAGCCTTTCCTATGAGACCAGTTCTGGATTCCGATGCTTCACTTCAGGTTTACTGTATCCCTTGGACCTTCAAATTGACGATGAAACACAAAAATTGCATCGAAATTAAATACAAAAGGCACAATGCCGACTTAAGTACAAGAACACTGACTCTTCTTACATGCTATGTTTTGAGCCCCTCCAGTGAGACCAGTTTTAGATTCCGACGCTTCACTTCAGGTTTACTGTTTCCCTTGGACCTTCATATTGACTATGAAACACCGAAATTGCATCGAAATTAAATACAAAATGCACAATTCCGATGTAAGTACAAGAAGACTGAGTCTTCTTCCTGTATTTGTTTGAGCCCTTCCTGTGAGACCAGTATTAGATTCCGATGCCTCACTTCAGGTTTACTGTATTCCTTTGACCTTCGTATTGACGATGAAACACACAAATTGCATCGCAATTAAATACAAAAGGCACAATGCTGACTTAAGTACAAGTGGACTGATTCTTCTTACTTTCTATGTTTTAAGCTCGTCCTGTGAGAACAGCTTTAGATTCCGATGCTTCACTTCAGGTTTACTGTATCCGTTGGACCTTCATAATGACTATAAAACACAGAAATTGCATTGGAATTAAATACAAAAGGCACAATGCCGGCTTAAGTTCAAGAGGACTGGCTCTTCTTCATTGTATGATTTGAGCCTTACCTGTGAGACCAGTTTGAGATTCCGATGCTTCACTTCACGTTTACTGTATCCCTCAGAAATTTATATTGACTATGAAAGACAGAAATTGCAACGGAATTAAATACAATATTCACATTGCCGATGTAACTACAAGAAGACTGAGTCCTCTTCCTATATTTGTTTGAGCCTTTCCTGTCAGACCAGTTTTAGATTCTGATGCTTCACTTCAGGATTACTGTATACCTTGGACCTTCATATTGACGATGAAACACAGATATTGCATCGGAATTATATACAAAAGGCACAATGCCGACTTAAGTACAAGAAGGACTGACTCTTCTTACATTCTATGATTTGAGCCATTCCTGTGAGACAAGTTTTAGTTTCCGATGCTTCACATCAGGTTTACTGTATCCCTTGGACCTTCATATTGACTATGAAGTACAGATATTGCATCGGATGTAAATGCAAAATGCACAATGCCGATGTAAGTACAAGAAAACTGAGTCTTCTTCCTGTATTTCTTTGAGTCTTTACTGTGAGACCAGTTTTAGATTCCAATGCTTCACATCAGGTTTACAGTATCTCTTGGACCTTCATATTGACGATGAAACACAGAAATTGCATCGGAATTAAATACAAAAGGCAAAATGCCGACATAAGTACAAAAAAGCGGACTCTGCTTACTGTCTATGATTTGAGCCTTTCCTGAGAGGCAAGTTTTAGATTCCGATGCTTCACTTCAGGTTTTTCTGTATCCCTTGGACACTTATATTGACGATGAAACAAAGAAATTGCATCGGAAATAAATACAAAAAGTACAATGCCGTTTTAATTACAAGAAGACTGAGTGTTCCTCCTGAATATGCTTTCAGGCTTTCCTGTGATACCAGTTTTAGATTCCAATGTTTCATTTCAGGTTTACTGTAACCCTTGAACCTTCATATTGACGATGAAACACAGAAATTGCATCGGAATTAAATACAAAGCGCACAATGCCGACATAAGTACAAGAAGACTGACTCTTCTTACTGTGTATGTTTTGAGGCATTCCTGTGAGTCAAGTTTTAGCTTCCGATGCTTCACTTCAGGTTTACTGTATCTCTTGGACCTTCATATTGACGATGAAACACAAAAATTGTATTGGTATTAAATACAAAAGGCACAATGCCGACTTAAGTACAAGTAGACTGACTCTTCTTACTGTCTATGTTTTGGGCCTTTCCTGTGCGACCAGTATCAGATTCCGATGCTTCACTTCAGGTTTACTATATACCTAGGACCTTCATATTGACGACGAAACACAGAAATTGCATCGGAATTCAATACTTAATGCACAATGCCGACGTAAGTACAAGAAGACTGAGTCTTCTTCCTGTATATGTTTTGAGCCTTTCCTGTGAGACCAGTTTTAGATTCCGATGCTTCACTTCAGGTTTACTGTATCCCTTGAACCTTCATATTGACGACGAAACACAGAACTTGCATCGGAATTAAATACTTACGTCACATTGCCGACTTAAGTACAAGAAGACTGAGTCTTCTTCCTGTATATGTTTTCAGCCTTTGCTGTGAGACCAGTTTCAGATTGTGATGCTTCACTTCACGTTTACTGTATCCCTTGGACCTTCATATTGACGATGAAACACAGAAATTGCATCGGAATTAAATACAAAAGGCACAATCCCGATTTAAGTACAAGAAGACTGAGTCGTCTTCCTAAATATGTTTTGAGCCTTTCCTGTGAGACCGGTATTAGATTCCGATGCGTCACTTCAGGTTTACTGTATCCCTTGTACCGTCATATTGACGATGAAACACAGAAATTGCATCGGAATTAAATACAAAACGCACAATGCCGACTTAAGTACAAGAAGACTGACTCTTCTTACTGTCTATGATTTGAGCCTTTCTTGTGAGACTAGTTTTAGATTCTGATCTTTCACTTCAGGTTTACTGTATCCCTTGGACCTTCATATTGACGATGAAACACAGAAATTGCATCGGAATTAAACTCAAAAGGCACAATGCCGATTTAAGTACAAGAAGACTGCGTCTTCTTCCTATACATGCTTTCAGCCTTTCCTGTGAGACCAGATTTAGATTCCGATGCTTCACATCAGGTTTAATGTATCCCTTGGACCTTCATATTGACGATGAAACACAGAAATTGTATCGGAATTATATACAAAAGGCACAATGCCGACATAAGTACAAGAAGACTCACTGTTCTTACTGTCTATGTTCTGAGCCTTTCCTGTGAGTCTAGTTTTAGATTCCGATGCTTCACTTCAGGTTTACTGTATACGTTGGACCTTCATATTGACGACGAAACACAGAAATTGCATCGGAATTAAATACTTACAGCACATTGCCCACTTAAGTACAAGAAAGCTGAGTCTTCTTCCTGTATATGTTCTCAGCCTTTCCTGTGAGTCCACTTTAAGATTCCGATGCTTCACTTCAGGTTTACTGTATCCCTTGGACCTTCATATTGACGATGAAACACAGAAATTGCATCAGAATTAAATACGAAAGCCACAGTGCCGACTTACGTACAAGAAGACTGACTCCTCTTACTGTCTATGTTTTGAGCCATTCCTGTGTGTCCAGTTTTAGATTCCGATGCTTAACTTCAGGTTTACTGTATCCCTTGGACCTTCATATGGACGATGAAACACAGAAAATGCATCGGAATTAAATACAACAGGCACAATTCCGACTTAAGTCGAAGAAGGCTGACTCTCCTTACTGTCTATGTTTTGAGCCTTACCTGTGAGACCAGTTTTAGATTCCGATGCTTCACTTCAGGTTTACTGTATCCCTTTAACCTTCATATTGACGGCAAAACACACAAATTGCATCGGTATTAAATACAAAACGCACAATGTCGACTTAAGTACATGAATATTGACTCTTCTTACTGTCTATGCCTTGAGTCTTCCTGTGATTGCAGTTTACATTCCGATGCTCCACTTCACGTATACTGCATCCCTTGGACCTTCATATTGACGATGAAACACAGAAGTTGCATCGGATTTAAATACAAAATGCACAATGCCGACTTAAGTACTAGAAGACTGACTCTTCTTACTGTGTATGCTTTGAGCCATTCCTGTGAGTCAAGTTTTAGCTTCCGATGCTTCACATCAGGTTTACTGTATCCCTTGGACCTTCATATTGACGACGAAACATAGAAATTGTGTCGGAATTAAATACAAAAGACACAATGCCGACTTAAGTACAAGAAGACCGACTCTTCTTACTGTCTATGCTTTGAGCCTTTCCTGTGAGTCCAGTTTGAGATTCCGATGTTTCACTTCAGATTTTCTGTATCCCTTGGACATTCTTATTGACGATGAAACACAGAAATTGTGTCGGAATTAAATACAAAAGGCACAATGCCGACTTAAGTCAAGGAGACTAACTCTTCTTACTGTCTATGTTTTGAGCCTTTCCTGTGAGACCAGTTTTAGTTTCCGATGCTTCACTTCTGGTTTACTGTATCTCTTGGACCTTCATATTGACGATGAAACACAGAAATTGCATCGGAATTAAGTACTTATGCAAAATGCCGACGTAAGTACAAGAAGACTGAGTCTTCTTTCTGTATATGTTTTGAGCCATTTCTGGGAGACCACTTTTAGATTCCGATGCTTCACTTCAGGTTTACTGTATCATTTGGACCTTCGTATTGACGATGAAACACAGAAATTGCATCGGAATTAAATACAAAAGGCACAATCCCGATTTAAGTACAAGAAGACTGAGTCTTCTTTCTAAATATGTTTTGAGCCTTTCCTGTGAGACCGGTTTTAGATTCCGATGCTTCACTTCAGATTTACTGTATCCCTTGTACCATCATATTGACGATGAAACGCAGAAATTGCATCGGAATTAAATACAAAACGCACAATGCCGACTTAAGTACAAGAAGACTGACTCTTCTTACTGTCTATGATTTGAGCCTTTCCTGTGAGATCAGTTTTAGTTTCCGATCTTTCACTTCAGGTTTACTGTATCACTTGGACCTTCATATTGACGATGAAACAAAGAAATTTCATTGGAATTAAATACAAAAGGTACAATGCCGACTTAAGTACAAGAAGACTGACTCTTCTTACTGTCTATGTTTAGTGCCTTTCCCATGAGACCAGTTTTAGATTCTGATGCTTCACTTCAGGGTTTGTGTATCCCTTGGGCGTTGATATTGACGATGAAACACAGAAATTGCATAGGAATTAAATACAAAATGAAAAATGCCAATTTTAGTACATGAGGACTGAGTCTTCTTCCTGAATATATTTGCAGCCTCTCCTGTGAGACCAGTTTTAGATTCCGATGCTACACTTCAGGTTTACTGTATTCTTTGGACCTTCATATTGACGATGAAACACAGAAATCGTATCGGAGTGAAATACAAAAGGCAGAATGACGACTTAAGTACAAGGTGACTAACTCTTCTTACTGTCTCTGTTTTGAACCTTTCCTGTGAGACCAGTTTTAGATTCCGATGCTTCACGTCAGGTTTACTGTATCCCTTGGCCCTTCATATTGACGATGAAACACAGAAATTGTATCGGAATTAAATACAATTGGCACAATGCCGACTTAAAAAGAAGAGGACTGACTGTTCTTAGTGTCTATGTTTTCAGCCTTTGCTGTGAGACCAGTTATAGATTCCGATGCTTCACTTAACGTTTACTGTATCCCTTGGACCTTAATATTGGCGATGAAACACAGAAATATCATCGGAATTAAATACAAAAGGCCAAATGCCAATTTATGTACAAGAAGACTGAGTCTTCTTCCTGAATATTTTTTCAGCCTCTCCTGTGAGACCAGTTTTAGATTCCGATGCTTCACTTCAGGTTTACTGTATCCCTTGGACCTTCATATTGGCGATGAAACACAGAAATTGTATCGGAATTAAATACAAAAGGCACAATGCCTACTTAAGTACAAGGAGACTGACTCGTCTTACTGTCTATGTTTTGAGCCGTTCCAGTAAGACCAGTTATAAATTCCGATACTTCACCTCAGATTTACTGTATCCCTTGGACCATCATATGGACGATGAAACACAGAAATTGCATCGGAAATAAATACAAAAAGCACAATGCCGTTTTAATTACAAGAAGACTGAGTCTTCTTCCTGAATATGTTTTCAGGCTTTCCTGTGAGACCAGTTTTAGATTCCGATGCTTCATTTCATGTATACTGTAACCCTTGAACCTTCATATTGACGATGAAACACAGATATTGCATCGGAATTAAATACAAGTCGCACAATGCCGACTTAAGTACAAAAACAATGAATCCTCTTAATGTCTATGATTTGAGCCTTTCCTGTGAGACCAGTATTAGATTCCGATCTTTCACTTCAGGTTTATTGTATCCCTTGGACCTACATATTGACGATCAAACACAGAAATTGCATTGGAATTAAATACAAACTGCAAATTGTCGACTTAAGTACAAGAAGACTGACTCTTCTTACAGTCTATGTTTTGAGCCCTTCCCGTGAGGCCAGTTTTAGATTCCGATGCTTCACTTCAGGTTTACTGTATCCCTTGTACCATCATATTGACGATGAAACACAGAAATTGCATCGGAATTAAATACAAAACGCACAATGCCGACTTAAGTACAAGAAGGCTGACTCTTCTTACTGTCTATGATTTGAGCCTTTCCTGTGAGATCAGTTTTAGTTTCCGATCTTTCACTTCAGGTTTACTGTATCACTTGGACCTTCATATTGACGATGAAACAAAGAAATTTCATCGGAATTAGATACAACAGGCACAATTCCGACTTAAGTACAAGAAGGCTGACTCTCCTTACTGTCTATGTTTTGAGCCTAACCTGTGAGACCAGTTTTAGATTCCGATGCTTCTGTTCAGGTTTACTGTATCCCTTGGACCTTCATATTGACGATGAAACACACATATTGCATCGGTATTAAATACAAAACGCACAATGTCGACTTAAGTACATGAATACTGACTCTTCTTACTGTCTGTGCCTTGAGTCTTCCTGTGATTGCAGTTTTAGATTCCGATGCTCCACCTCTCGTTTACTGTATCCCTTGGACCTTCATATTGACTGTGTAACACAGAAATTCCATCGGAATTAAATACAAAAGGCAAAATGCCGACTTAAGTACAAAAGGGCTGACTGTTCTTACTGTCTATGATTAGAACCATTTCTGTAATAACACATTTAGATTCCGATGCTTCACTTCAGGTTTACTGTATCCCTTGGACCTTCATATTGACGATGAAACACAGAAGTTGCATCGGAATTAAATACAAAATGCAGAATACCGATTTAAGTACAAGAAGACTGACTCTTCTTACTACCTATGATTTGAGCCTTTCCTATGCGACCAGTTTTAGATTCCGATGCTTCACTTCAGGTTTTTCTGTATCCCTTGGTGCTTCATATTGACTATGAAACACAGAAATTGCATCGGAATTAAATACAAAATGCAAAATGCCAATTTAAGCACATGAAGACTGAGTCTTCTACTTGAATATGTTTTCAGCCTCTCCTGTGAGACCAGTTTTAGATTCCGATGCTTCACTTCAGGTTTACTGTATCCCTTGGACATTCATATTGACCATGAAACACAGAAATTGCATCGGAATTAAATACAAAAGGCACAATGCCGACTTAAGTACAAAAAAGCGGACTCTGCTTATTGTCTATGATTTGAGCCTTTCCTGAGGGACAAGTATTAGATTCCGAGGCTTCACTTCATGTTTTTCTGTATCCCTTGGACCCTCATATTGACGATGAAACACAGAAATTGCATCGGAAATAAATACAAAAAGCACAATGCCGTTTTAATTACAAGAAGACTGAGTCTTCTTCCTGAATATGTTTTCAGGCTTTCCTGTGAGACCAGTTTTAGATTCCGATGCTTCATTTCATGTATACTGTAACCCTTGAACCTTCATATTGACGATGAAACACAGATATTGCATCGGAATTAAATACAAGTCGCACAATGCCGACTTAAGTACAAAAACACTGAATCCTCTTAATGTCTATGATTTGAGCCTTTCCTGTGAGACCAGTATTAGATTCCGATCTTTCACTTCAGGTTTATTGTATCCCTTGGACCTACATATTGACGATCAAACACAGAAATTGCATTGGAATTAAATACAAACTGCAAATTGTCGACTTAAGTACAAGAAGACTGACTCTTCTTACAGTCTATGTTTTGAGCCCTTCCCGTGAGGCCAGTTTTAGATTCCGATGCTTCACTTCAGGTTTACTGTATCCCTTGTACCATCATATTGACGATGAAACACAGAAATTGCATCGGAATTAAATACAAAACGCACAATGCCGACTTAAGTACAAGAAGGCTGACTCTTCTTACTGTCTATGATTTGAGCCTTTCCTGTGAGATCAGTTTTAGATTCCGATCTTTCACTTCAGGTTTACTGTATCCCTTGGACCTTCAAATTGACGATTAAACAAAGAAATTGCATTGGAATTAAATACAAAAGGCACAATGCCGATTTAAGTACAAGAAGACTGAGTCTTCTTCCTGTATATGTTTTGAGCCTTTCCTGTGAGTCCAGGTTTAGATTCCGATGCTTCACTTCAGGTTTTGTGTATCCCTTGGACGTTCATATTGACGATGAAACACAGAAATTGCATAGGAATTAAATACGAAATGAAAAATGCCAATTTTAGTACATGAAGACTGAGTCTTCTTCCTGAACATAATTTCAGCCACTCCTGTGAGACCAGTTTCGATTCCGATGCTACACTTCAGGTTTACTGTATCCTTTGGACCTTCATATTGACGATGAAACACAGAAATCGTATCGGAATTAAATACAAAAGGCAGAATGCCGACTTAAGTACAAGGAGACTAACTCTTCTTACTGTCTATGTTTTGCGTTTTTCCTGTGAGAAAAGTTCTAGATTCCGATGCTTCACTTCAGGTTTACTGTATCCCTTGGACCATCATATGGACGATGAAACACACAAATTGCATCGATTTTATATACAAAACGCACAATGTCGACTTAAGTACATGAATACTGACTCTTCTTACTGTCTGTGCCTTGAGTCTTCCTGTGATTGCAGTTTTAGATTCCGATGCTCCACTTCACGTTTACTGTATCCCTTGGACCTTCATATTGACGATGGAACACAAAAGTTGCATCGGAATTAAATACAAAATGCAAAATGCCGACTTAAGTACAAGAAGACTGAGTCTTCTTCCTGTATATGTTTTCAGCCTTTCCTGTGAGACCAGTTACAGATCCTGATGCTTCACTTCAGGTTTACTGTATCCCTTGGACCTTCATATTGACATTGAAACACACAGATTCCATCGGTTTTAAATACAAAACGCACAATGTCGACTTACGTACAATAATACTGACTCTTCTTACTGTCTCTGCCCTGACCCTTTTCTGTGATTACAGTTTTAGATTCCGATGCTTCACTTCACGTTTACTGTATCCCTTGGACCTTCACATTGACGATGAAACACAGAAATTCAATCGGAATTAAATACAAAATGCACAATGCCGACAAAAGTACAAGAAGGCTGACTGTTCTTACTGTCTGTGATTTGAGTCATTTCTGGGAGACCACTTTTATATTCCGATGCTTCACTTCAAGTTTACTCTATCCCTTGGACATTCATATTGACGATGAAACACAGAAATTGCATTGGAATTAAATACAAAATGCACAATGCCGACTTAAGTACAAGAAAACTGACTCTTCTTACTATCTATGTTATGAGCCTTTCCCGTGAGAGTAGTTTTAGATTCCGATGCTTCACTTCAGGTTTACTGTATCCCTTCGACCTTCATATTGACGATGAAACACAGAAATTGCATCGGAATTAAACTCTAAAGGCAATATGCCGATTTAAGTACAAGAAGACTGAGTCTTCTTCCTGTATTTGTTTTCAGTCCCTCCTGTGAGACCAGATTTAGATTCCGATGCTTCACGTCAGGTTTACTGTATCCCTTGGACCTTCATATTGACGATGAAACACAGATATTGTGTCGGAATTAAATACAAAAGCCACAATGCCGACTTAAGTAAAAGAAGACTGACTCTTCTAACTGTCTATGATTTGAGCCTTTCCTGTGAGTCCAGTTATAGATTCCGATGCTCAACTTCAGGTTTTCTGTATCCCTTGGACCTTCATATTGACGATGAAACACAGAAATTGCATCGGAATTAAATACAAAAGAGACAATGTCGACTTAAGTGCAAGAAGACTGAGTCCTCTTCCTGTATATGTTTTGAGCCTTTCCTGTAAGTCCAATTTTAGATTCTGATGCTTCACTTCAGGTTTACTATACTTTGGACCTTCATATTGACGACGAAACACAGATATTGCATCGGAAATAAATACTTACGGCACGTTGCCGACTTAAGTACAAGAAGACTGAGTCTTCTTCCTGTATATGTTTTCAACCTTCCCTGTGGGACCAGTTTCCGATTCCGATGCTTCACCTCAGGTTTATTGTAACCCTTGTCCTTCATATTGACGATGAAACACAGAAATTGTATCGGATTTAAATACAAAAGGCGCAATGCCGACTTAAGTACAAGACAACTGACTGTTCTTAATGTCTATGTTTTCAGCCTTTGCTGTGAGACCAGTTTTAGATTCCGATGCTTCACTTAACGTTTACTGTATTCCTTGGACCTTCATATTGACGATGAAACACAGATATTGCATCGGAATTAAATACAAAAGGCAAAATGCCAATTTAAGTACAAGAAGACTGATTCTTCTTCCAAAATATGCTTTCAGCCTCTCCTGTGAGACCAGTTTTAGATTCCGATGCTTCACTTCAGGTTTGCGGTATCCATTGGACCTTCATATTGACGAAGAAACACAGAATTTTCATCGGAACTAATTACAAAAGGCACAATGCCGACTTAAGTACAACAAGACGGACTCTTGTTATTGTCTATGAATTGAGTCTTTCCTGTGCGATCAGTTTTAGTTTCCGATGCTTCCCTTCAGGTTTTTCTGTATCCCTTGGACCTTCATATTGACTATGAAACACAGATATTGCATCGGAAATAAATACATGAGGACTGAGTCTTCTTCCTGACTATGCTTTCAGATTTTCCTGTGAGACCAGTTTTAGATTCCGATGCTTCATTTCAGGTTTACTGTGTCCCTTGGACCTTCATATTGACGATGAAACACATAAATTGCATCTGAATTAAATACAAAAGACACAAAGCTGACGTAAGTACCAGAAGACTGACTCTTCTTACTGCGTATGTTTTGAGCTTTTCCTGTGAGAAGTTTTAGATTCCGATGCTGCACTTCAGGTTTACTGTATCCCTTGGACCTTCATATTGACGATGAAACACAGATATTGCTTCGGAATTAAATACAAAAGGCACAATGCCGATTTAAGTACAAGAAGACTGAGTCTTCTTCCTGAATATGTTTCCAGCACTTCCCTGTAAGTCCAGTTTTAGAATCCGATCCTTCACTTCAGGTTTACTGTATCCCATAGACCTTGATATTGACGATGAAACAAAGTAATTGCATCGCAATTAAATAGAAAATGCACAATGCCAACTTAAGTACAAGAAGACTGACTCTTCTTACTGTCAATGTTTTGAGCCTTTCCTGTCAGACCAGTTTTAGATTCCGATGCTTCACTTCTGGTTTACTGTATCCCTTGGACTTTCATATTCACGATGAAACACAGAAATTGCATCGGAATTAATCTCAAAAGGCACAATGCCGATTTAAGTACATGAAGACTGAGTCTTCTCCCTGTATATGTTTTCATCCATTCCTGTGAGACCAGTTTTAGATTTCGATGCTTCACTTCAGGTTTACTGTATCCCTTGGACTTTCATATTGTCGATGAAACATAGAAATTGTATCGGAATTAAATACAAAAGGCGCAATGCCGACTTAAGTACAAGAAGACTGACTCTTCCTACCGTCTATGTTTTGAGCCTTTTCGTGTGAGTCCAGTTTTAGATTCCGATGCCTCACTTCACGTTTACTGTGTCCCTTGGACCTTCATATGAACGATGAAACACAGAAATTGCATCGGAATGAAATACAAAAGGCAAAATGCTGACTTAAGTACAAGAAGACTGACTCTTCTTACTGCCTATGTTTTGAGCCTTTCCTGTGAGACCAGTTTCAGATTCCGATGCTTCACTTCAGGTTTACTGTATCCCGTGGACCTTCATGTTGACGATGAAACACAGAAATTGCTTAGGAATGAAATACAAAACGCACAATGCCAATTTAAGTACAAGACGACTGGGTCTACTTAATGAATATGCTTTCAGCCTTGCCTGTAAGTCCAGTTTTAGATTCCGGTCCTTCACGTCAGGTTCACTGTATCCCTTAGGTCCTCATATTGGCGATGAAACACAGAAATTGTTTCAGAATTAAATACAAAACGCACAATGCCGATTTCAGTACAAGAAAACTGACTCTTCTTACTGTCTATGTTTTAAGCCTTTCCTGTGAGACCAGTTTTAGATTCCCATGCTTCACTTCAGGTATACTGCATCACTTGGACTTTCATATTGACGAAGAAACACAGAAGTTGCATCGGAATTAAATACAAAGGGCAGAATGCCGACTTAAGTACAAGAAGACTGACTCTTCTTAATGTCTATGTTTTGAGCCTTTCCTGTGAGACCAGTATTAGATTCCGATCTTTCACTTCAGGTTTACTGTATCCCTTGGACCTTCATATTGACGATGAAACACAGAAATTGCATTGGAATTAAATACAAAATGCACATTGCCGGCTTAACTACAAGAAGACTGACTCTTCTTACAATCTATGTTTTTGAGCCTTTCCCGTGAGACCAGTTTTAGATTCCGATGCTTCACTTCAGCTTTACAGTATCCCTTGGACCTTCATATTGACGATGAATCACAGAAATTGCTTCGGAATTATATACCAAAAGCAAAATGCCAATTTAAGTACAAGGATACTGAGTCTTCTTCCTGAATATGATTTCAGCTTCTTCTGTGAGACCAGGTTTAGATTCCGATACTTCACTTCAGGTTTACTGTATCCCTTGGACCTTCATAATGACGATGAAATACACAAATTGCATCGGTATTAAATACAAAACGCACAATATCGACTTAAGTACAAGAAGACTGACTCTTCTTACAGTCTGTTCTTTGAGCCTTTCATGTGATTGCAGTTTTAGATTCCGATGGTTCACTTCACGTTTACTGTATCCCTTGGACCTTCATATTGACGATGAAACACAGAAATTGCATCGGAATTAAATACAAAAAGCAAAATGCTGACTTAAGTACAAGAAGGCTGACTGTTCTTACTGTCTATGATTAGAGCCATTTCTATGAGACCACTTTTAGATTCCGATGCTTCACTTCAGGTTCACTGTATGCCTTGGACATTAATATTGACGATGAAGCACAGAAATTGCATCGGAATTAAATACAAAAAGCAAAATGCTGACTTAAGTACAAGAAGGCTGACTGTTCTTACTGTCTATGATTAGAGCCATTTCTATGAGACCACTTTTAGATTCCGATGCTTCACTTCAGGTTCACTGTATGCCTTGGACATTCATATTGACGATGAAGCACAGAAATTGCATCGGAATTAAATACAAAAGGCTCAGTGCCGACTTAAGTACAAGAAAGCGGACTCTTCTTATTGTCTATGATTTGAGCCTTTCCTGAGAGACCAGTTTTAGATTCCGATGCTTCACTTCAGGTTTTTCTGTATCCCTTGGACCCTCATATTTACGATGAAATACAGAAATTGCATCGGAAATAAATACAAAAAGCACAATGCCGATTTAATTGATTTAATTACAAGAAGACTGAGTCTTCTTCCTGAATATGTTTTCAGATTTTCCTGTGATACCGGTTTTAGATTCCGATGCTTCACTTCAGGTTTACTGTATCCCTCGGAGCATCATATTGACGATGAAACACAGAAACTGCTACGGAATTAAATCCAAAAGGCACAAAACCCGATTTAAGTACAAGAAGACTGAGTCTTCTTCCTGAATATGTTTGAACCTTTCCTGTGAGACCAGTTTTAGATTCCGATGCTGCACTTCAGGTTTACTGTATCCCTTGGACCTTCATATTGACGATGAAACACAGAAACTGCATCGGAATTAAATACAAAAGGCAAAATGCTGATTCAAGTACAAGAAGACTGAGTCTTCTTCCTGAATATGTTTTAAGCACTTCCCTGTAAGTCCAGTTTTAGATTCCGATCCTTCCCCTCAGGTTTACTGTATCCCTTAGACCTTCATATTGACGATGAAACACAGAAACTGCTACGGAATTAAATACAAAAGGCACAATCCCGATTTAAGTACAAGAAGACTGAGTCTTCTTCCTGAATATGTTTGAGCCTTTCCTGTGAGACCAGTTTTTGATTCCGATGCTGCACTTCAGGTTTACTGTATCCCCTGGACCTTCATAATGACGATGAAACACAGATATTGCATCGGATATAAATACAAAAGGCACAGTGCCGACTTAAGTACAAGAACACTGACTCTTCTTACTGTCTATGATTTGAGCGTTACCTGTGAGACCAGTTTTATATTCCGATGCTTCACTTCAGGTTTACTGTATCCCTTGGACCTTTATATCGACGATGAAACACAGAAACTGCATCGGAATTAAATACAAAAGCAAAATGCGTTTTATGTACAAGAAGACTGAGCCTTCTTCCTGAATACGTTGTCAGCCTTTCCTGTGAGCCCAGTTTTAGATTCCGATGATTCACTTCAGGTTTACTGTATCCCTTGGACCTTCATATTGCCGATGAAATACAGAAATTGCACCGGAAATAAATACAAAATGCACAATGCCGACTTAAGTACAAGAACACTGACTCTCCTTACTGTCTATGTTTTGAGCCTTTCCTGTAAGACCAGATTTAGATTCCGATGCTTCACTTCAGGTTTACTGTATCCCTTGGACATTCATAATGACGATGAAACACACAAATTGCATCGGTATTAAATACAAACCGCACAATATCGACTTAAGTACAGGAAGACTGACTCTTCTTACAGTCTGTTCTTTGAGCCTTTCCTGTGATTTCAGTTTTAGATTCCGATGGTTCACTTCACGTTTACTGTATCCCTTGGACCTTCATATTGACGATGAAACACAGAAATTGCATCGGAATTAAATACAAAAGGCAAAATGCCGACTTAAGTACAAGAAGGCTGACTGTTCTTACTGTCTATGATTTGAGCCATTTCTGTAAGACCACTTTTAGATTCCGATGCTTCACTTCAGGTTCACTGTATCCCTTGGACATTCATATTGACGATGAAACACAGAAATTGCATCGGAATTAATTACAAAAGGCTCAGTGTCGACTTAAGTACAAGAAAGCGGACTCTTCTTATTGTCTATGATTTGAGCCTTTCCTGAGAGACCAGTTTTAGATTCCGATGCTTCACTTCAGGTTTTTCTGTATCCCTTGGACATTCATATTGACGATGAAACACAGAAATTGCATCGGAATTAAATACAAAAGGCTCAGTGCCGACTTAAGTACAAGAAGACTGACTCTCCTTACTGTCTATGTTTTGAGCCTTTCCTGTGAGACCACATTTACATTCCTATGCTTCACTTAAGGTTTATTGTATCCCTTGGACCTTCATAATGACGATGAAATACACAAATTGCATCGGTATTAAATACAAAACGCACAATATCGACTTAAGTACAAGAAGACTGACTCTTCTTACAGTCTGTTCTTTGAGCCTTTCCTGTGATTGCAGTTTTAGATTCCGATGGTTCACTTCACGTTTACTGTATCCCTTGGACCTTCATATTGACGATGAAACACAGAAATTGCATCGGAATTAAATACAAAAGGGATACTTAAGTTTGGTTTGAGCCATTTCTGTGAGACCACTTTTAGATTCCGATGCTTCACTTCAGGTTCACTGTATCCCTTGGAGATTCATATTGACGATGAAACACAGAAATTGCATCGGAATTAAATACAAAAGGCTCAGTGCCGACTTAAGTAAAAGAAAGCGGACTTTTCTTATTGTCTATGACTTGAGCCTTTCCTAAGAGACCAGTTTTAGATTCCGATGCTTCACTTCAGGTTTTTCTGTATCCCTTGGACTCTCATATTGACGATGAAACACAGAAATTGCATCGGAAATAAATACAAAAACCACAATGCCGATTTAATTAGAAGAAGACTGAGTCTTCTTCCTGAATGTGTTTTCAGCTTTTCCTGTGATAAATGTTTTAGATTTCGATGCTTCACTTCAGGTTTACTGTATCCCTCGGCCCTTTATATTGACGATGAAACACATAAATTGCATCGGAATTAAATACAAAAGGCAAAATGCCGACTTAAGTACAAGAACACTGACTCTTCTTACTGTCTATGTTTTGAGCCTTTCCTGTGAGACCAGTTGTAGTTTCCGATGCTTCACTCAGGTTTAATGTATCTCTTGGACCAACATATTGACAACGAAACACCTAAATTGCATCGGAATTAAATGCAAATGGCATAATGCGGACTTAAGTACAAGAAGGTTGACTCTTCTTACTGTCTATGATTTGAGCCTTTCCTGTGAGACCAGTTTTTGATTCCGATGCTTCACTTCAGGTTTATTATATCCCTTGCACCTTCATATTGACGATGAAACACAGAAATTGCATCGGAATTAAACTCAAAAGGCACAATGCAGATTTAAGTACAAGAAGACTGAGTCTTCTTCCTGTATGTGTTTTCAGCCCTGCCTGTGCGACCAGTTTAGATTCCGATGCTCCACTTCAGGTTTACTGTATCCCTTGGACCTTCATATTGAAGATGAAACACAGAAATTGTATCTGAATTAAGGACAATAGGCACAATGCCAACTTAAGTACAAGAAGACTGACTTTTCTTACTGTCTATGTTTGAGCCTTACCTGTGAGTCCAGTTGTAGATTCCGATGCTTCACTACAGGTTTACTGTATCCCTTGAACCTTCATATTGACGATGAAACACAGAAATTACATCGGAATGAAATGCAAAAAGCAAAATGCCAATTTAAGTACAAGAAGACTGAGTCTTCTTCCTGAGTATGTTTTCAGCTTCTCCTGTGAGACCTATTTTAGATTCCGATCCTTCACTTCAGATTTACTGTATCCCTTGGACATTCACATTGACGATGAAACACAGAAATTGTATCGGAATTAAATACAAAAGGGACAATGCCGACTTAAGTACAAGAAGACGGACTCTTCTTATTGTCTATGAATTGAGTCTTTCCTGTGCGACCACTTTTAGACTCCGAAGCTTCACTTCAGGTTTTTCTGTATCCCTTGGACCTTCATATTGACTATGAAACACAGAAATTGCATCGGAAATAAATACTAAAGGCACAATGCCGATTCAATTACAAGAGGACTGACTCTTCTTCCTGAATATGCTTTCAGACTTTCCTGTGAGACCAGTTTTAGATTCCGATGCTGCACTTCAGGTTTACTGTATCCCTTGGAGCATCATATTGACGATGAAACACAGAAAATGCAACGGAATAAAATACAAAAGGCACAATAACTATTTAAATAGAAGAAGACTCAGTCTCCCTCCTGAATATGTTTTGAGCCTTTCCTGTGAGACCTGTTTTAGTTTCCGATGCTGCACTTCAGGTATACTGTATCCCTTGGTCCTTCATATTGACGATGAACCACAGAAATTGCATCGGAAATAAATACAAACGGCACAATGCCCATTCAATTACAAGAAGATTGAGTTTTTTTCCTGAATATGTTTTCAGCCTTTCCTGTGAGACCTGTTTTAGATTCCGATGCTTCACTTCAGGTTTTTCTGTATTCCTTGGACTCTCATTTTGACGATGAAACACAGAAATTGCATCGGAATTAAATACAAAAGGCACAATCCCTATTTAAATAGAAGAAGACCGAGTCTTCTTCCTGTATATGTTTTCCGTCTTTCCTGTGAGACCAGTTTTAGATTCCGATGCTTCACTTCAGGTTTACTGTATGCCTTTGACCTTCATATTGAAGATGAAACACAGAAATTGTATCGGAATTAAATACAAAAGGCACAATGCTGACTTAAGTACAAGAAGACTGACTCTTCTTACAGCCCATGTTTTGAGCCTTTCTGTGAGACCAGTTTTAGATTCCGATGCTGCACTTCAGGTTTACTGTATCCCTTGGACCTTCATATTGAAAATGAAACACAGAAATTGTATCAGAATTAAATACAAAAAGCACAATGCCGACTTAAGTACAAGAAGACTGACTTTTCTTACTGTCTATGTTTTGAGCCTTTCCTGTGAGTCCAGTTATAGAATCCGATGCTTCACTTCACGTTTACTGCATCATTTGGACCTTCATATTGACGATGAAACACAGAAATTGTATCGGAATTAAATACAAAAGGCACGATGCCGAATTAAGTACAAGAAGTCTGACTCTTCTTACTGTCTATGTTTTGAGCCTTTCCTCTGAGACCTGTTTTAATTTCCGATGCTTCACCTCAGTTTTCCTGTATCCTCTGGACCTTCATATAGACTATGAAACACAGAAAATGCATCTGAATTAAATACAAAAGGCACAATGCTGACTTAAGTACAAGAAGACTAACTCTTCATACAGCCTATGTTTTGAGCCTTTGCTGTGAGACCTGTTTTAGATTCCGATGCTGCACTTCAGGTTTACTGTATCCCTTGTACCTTCATATTGACGATGAAACACAGAACCTGCATCGGAATTAAATACAAAAAGCAAAATGCCGACTTAAATACAAGAAGACTGACTTTTCTTACTGTCTATGTTTTGAGCCTCTCCTGTGAGACCAGTTGTAGATTCCGATATTTCACTCAGGTTTACTGCATCCCTTGGACCAACATATTGACGATGAAACACAGTAATTGCATCGGAATTAAACTCAAAAGGCACAATGCCGATTTAAATACAACAAGACTGAGTCTTCTTCCTGTATATGATTTCAGCCTTTCCTGTGAGACCAGTTTTAGATTCCGATGCTTCACTTCAGGTTTACTGTATCCCTTGGACCTTCAAATTGACGATGAAACACAGAAATTGTATCGGAATTAAATACAAAATGCACAATGCCGACTTAAGTACAAGGAGACAGACTCTTCTTACTGTCTATGTTTTGAGCCTTTCCTGTGAGACCAGTTCTAATTTCCGATGCTTCACCTCTTAATTTACTGTATCCCTTGGCCCTTCATATGGACGATGAAACATAGAAAATGCATCGGAATTAAATACAAAAGGCACAATGCCTACTTAAGTACAACAAGACTGACTCTCCTTACTGTCCATGTTTTGAGCCTTTCCTGTGCGACCAGTTTTGGATTCCGATGCCTCACTTCAGGTTTACTGTATCCCTTGGACCTTCATATTGACGGTGATACACACAAATTGCATCGGTATTAAACACAAAACGCACAATGTCGACTTAAGTACAAGAAGACTGACTCTTCTTACTGTCTGTGTTTGAGCCTTTCCTGTGATTGCAGTTTTAGATTCCGATGCTTCACTTCACGTTCACTGTATCCCTTGGACCTTCATATTGACGATGAAACACAGAAATTGTATCGGAATTAAAGACAAAAGGCACAATGCCGACTTAAGTACAAGGTGACTGACTGTTCTTACTGTCTAAGTTTTGAGCCTTTCCTGTGAGACTAGTTTTAAGTTCAGATGCTTCACTTCAGGTTTACTGTAGCCCTTGGACATTCATATTAACGATGAAACGCAGAAATTGCATCGGTATTAAATACATAAGGCGCAATGCCGACTTAAATACAAGGAGACTGACTCATCTTACTGTCTATATTTTGAGCCTTCCTGTGAGACCAGTTTTAGATTCCGATGCTTCACTTCAGGTTTATTGTATCCCTTGGACCTTCATATTGACAATGAAATACACAAATTGCATCGGAAGTAAATACAAAAGGCGCAATGCCGATTTAATTAAAGAAGACTGATTCTTCTTCCTGAATATGCTTTCAGCCTTTCCTGTGAGACCAATTTTAGATTCCGATGCTTCACTGCAGGTTTACTGTATCCCTTGGACCTTCATATTGACAATGAAATACACAAATTGCATCGGAAGTAAATACAAAAGGCACAATGCCGATTTAATTAAAGAAGACTGAGTCTACTTCCTGAATATGTTTTCAGACTTTCCTGTGAGACCAGTTTTAGATTGCGATGCTTCATTTCAGCTTTACCGTATCCCTTCAACCTTCATATTGACGATGAAACACAGAAATTGCATCGGAATTTAATACAAAAGGCACAATGCCGACTTAAGTACAAGAAGACGGACTCTTCTTACTGCCTATGATTTCAGCCTTTCATGTGAGACCTGTTTTAGATTCCGATCCTGCACTTCAGGTTTACTGTATCCCTTGGACCTTCATATTGACGATGAAACCTAGAAATTTCGTCGGAATTAAATACAAAAGACAAAATGAAAATTTAAGTACAAGAAGACTGAGTCTTCTTTCTGTATATGTTTTGAGTCTTTCCTGTGAGACCAGTTTTAGATTCCGATGCTTCACTTCAGGTTTACTGTATCCCTGGGACCCTCATATTGACAATGAAATACAGAAATTGCGTCGGAAGTAAATACAAAAGGCACAATGCCGGTTTAATTACAAGAAGACTGAGTCTACTTCCTGCATATGTTTTCAGACTTTCCTGTGAGACCTGTTTTAGATTCCGATGCTTCATTTCAGCTTTACTGTATCCCTTGAACCTTCATATTGACGGTGAAACACAGAAATTGCATCGGAATTAAATACAAAAGGCACAATGCCGACTTAAGTACAAGAAGACTGACTCTTCTTCCTGCCTATGATTTGAGCCTTTCCTGTGAGACCAGTTATAGATTCCGATCCTGCACTTCAGGTTTACTGCATCCCGTGGACCTTCATATTGACGATGAAACACAGAAATTGCATCGGAATTAAATACAAAAGGCACAATATCGCCTTAAGTACAAGAGGACCGACTCTTCTTACATTCTAAGATTTGAGCCTTTCCTGTGAGACCAGTTTCAGATTCCGATGCTTCACTTCAAGTTTACTGTATCCCTTGGACCTTCATATTGACTATGAAACACAGTAATTGCATCGAAATTAAATACAAAATGCACCATTCCGATGTAAGTACAAGAAGACAGGGTCTTCTTCCTGTATTTGTTTGAGCCTTCCTGTGAGACCAGTTTTAGATTTCGATGCTTCAAATCAGGTTTACTGTATCCCTTGGACCTTCATATTGACGATGAAGCACAGAAATTGCATCGGAATTAAATGAAAAAGGCAATATGCCGACTTAATTACAAGAGCTTTTCCTGTGAGACAAGTTTTAGATTCCGTTGCTTCACTTCACGTTAACTGTATCCCTTGGACCTTCATATTGACGATGAAACACAGAAATTGCACCGGAATTAAATACAAAAGGTCCAATGCCGACTTAAATACAAGGAGACCGACTCATCTTACTGTCTATATTTTGAGCCTTCCTGTGAGACCAGTTTTAGATTCCGATGCTACACTTCAGGTTTACTGTATCCCTTGGACCTTCATATTGACAATGAAATACACTAATTGCATCGGAAGTAAATACAAAAGGCGCAATGCCGATTTAATTAAAGAAGACTGAGTCTACTTCCTGAATATGTTTTCAGACTTTCCTGTCAGACCAGTTTTAGATTGCGATGCTTCATTTCAGCTTTACTGTATCCCTTGAACCTTCATATTGACGATGAAACACAGAAATTGCATCGGAATTTAATACAAAAGGCACAATGCCGACTTAAGTACAAGAAGACGGACTCTTCTTACTGCCTATGATTTGAGCCTTTCCTGTGCGACCTGTTTTAGATTCCGATCCTGCACTTCAAGTTTACTGTATCCCTTGGACCTTCATATTGACGATGAAACACAGAAATTGCATCCGGATTAAACTCAAAATCACAATGCCGATTTAAGTACAAGAAAACTGAGTCTTCCTCCTGTATATGTCATGAGCCCTTCCTGTGAGACCAGTTTTAGATTCCGATGCTTCACTTCAGGTTTACTGTATCCCTTGGACTTTCATATTAACGATGAAACACAGAAATTGCATCGGAATTAATTACAAAAGACAAAATGAAATTTTAAGTACAAGAAGACTGAGTCATCTTCCTGAATATGTTTTCACCCTTTCCTGTGAGACCAGTTTTAGATTCCGACGGTTCACTTCAGGATTACTGTAAACCTTGGACCTTCATATTGACGATGAAACACAGAAATTGTATCGGAATTAAATACAAAAGGCACAATGCCTACTTAAGTACAAAGTGCCTGACTCTTCTTACTGTCTAAGTTTTGAGCCTCTCCTGTGAGACTAGTTTTGGATTCAGATGATTCACTTCAGGTTTACTGTATCCCTTGGACCTTCGTATTAACGATGAAACGCAGAAATTGCATCGGTATTAAATACAAAAGGCACAATGCCGACGTAAATACAAGGAGACTGACTCATCTTACTGTTTATATTTTGAGCCTTCCTGTGAGACCAGTTTTAGATTCCGATGCTTCACTTCAGGTTTACTGTATCCCTTGGACCTTCATATTGACAATGAAATACACAAATTGCATCGGGAGTAAATACAAAAGGCACAATGCCGATTTAATTAAAGAAGACTGAGTCTACTTCCTGAATATGTTTTCAGACTTTCCTGTCAGACCAGTTTTAGATTGCGATGCTTCATTTCAGCTTTACTGTATCCCTTGAACCTTCATATTGACGATGAAACACAGAAATTGCATCGGAATTTAATACAAAAGGCACAATGCCGACTTAAGTACAAGAAGACGGACTCTTCTTACTGCCTATGATTTTAGGCTTTCAAGTGAGACCTGTTTTAGATTCCGATCCTGCACTTCAGGTTTACTGTATCCCTTGGACCTTCATATTGACGATGAAACACAGAAATTGCATCGGAATTAAATACTAAAGGCAAAATGACGACTTAAGCACAAGAAGACTGACTCTTCTTACTGCCTATGTTTGAGCCTTTCCTCTGAGACCAGTTTTCGATTCCGATGCTTCACTTCAGGTTTACTGTATCACTTGGACTTTCATATTGACAATGAAACACAGAATTTGCATTGGAATTAAATACAAAAGGCATAATGCCGACTTAAGTACAAGAAGACTGACTCTTGTTACTGTCTATGTTTTGAGCGTTTCCTGTGAGACCAGTTTTAGATTCCGATGCTTCACTTCAGGTTTACTGTATCCCTTGGACCTTCATATTGTCGATGAAGCACAGAAATTGCATCGGAATTAAATACAAAATGCAGAATGAGAATTTATGTACAAGAAGCCTGAGTCTTCTTCCTGAATATGTTGTCAGCTTTTCCAGTGAGACCAGTTTTAGATTACGATGCTTCAGTTCGGGTTTACTGTATCCCTTGGACCTTCATATTGACGATGAAATACAGAAATATCATCGGAAATAAATACAAAATTTAATGCCGGCTTAAGTACAAGAAAAGTGACTCTTGTTAGTGTCTATGTTTTGAGCCTGTCCTGTGAGACCAGTTTTAGATTCCGATGCTTCACTTCACGTTTACTGTATCATTTGGACCTTCATATTGATGATGAAACACAGAAATTGCATCGGAAATAAATACAAAAGGCACAATGCCGATTTAAGTACAAGAAGACTGACTCTTCTTACTGTCTATGTTTTGAGCCTTTCCTGTGAAACCCGTTTTAGATTCCGATGCTTCACTTCACGTTTAGTGTATCCCTTGGACCTTCATATTGACGACGAAACACAGAAACTTCATTGGAATTAAATACTTAAGGCACAATGGCGACTTAAGTGCAAGAAGACTGACTCTTCTTCCTGTATATGATTTCAGCCTTTCCTGTGAGACCAGTTGTAGATGCGATCCCTCATCTCAGTTTTACTGTATCCCTATGACCTTCATGTTGACAATGAAACACAGAAAATGCATAGGAATTAAATACAGAAGGCACAATGCCGCCTTAAGTACAAGAGGACTGACTCCTCTTACATTCTAAGATTTGAGCCTTTCCTGTGAGACCAGTTTCAGATTCCGATGCTTCACTTCAAGTTTACTGTATCCCTTGGACCTTCATATTGACTATGAAACACAGTAATTGCATCGAAATTAAATACAAAATGCACTATTCCGATGTAAGTACAAGAAGATAGGGTCTTTTTCCTGTATTTGTTTGAGCCTTCTTGTGAGACCAGTTTTAGATTTCGATGCTTCAAATCAGGTTTACTGTATCCCTTGGACCTTCATATTGACGATGAAGCACAGAAATTGCATCGGAATTAAATGAAAAAGGCAATATGCCGACTTAAGTACAAGGGTTTTTCCTGTGAGACAAGTTTTAGATTCCGATGCTTCACTTCACGTTAACTGTATCCCTTGGACCTTGACAGAGAAGTATGGAGGCATCTTCAGTGTCCGGCTCCTCCGATGGGAAACGCGCGCGAGGTGTTTGTATCGATGCACTCGTGTGATACGAAGTTCACAAAAAAAAAAGGGAGCAATCGACGACCAGCAGCTCTGTTACAGCCTGAGCGCGAACGGATACTGAGTGTTGGAGCTCACGCAACACTGTGCAGCCGCTGTGAGTGGCTGACGTGTGGGTGACGAAACAATCCAAACTTTAAACTGCTAACCGCCATGACTTCAATCGTACATACTGGAGGAAAGACATTTGTACACTTGTGTGACTACATTTTCATATGTAAATTAAGCAATTTTCTTGAGTTGAAGTTAAGATGAGTGAGAAGTAGTTTGTTAGATTACTCAGGCCTTAAAGCCATTAATACCGGCACTCCTGAACACTGCTAAAATGAATTATAATCCTGTCTCTTGATGGACAAAGAAAATGAATGTGCACTATAGGAAGACCCTAAACTCCAGACCAGTCCCGATCCTTAACAAATGTATCCAGTAGCTTGTAAGTCATACTAATAATTTTCCACTTCTTCTGTTTCATATTGTAAATAAAAACCCGGGAAGCCACTTGAATTCCTGGCACCACAGTGGAAAGGACAGATGTACTGCATAATGAACGCTGTAGACAGCTAACACAGAAAGTGAAAGCATCACGAAGAGTAGTGCTACGTTATTAAACTGTAATTGGACCACAAGGAGTCAACAGATGCTCGAACATTGTCCACTCTAGTTTAGTGAAAATAAGCACTCACTGTACTCATGTATTAGTTGTTAAGCTCAAGAGAAAGTAATTCCTGAATTCTATCCCCTGAAGTGCGAAATGAACGTTCACTTATTGTTATAAGCAAATATGGACCAAACTTAAATATGCACATAAATGTTAATCTTGGTATTATGGAATGAAGTGACTGATGAACAAAGAATGAAAAACTTTATTTTGAAAAATGATAAATATCTGATATATGTTTATAAATGTGATTTCAATTTATGTACTTTGTACGCCAGTAACGTTATGTAAATGTCACACCAAAAATCACGAATATCTCATGAGGACATGAGGATCGAGGTAATCCTTCGGCATTCCCTCTCTCCTCATGGGAGGCAATGTGATATTCGCTATTTTTGACTTCATTAAAACAGCAAATACGAGTAGTTAATACTTTCAGCCAGAAGGCAAATACTTGTTTGTAAATAATGATTAATGTATAATGAGGCGTCGCATAGCGACGGTGGAATTTTCTAATGATGTAATTTGTCGTCTTTGGGCGGCAATAAAAACAGAAAAATACGGATAGACATACGATCCTTCACTATTTTGTTCGCTGGAGAACAAATGAAGCCTTGAGCGCTAAAAAGACTTGTACTGTTTTTCTCGAGTAAGACGGACGCAGGTTTTTGGCGGTCTGATCTAATTATTTTTACTAAATAAATAAAAACGTGTTCCGTCTAAGTTTTGAGTGAAGTGTAGGAAAAAGAACTGTTGTAACTTACCGTGACGAAGCACGAGCGACTCAAGAGGACAATGGTTATATAAAACAGCGCTCAATGGACATGATATGGACATAAAAATCTACCGTCATTGTAGTATTAAGCTTAAGGTACGATATATGTTTTAGTTATAATAAATATTTGTTCTGGGAATACTGAATCATTTAGCAGTGCTCATTTCTATTATCTCCTCAGTATTATTTTCATTTTAATTATGCATTTTGCTAATATTACTTCAGAAGGATGTAGGTTGCAGTAGGTACTGGGAGATGAAAAAGCTTGCACAGGATAGAGTAGCATGGAGAGCTGCATCAAACCAGTCTCACGACTGAAGACCACAACAACAACAGCTAATATTACAGACTCCAAGATCAGCAGTCCAATGTGCGTGTTACCTTGATAAAAAGAAAACTGTTTTATCGTCTTCTTGCATCAGCTATAATATTGAATTTCTCTTTTGTGTGATGTTACAGTTGTTTTTGCGCCCTTAAGAACTTTCTGGTCCCTTAGGAAATTTTTTTGTCATAACAATAACTTCACAACCGGGTATGATCGTATCTACGATCATGAAGTAACTAGAAAGACGATAACGCAACTTCTTAATCAATAGCACGCTAGTTGTGACTCCCTCAAGCCACGCGAAACCGCAAGTAAAAACTATTCACATCTCATAATGCAATATTTTATGACAATGGTCAATCCATGATTCTTACGCCAATTGTGATTGATAAAACAGTTAGTTAAATCTCAATTTCCGACTTTCCATTGAATAGCAACATCACTTCTATTTTGTAACATCACAACCTTCATATTGACGATGAAACACAGAAATTGCACCGGAATTAAATACAAAAGGCCCAATGCCGACTTAAATACAAGGAGACCGACTCATCTTACTGTCTATATTTTGAGCCATCCTGTGAGACCAGTTTTAGATTCCGATGCTTCACTTCAGGTTTACTGTATCCCTTGGACCTTCATATTGACAATGAAATACACAAATTGCATCGGAAGTAAATACAAAAGGCGCAATGCCGATTTAATTAAAGAAGACTGAGTCTACTTCCTGAATATGCTTTCAGACTTTCCTGTGAGACCAGTTTTAGATTGCGATGCCTCATTTCAGCTTTACCGTATCCCTTCAACCTTCATATTGACGATTAAACACAGAAATTGCATCGGAATTTAATACAAAAGGCACAATGCCGACCTAAGTACAAGAAGACGGACTCTTCTTACTGCCTATGATTTGAGCCTTTCCTGTGAGACCTGTTTTAGATTCCGATCCTGCACTTCAGGTTTACTGTATCCCTTGGACCTTCATATTGACGATGAAGCACAGAAATTGCATCGGAATTAAATGAAAAAGGCAATATGCCGACTTAAGTACAAGGGCTTTTCCTGTGAGACAAGTTTTAGATTCCGATGCTTCACTTCACGTTAACTGTATCCCTTGGACCTTGACAGAGAAGTATGGAGGCAACTTCAGTGTCCGGCTCCTCCGATGGGAAACGCGCGCGAGGTGTTTGTATCGATGCACTCGTGTGATACGAAGTTCACAAAAAAAAAGGGAGCAATCGACGACCAGCAGCTCTGTTACAGCCTGAGCGCGAACGGATACTGAGTGTTGGAGCTCACGCAACACTGTGCAGCCGCTGTGAGTGGCTGACGTGTGGGTGACGAAACAATCCAAACTTTAAACTGCTAACCGCCATGACTTCAATCGTACATACTGGAGGAAAGACATTTGTACACTTGTGTGACTACATTTTCATATGTAAATTAAGCAATTTTCTTGAGTTGAAGTTAAGATGAGTGAGAAGTAGTTTGTTAGATTACTCAGGCCTTAAAGCCATTAATACCGGCACTCCTGAACACTGCTAAAATGAATTATAATCCTGTCTCTTGATGGACAAAGAAAATGAATGTGCACTATAGGAAGACCCTAAACTCCAGACCAGTCCCGATCCTTAACAAATGTATCCAGTAGCTTGTAAGTCATACTAATAATTTTCCACTTCTTCTGTTTCATATTGTAAATAAAAACCCGGGAAGCCACTTGAATTCCTGGCACCACAGTGGAAAGGACAGATGTACTGCGTAATGAACGCCGTAGACAGCTAACACAGAAAGTGAAAGCATCACGAAGAGTAGTGCTACGTTATTAAACTGTAATTGAACCACAAGGAGTCAACAGATGCTCGAACATTGTCCACTCTAGTTTAGTGAAAATAAGCACTCACTGTACTCATGTATTAGTTGTTAAGCTCAAGAGAAAGTAATTCCTGAATTCTATCCCCTGAAGTGCGAAATGAACGTTCACTTATTGTTATAAGCAAATATGGACTAAACTTAAATATGCACATAAATGTTAATCTTGGTATTATGGAATGAAGTGACTGATGAACAAAGAATGAAAAACTTTATTTTGAAAAATGATAAATATCTGATATATGTTTATAAATGTGATTTCAATTTATGTACTTTGTACGCCAGTAACGTTATGTAAATGTCACACCAAAAATCACGAATATCTCATGAGGACATGAGGATCGAGGTAATCCTTCGGCATTCCCTCTCTCCTCATGGGAGGCAATGTGATATTCGCTATTTTTGACTTCATTAAAACAGCAAATACGAGTAGTTAATACTTTCAGCCAGAAGGCAAATACTTGTTTGTAAATAATGATTAATGTATAATGAGGCGTCGCATAGCGACGGTGGAATTTTCTAATGATGTAATTTGTCGTCTTTGGGCGGCAATAAAAACAGAAAAATACGGATAGACATACGATCCTTCACTATTTTGTTCGCTGGAGAACAAATGAAGCCTTGAGCGCTAAAAAGACTTGTACTGTTTTTCTCGAGTAAGACGGACGCAGGTTTTTGGCGGTCTGATCTAATTATTTTTACTAAATAAATAAAAACGTGTTCCGTCTAAGTTTTGAGTGAAGTGTAGGAAAAAGAACTGTTGTAACTTACCGTGACGAAGCACGAGCGACTCAAGAGGACAATGGTTATATAAAACAGCGCTCAATGGACATGATATGGACATAAAAATCTACCGTCATTGTAGTATTAAGCTTAAGGTACGATATATGTTTTAGTTATAATAAATATTTGTTCTGGGAATACTGAATCATTTAGCAGTGCTCATTTCTATTATCTCCTCAGTATTATTTTCATTTTAATTATGCATTTTGCTAATATTACTTCAGAAGGATGTAGGTTGCAGTAGGTACTGGGAGATGAAAAAGCTTGCACAGGATAGAGTAGCATGGAGAGCTGCATCAAACCAGTCTCACGACTGAAGACCACAACAACAACAGCTAATATTACAGACTCCAAGATCAGCAGTCCAATGTGCGTGTTACCTTGATAAAAAGAAAACTGTTTTATCGTCTTCTTGCATCAGCTATAATATTGAATTTCTCTTTTGTGTGATGTTACAGTTGTTTTTGCGCCCTTAAGAACTTTCTGGTCCCTTAGGAAATTTTTTTGTCATAACAATAACTTCACAACCGGGTATGATCGTATCTACGATCATGAAGTAACTAGAAAGACGATAACACAACTTCTTAATCAATAGCACGCTAGTTGTGACTGCCTCAAGCCACGCGAAACCGCAAGTAAAAACTATTCACATCTCATAATGCAATATTTTATGACAATGGTCAATCCATGATTCTTACGCCAATTGTGATTGATAAAACAGTTAGTTAAATCTCAATTTCCGACTTTCCATTGAATAGCAACATCACTTCTATTTTGTAACATCACAACCTTCATATTGACGATGAAACACAGAAATTGCACCGGAATTAAATACAAAAGGCCCAATGCCGACTTAAATACAAGGAGACCGACTCATCTTACTGTCTATATTTTGAGCCATCCTGTGAGACCAGTTTTAGATTCCGATGCTTCACTTCAGGTTTACTGTATCCCTTGGACCTTCATATTGACAATGAAATACACAAATTGCATCGGAAGTAAATACAAAAGGCGCAATGCCGATTTAATTAAAGAAGACTGAGTCTACTTCCTGAATATGCTTTCAGACTTTCCTGTGAGACCAGTTTTAGATTGCGATGCCTCATTTCAGCTTTACCGTATCCCTTCAACCTTCATATTGACGATTAAACACAGAAATTGCATCGGAATTTAATACAAAAGGCACAATGCCGACCTAAGTACAAGAAGACGGACTCTTCTTACTGCCTATGATTTGAGCCTTTCCTGTGAGACCTGTTTTAGATTCCGATCCTGCACTTCAGGTTTACTGTATCCCTTGGACCTTCATATTGACGATGAAGCACAGAAATTGCATCGGAATTAAATGAAAAAGGCAATATGCCGACTTAAGTACAAGGGCTTTTCCTGTGAGACAAGTTTTAGATTCCGATGCTTCACTTCACGTTAACTGTATCCCTTGGACCTTGACAGAGAAGTATGGAGGCAACTTCAGTGTCCGGCTCCTCCGATGGGAAACGCGCGCGAGGTGTTTGTATCGATGCACTCGTGTGATACGAAGTTCACAAAAAAAAAGGGAGCAATCGACGACCAGCAGCTCTGTTACAGCCTGAGCGCGAACGGATACTGAGTGTTGGAGCTCACGCAACACTGTGCAGCCGTTGTGAGTGGCTGACGTGTGGGTGACGAAACAATCCAAACTTTAAACTGCTAACCGCCATGACTTCAATCGTACATACTGGAGGAAAGACATTTGTACACTTGTGTGACTACATTTTCATATGTAAATTAGGCAATTTTCTTGAGTTGAAGTTAAGATGAGTGAGAAGTAGTTTGTTAGATTACTCAGGCCTTAAAGCCATTAATACCGGCACTCCTGAACACTGCTAAAATGAATTATAATCCTGTCTCTTGATGGACAAAGAAAATGAATGTGCACTATAGGAAGACCCTAAACTCCAGACCAGTCCCGATCCTTAACAAATGTATCCAGTAGCTTGTAAGTCATACTAATAATTTTCCACTTCTTCTGTTTCATATTGTAAATAAAAACCCGGGAAGCCACTTGAATTCCTGGCACCACAGTGGAAAGGACAGATGTACTGCGTAATGAACGCCGTAGACAGCTAACACAGAAAGTGAAAGCATCACGAAGAGTAGTGCTACGTTATTAAACTGTAATTGAACCACAAGGAGTCAACAGATGCTCGAACATTGTCCACTCTAGTTTAGTGAAAATAAGCACTCACTGTACTCATGTATTAGTTGTTAAGCTCAAGAGAAAGTAATTCCTGAATTCTATCCCCTGAAGTGCGAAATGAACGTTCACTTATTGTTATAAGCAAATATGGACCAAACTTAAATATGCACATAAATGTTAATCTTGGTATTATGGAATGATGTGACTGATGAACAAAGAATGAAAAACTTTATTTTGAAAAATGATAAATATCTGATATATGTTTATAAATGTGATTTCAATTTATGTACTTTGTACGCCAGTAACGTTATGTAAATGTCACACCAAAAATCACGAATATCTCATGAGGACATGAGGATCGAGGTAATCCTTCGGCATTCCCTCTCTCCTCATGGGAGGCAATGTGATATTCGCTATTTTTGACTTCATTAAAACAGCAAATACGAGTAGTTAATACTTTCAGCCAGAAGGCAAATACTTGTTTGTAAATAATGATTAATGTATAATGAGGCGTCGCATAGCGACGGTGGAATTTTCTAATGATGTAATTTGTCGTCTTTGGGCGGCAATAAAAACAGAAAAATACGGATAGACATACGATCCTTCACTATTTTGTTCGCTGGAGAACAAATGAAGCCTTGAGCGCTAAAAAGACTTGTACTGTTTTTCTCGAGTAAGACGGACGCAGGTTTTTGGCGGTCTGATCTAATTATTTTTACTAAATAAATAAAAACGTGTTCCGTCTAAGTTTTGAGTGAAGTGTAGGAAAAAGAACTGTTGTAACTTACCGTGACGAAGCACGAGCGACTCAAGAGGACAATGGTTATATAAAACAGCGCTCAATGGACATGATATGGACATAAAAATCTACCGTCATTGTAGTATTAAGCTTAAGGTACGATATATGTTTTAGTTATGATAAATATTTGTTCTGGGAATACTGAATCATTTAGCAGTGCTCATTTCTATTATCTCCTCAGTATTATTTTCATTTTAATTATGCATTTTGCTAATATTACTTCAGAAGGATGTAGGTTGCAGTAGGTACTGGGAGATGAAAAAGCTTGCACAGGATAGAGTAGCATGGAGAGCTGCATCAAACCAGTCTCACGACTGAAGACCACAACAACAACAGCTAATATTACAGACTCCAAGATCAGCAGTCCAATGTGCGTGTTACCTTGATAAAAAGAAAACTGTTTTATCGTCTTCTTGCATCAGCTATAATATTGAATTTCTCTTTTGTGTGATGTTACAGTTGTTTTTGCGCCCTTAAGAACTTTCTGGTCCCTTAGGAAATTTTTTTGTCATAACAATAACTTCACAACCGGGTATGATCGTATCTACGATCATGAAGTAACTAGAAAGACGATAACGCAACTTCTTAATCAATAGCACGCTAGTTGTGACTGCCTCAAGCCACGCGAAACCGCAAGTAAAAACTATTCACATCTCATAATGCAATATTTTATGACAATGGTCAATCCATGATTCTTACGCCAATTGTGATTGATAAAACAGTTAGTTAAATCTCAATTTCCGACTTTCCATTGAATAGCAACATCACTTCTATTTTGTAACATCACAACCTTCATATTGACGATGAAACACAGAAATTGCACCGGAATTAAATACAAAAGGCCCAATGCCGACTTAAATACAAGGAGACCGACTCATCTTACTGTCTATATTTTGAGCCATCCTGTGAGACCAGTTTTAGATTCCGATGCTTCACTTCAGGTTTACTGTATCCCTTGGACCTTCATATTGACAATGAAATACACAAATTGCATCGGAAGTAAATACAAAATGCGCAATGCCGATTTAATTAAAGAAGACTGAGTCTACTTCCTGAATATGCTTTCAGACTTTCCTGTGAGACCAGTTTTAGATTGCGATGCCTCATTTCAGCTTTACTGTATCCCTTGAACCTTCATATTGACGATTAAACACAGAAATTGCATCGGAATTTAATACAAAAGGCACAATGCCGACCTAAGTACAAGAAGACGGACTCTTCTTACTGCCTATGATTTGAGCCTTTCCTGTGAGACCTGTTTTAGATTCCGATCCTGCACTTCAGGTTTACTGTATCCCTTGGACCTTCATATTGACGATGAAGCACAGAAATTGCATCGGAATTAAATGAAAAAGGCAATATGCCGACTTAAGTACAAGGGCTTTTCCTGTGAGACAAGTTTTAGATTCCGATGCTTCACTTCACGTTAACTGTATCCCTTGGACCTTGACAGAGAAGTATGGAGGCAACTTCAGTGTCCGGCTCCTCCGATGGGAAACGCGCGCGAGGTGTTTGTATCGATGCACTCGTGTGATACGAAGTTCACAAAAAAAAAGGGAGCAATCGACGACCAGCAGCTCTGTTACAGCCTGAGCGCGAACGGATACTGAGTGTTGGAGCTCACGCAACACTGTGCAGCCGCTGTGAGTGGCTGACGTGTGGGTGACGAAACAATCCAAACTTTAAACTGCTAACCGCCATGACTTCAATCGTACATACTGGAGGAAAGACATTTGTACACTTGTGTGACTACATTTTCATATGTAAATTAAGCAATTTTCTTGAGTTGAAGTTAAGATGAGTGAGAAGTAGTTTGTTAGATTACTCAGGCCTTAAAGCCATTAATACCGGCACTCCTGAACACTGCTAAAATGAATTATAATCCTGTCTCTTGATGGACAAAGAAAATGAATGTGCACTATAGGAAGACCCTAAACTCCAGACCAGCCCCGATCCTTAACATATGTATCCAGTAGCTTGTAAGTCATACTAATAATTTTCCACTTCTTCTGTTTCATATTGTAAATAAAAACCCGGGAAGCCACTTGAATTCCTGGCACCACAGTGGAAAGGACAGATGTACTGCGTAATGAACGCCGTAGACAGCTAACACAGAAAGTGAAAGCATCACGAAGAGTAGTGCTACGTTATTAAACTGTAATTGAACCACAAGGAGTCAACAGATGCTCGAACATTGTCCACTCTAGTTTAGTGAAAATAAGCACTCACTGTACTCATGTATTAGTTGTTAAGCTCAAGAGAAAGTAATTCCTGAATTCTATCCCCTGAAGTGCGAAATGAACGTTCACTTATTGTTATAAGCAAATATGGACCAAACTTAAATATGCACATAAATGTTAATCTTGGTATTATGGAATGAAGTGACTGATGAACAAAGAATGAAAAACTTTATTTTGAAAAATGATAAATATCTGATATATGTTTATAAATGTGATTTCAATTTATGTACTTTGTACGCCAGTAACGTTATGTAAATGTCACACCAAAAATCACGAATATCTCATGAGGACATGAGGATCGAGGTAATCCTTCGGCATTCCCTCTCTCCTCATGGGAGGCAATGTGATATTCGCTATTTTTGACTTCATTAAAACAGCAAATACGAGTAGTTAATACTTTCAGCCAGAAGGCAAATACTTGTTTGTAAATACTGATTAATGTATAATGAGGCGTCGCATAGCGACGGTGGAATTTTCTAATGATGTAATTTGTCGTCTTTGGGCGGCAATAAAAACAGAAAAATACGGATAGACATACGATCCTTCACTATTTTGTTCGCTGGAGAACAAATGAAGCCTTGAGCGCTAAAAAGACTTGTACTGTTTTTCTCGAGTAAGACGGACGCAGGTTTTTGGCGGTCTGATCTAATTATTTTTACTAAATAAATAAAAACGTGTTCCGTCTAAGTTTTGAGTGAAGTGTAGGAAAAAGAACTGTTGTAACTTACCGTGACGAAGCACGAGCGACTCAAGAGGACAATGGTTATATAAAACAGCGCTCAATGGACATGATATGGACATAAAAATCTACCGTCATTGTAGTATTAAGCTTAAGGTACGATATATGTTTTAGTTATAATAAATATTTGTTCTGGGAATACTGAATCATTTAGCAGTGCTCATTTCTATTATCTCCTCAGTATTATTTTCATTTTAATTATGCATTTTGCTAATATTACAGACTCCAAGATCAGCAGTCCAATGTGCGTGTTACCTTGATAAAAAGAAAACTGTTTTATCGTCTTCTTGCATCAGCTATAATATTGAATTTCTCTTTTGTGTGATGTTACAGTTGTTTTTGCGCCCTTAAGAACTTTCTGGTCCCTTAGGAAATTTTTTTGTCATAACAATAACTTCACAACCGGGTATGATCGTATCTACGATCATGAAGTAACTAGAAAGACGATAACGCAACTTCTTAATCAATAGCACGCTAGTTGTGACTCCCTCAAGCCACGCGAAACCGCAAGTAAAAACTATTCACATCTCATAATGCAATATTTTATGACAATGGTCAATCCATGATTCTTACGCCAATTGTGATTGATAAAACAGTTAGTTAAATCTCAATTTCCGACTTTCCATTGAATAGCAACATCACTTCTATTTTGTAACATCACAACCTTCATATTGACGATGAAACACAGAAATTGCACCGGAATTAAATACAAAAGGCCCAATGCCGACTTAAATACAAGGAGACCGACTCATCTTACTGTCTATATTTTGAGCCATCCTGTGAGACCAGTTTTAGATTCCGATGCTTCACTTCAGGTTTACTGTATCCCTTGGACCTTCATATTGACAATGAAATACACAAATTGCATCGGAAGTAAATACAAAAGGCGCAATGCCGATTTAATTAAAGAAGACTGAGTCTACTTCCTGAATATGCTTTCAGACTTTCCTGTGAGACCAGTTTTAGATTGCGATGCCTCATTTCAGCTTTACTGTATCCCTTGAACCTTCATATTGACGATTAAACACAGAAATTGCATCGGAATTTAATACAAAAGGCACAATGCCGACCTAAGTACAAGAAGACGGACTCTTCTTACTGCCTATGATTTGAGCCTTTCCTGTGAGACCTGTTTTAGATTCCGATCCTGCACTTCAGGTTTACTGTATCCCTTGGACCTTCATATTGACGATGAAACACAGAAATTGCATCCGAATTAAACTCAAAATCACAATGCCGATTTAAGTACAAGAAAACTGAGTCGTCTTCCTGTATATGTCATGAGCCCTTCCTGTGAGACCAGTTTTAGATTCCGATGCTTCACTTCAGGTTTACTGTATCCCTTGGACCTTCATATTGACGATGAAACACAGAAATTGCATCGGAATTAATTACAAAAGACAAAATGAAAATTTAAGTACAAGAAGACTGAGTCTTCTTCCTGAATATGTTTTCAGCCTTTCCTGTGAGACCAGTTTTAAATTCCGACGGTTCACTTCAGGATTACTGTAAACCTTGGACCTTCATATTGACGATGAAACACAGAAATTGTATCCGAATTAAATACAAAAGGCACAATGCCGACTTAAGTACAAAGTGCCTGACTCTTCTTACTGTCTAAGTTTTGAGCCTCTCCTGTGAGACTAATTTTAGATTCAGATGCTTCACTTCAGGTTTACTGTATCCCTTGGACCTTCGTATTAACGATGAAACGCAGAAATTGCATCGGTATTAAATACAAAAGGCACAATGCCGACGTAAATACAAGGAGACTGACTCATCTTACAGTTTATATTTTGAGCCTTCCTGTGAGACCAGTTTTAGATTCCGATGCTTCACTTCAGGTTTACTGTATCCCTTGGACCTTCATATTGACAATGAAATACACAAATTGCATCGGAAGTAAATACAAAAGGCACAATACCGATTTAATTAAAGAAGACTGAGTCTACTTCCTGAATATGTTTTCAGACTTTCCTGTGAGACCAGTTTTAGATTGCGATGCTTCATTTTAGCTTTACTGTATCCCTTGAACCTTCATATTGACGATGAAACACAGAAATTGCATCGGAATTTAATACAAAAAACACAATGCCGACTTAAGTACAGGAGGACTGACTCTTCTTACTGTCTATGTTTTGAGCCTTTCCTGTGAGACCCGTTTTAGATTCCGATGCTTCACTTCACGTTAGGTGTATCCCTTGGACCTTCATATTGACGACGAAACACAGAAACTTCATCGGAATTAAATACTTAAGGCACAATGGCGACTTAAGTGCAAGAAGACTGACTCTTCTTCCTGTATATGATTTCAGCCTTTCCTGTGAGACCAGTTGTAGATTCCGATCCCTCACCTCAGTTTTACTGTATCCCTATGACCTTCATGTTGACAATGAAACACAGAAAATGCATAGGAATTAAATTCAAAAGGCACAATGCCGACTTAAGTACAAGGTGACTGACTCTTCTTACTGTCTAACTTTGGCGCCTTTCCTATGAGACTAGTTTTAGATTCCGATGCTCTACTTCAGGTTTACTGTATCCCGTGGACCTTCATATTGACGTGAAACGCAGAAATTGCATCGGTATTAAATACAAAAGGCACAATGTCGACTTAAATACAAGGAGACTGACTCATCTTACTGTCTATATTTTGAGCCTTTCCTGTGAGACCAGTTTTTGATTCCAATTTTACACTTCAGGTTTACTGTATCCCTTGGACCTTCATATTGACGATGAAACCCAGAAATTGCATCGGAATTAAATACAAATGACTAAATGAAAATTTAAGTACACGAAGACTGAGTCTTCTTTCTGTATATGTTTTGAGCCTTTCCTGTGAGATCAGTTTCAGATTCTGATGCTTCACTTCAGGTTTACTGTATCCCTTGGACCTTCATATTGACAATGAAATACAGAAATTGCGTCGGAAGTAAATACAAAAGGCACAATGCCGGTTTCATTACAAGAAGACTGAGTCTACTTCCTGCATATGTTTTCAGACTATCCTGTGAGACCTGTTTTAGATTCCGATGCTTCATTTCAGCTTTACTGTATCCCTTGAACCTTTATAATGACGATGAAACACAGAAATTGCATCGGAATTAAATACAAAAGGCACAATGCCGACTTAAGTACAAGAAGACTGACTCTTCTTACAGCCTATGATTTGAGCCTTTCCTATGAGACCAGTTTTAGATTCCGATCCTGCACTTCAGGTTTACTGCATCCCGTGGACCTTCATATTGACGATGAAACACAGAAATTGCATCGGAATTAAGTACAAAAGGCACAATGCCGCCTTAAGTACAAGAGGACTGACTCTTCTTACATTGTATGATTTGAGCCTTTCCTGTGAGACCAGTTTCAGATTCCGATGCTTCACGTCAAGTTTACTGTATCCCTTGGACCTTCATATTGACTATGAAACACAGTAATTGCATCGAAATTAAATACAAAATGCACTAATCCGATGTAAGTACAAGAAGACAGGGTCTTCTTCCTGTATTTCTTTGAGCCTTCCTGTGAGACCAGTTTTAGATATCGATGCTTCAAATCAGGTTTACTGTATCCCTTGGACCTTCATATTGAAGATGAAGCACAGAAATTGCATCGGAAATAAATGAAAAAGGCAATATGCCGACTTAAGTACAAGGGCTTTTCCTGTGAGACAAGTTTTAGATTCCGATGCTTCACTTCACGTTAACTGTATCCCTTAGACCTTCATCTTGACGATGAAACACAGAAATTGCACCGGAATTAAATACAAAGGGCCCAATGCCGACTTAAGTACAAGAGGACTGACTCTTCTTACATTCTATGATATGAGCCTTTCCTGTGAGACCAGTTTCAGATTCCGATGCTTCACTTCAGGTTTACTGTATCCCTTGGACCTTCATATTCACTATGTAACACAGTATTACATCGTAATTGAATACAAAATGCACAATGCCGATGTAAGTAAAAGAAGACTGAGTTTTCTTCCTGTATCTTTTAGAGTCTTTTTTCTGAAACCAGTTTTAGATTCCGATGGTTCACATCAGGTTAACTGTATCCCATGGACCTTCATATTGACGATGAAACACAGAAATTTCATAGGAAATAAACACAAAAAGCGCAATGCCGACTTAAGTACAAGATGACTGACTTTTAATACATTATATGTATTGAGCCTTTCCTGTGAGACCAGTTTTAGATTCCGATGCATCACTTCAGGTTAACTGTATCCCTTGGACCTTCATATTGACTTTGGAACACAGAAATTGCATCGGAATTATATACAAAACGCACAATGCCGATGTAAGTACAAGAAGACTGAGTCTTCTTCCTCTACATGTTTTGAGCCTTTCCTGTGAGACCAGTTTTAGATTCCGATGCTTCACATCAGGTTTACAGTATCCCTTGGACCTTCATATTGACTATGAAACACAGAAATTGTATCGGAATTAAATACAAAGTGCACAATGCCGATGTAAGTACAAGAAGACTGAGTCTTCTTCCTGTATCTGTTTGAGCCTTTCCGGTGAGACCAGTTTTAGATTCCGATACTTCACATCAGGTTTGCTGTATCCCTTGGACCTTAATTTTGACTATAAAACACATAAATTGCATCGGAATTAAATACAAGAGGCACAATTCCGACTTAAGTACAGGAGGACAGACTCTTCTTACATTCTATGTTTTGACCCTTACCTGTGAGACCAGTTTAAATTGCGATTCTTTACTTCAGGTTAAATGTATCTTATGGACCTTCTTATTGACGATGAAACACAGAAATTGCATCTGATTTAAATACTAAAGGCACAATGCCGACTTCAGGACAAGAGGACTGACTCTTCTTACATTCTATGTTTTGAGCCTTTCCTGTGAGACCGGCTTTAGATTCCGATGCTTCACATCAGGTTTACTGTATCACTTGGACCTTCAAATTCACGATGAAACACAGAAATTGCATCGGAATTAAATACAAAAGGAACAATGCCGACTTAAGTACAAGAGGACTGACTCTTCTTACATTCTATGTTTTGAGCCTTTCCTGTGAGACCAGTTTTAGATTCCGATGCTTCACTTATGATTTACTGTATCCCTTGGACCTTCATATTGACGATGAAACACAGAAACTGCATCGGAATTAAATACAAAAGTCACAATGCCGACTTCAGGACAAGAGGACTGACTCTTCTTACATTCTATGTTTTGAGCCTTTCCTGTGAGACCGGTTTTAGATTCCGATGCTTCACATCAGGTTTACTGTATCACTTGGAACTTCAAATTGACGATGAAACACAGAAATTGCATCGGAATTAAATACAAAAGGAACAATGCCGACTTAAGTACAAGTGGACTGACTCTTTTTACATTCTATGTTTTGAGCCTTTCCTGTGAGACCAGTTTCAGATTCTGATGCTTCACTTCAGGTTTACTGTATCCCTTGGACCTTCATATTGACTATGAAACACAGAAATAGCATCGGAATTAAATACAAAATGCACAATGCCGATGTAAGTACAATAAGACTGTGTCTTCTTCTTGTATCTGTTTGAGCCTTTCCTGTGAGACCAGTTTTAGATTCCAGTGCTTCACATCAGGTTTACTGCATCCCTTGGACCTTAATGTTGACTATAAAAAACATAAATTGCATCGGAATTAAATACAAGAGGCACAATTCAGACTTAAGTACAGGAGGACTGACTCTTCTTACATTCTATGTTTTGACCCTTACCTGTGAGACCAGTTTAAATTGCGATGCTTCACTTCAGGTTAAATGTATCTTTTGGACCTTCCTATTGACGATGAAACACAGAAATTGCATCGGAATTAAATACTAAAGGCACAATGCCGACTTAAGTACAGGAGGACTACCTCTTCTTACTTTCTATGTTTTGAGCCTTTCCTGTGAGACCAGTTTTAGATTCCGATGCTTCACCTCCGGTTGAATGTATCCCTTGGACCATCATATTGACTATGAAACACAGAAATTGCATCGGAATTGAATACAAAATGCACAATGACGATGTAAGTACAAGAAGCCTGAGTCTTCTCCCTGTATCTGTTTGAGCCTTTCCTGTGAGACCACTTTTAGATTCCGATGCTTCAAATGGTTCAAATGGCTCTGAGCAGTATGCGACGTAACTTCTAAGGTCATCAGTCCCGATGCTTAACATCTGGTTTACTGTATCCCTGGGACCTTCATATTGACGATGAAACTCAGAAATTGCACGGAATTAAATACAAAGGCCACAAGGCCGGCTTACGTACAAGAGGACTGACTGTTCTTACATTCTATGTTTTGAGCCTTTCCTGTGAGACCAGTTTTAGATTCCGATGCTTCACATCAGGTTTACTGTTTCCCTCGGACCTTCATATTGACTATGAAACTCAGAAATTGCATCGGAATTAAATGCAAAAGGCAAAATGACGACTTAAGCACAAGGAGACTTACTCTTCTTACTGTCTATGCTTTGTGCCTTTCCAGTGAGTTTAGTTTTAGATTCCGATGCTTAACCTCAGGTTTACTGTATCACTTGGACTTTCATATTGACGATGAAACACAGAAGTTGCATCGGAATTTAATACAAAATGCAGAATGCCGACTTAAATACAAGAAGACTGACTTTTCTTACTGTCTATGATTTGAGACGTTCCTGTGAGACCAGTTTTAGATTCCGATTCCTCACTTCAGGTTTTACTGTATCCCTTGGACCTTCATATTGACGTGGAAACACAGAAATTGCATTCTAATAAATACAAAGTCCACAATGCCGACTTAAGTACAAGAAGACTGACTCTTTTTACTGTCTTTTTTTTTCTGCCTTTCCTGTGAGACCAGTTTTAGATTCCGACGCTTTACTTCAGGTTTACTTTATCCCTAGGACTTTCATATTGACGATGAAACACCGAAATTGTATCGGAATTAAACTCAAAAGGCACAATGCCGATATAAGTACAAGAAGACAGAGTCTTCTTCCTGTATATGTTTTCAGCCTTTCCTGTGAGACCAGTTTTATATTCCGATGGTTCACCTCACATTTACTGTATCCCTTGGACCTTCATATTGACGATGAAATACAGAAATTCTATCGGAATAAAATCCAAAAGCACAATGCCGACTTAAGTAGAAGAAGACTGACTCTTCTTACTGTCTATGTTTTGAGCCTTTCCAGTGAGTTTAGTTTTAGATTCCGATGGTTCACTTCAGGTTTACTGTATCCCTTGGCCCTTCATATTGGCTATGAAACACAGAAATTGCATCGCAATTAAATACAAACGGCACAATCCCGATTTAAGTACAAGAAGACTGAGTCTTCTTAATGAATATGTTTTCAGCCTTTCCTGAGTGTCCAGTTGTAGAATCCAATGCTTCACTTCAGGTTTACAGCATCCCTTCGACCTTCATATTTACGATGAAACACAGAAATTGCATCGGAATTAAGTACAAAAGGCTCAATGCCGACATAAGTACGAGTAAGCGGACTCTTCTTATTGTCTATGATTTGAGCCTTTCCTGAGAGACCAGAATTAGATTCCGATCCTTCACTTCAGGTTTACTGTATCCCTTGGACCCTCATACTTAGGATGTAACACAGATATTTCATCGGAAATAAATACAAAAAGCACAATGCCGATTTAAGTACAAGAAGACTGAGTCTTCTTCCTGAATATGCTTTCAGCCTCTCCTGTGAGACCAGTTTTAGATTCCGATCCTTCACTTCAGGTTTACTGTATCCCTTGGACCTTCATATTGACGATGAAACACAGACATTGTATCGGAATTAAATACAAAAGGCACAATGCCGACATCAGTATAAGGACACTGACTCTTCTTACTGTCTATGTTTTGAGCCTTTCCTGTGAGACCAGTTTTAGTTTCCGATGCTTCACTTCTCGTTTACTGTATCACTTAGACTTTCATATTGACGATGACACACAGAAGTTGCATCGGAATTAAATACAAAAGGCAGAATGCCGACTTAAGTACAAGAACACTGACTCCTCTTACTGTCAATGATTTGAGCATTTCCTGTGAGACCTGTTTTAGATTCCGATGCTTCACTTCAGGTTTACTGTATCCCTTGGACCTTTATATTGACGTGGAAACACAGAAATTGCATTGGAATTAAATACAAAACGCAGAATGCCGATTTAAGTACTAGAAGACTGAGTCTTCTTCCTGAATGTGTTTCCAGCACTTAACTGTAAGTCCAGTTTTAGATTCCGATCCATCACTTCAGGTTTACTGTATCCCTTAGACATTGATATTGACGATGAAACACAGAAGTTGCATCAGAATTAAATACATAACGCACAATGCCCACTTCAGTAAAGAAGACTGAATTTTCTTACTGTCTATGTTTTGAGCCTTTCCTGTGAAACCAATTTTGGATTCCGATGCCTCACGGCAGGTTTACTGTATCAGTTGGACGTTCATATTGACGATGAAACACAGAAGTTGCATCGGAATTAAATACAAAAGGCAGAATGCCGCCATACGTACAAGAAGACTGACCCTTCTTACTGTTTATGATTTGAGCGTTTCCTGCGAGACCAGTTTTAGATTCCGATGCTTCACTTTAGATTTACTGTATCCCTTGGACCTTCATATTGACGTGGAAACACAGATATTGCATTGGAATTAAATACAAAACGCACAATGCCGACTTAAGTACAAGAAGACTGAGTCTTCTTACTCTCTTTGTTCTGAGCATTTCCTGAGAGACCAATTTTAGATTCCGGTGCTTCACTTCAGATTTACTGTATCCCTTGAACCTTCATATTGACGATGAAACACAGAAATTGCATCCGAATTAAACTCAAAAAGCACAATGCCAATTTAAGTACAAGAATCCTGAGTCTTCTTCCTGTATATGTTATAAGCCCTTCCTGTGAGACCAGTTTTAGATTCCGATGCTTCACTTCAGGTTTACTGTATCCCTTGGACCTTCATATTGACGATGAAACACAGAAATTGTATCGGGATTAAATACTAAAGGTAAAATGCCGACTTAAGTGCAAGAAGACTGACTCTTCTTCCTATATATGATTTCAGCCTTTCCTTTGAGACCAGTTGTAGATTCCGATGCTTCACCTCAGTTTTACTGTATCCCTTTGACCTTCATGTTGACAATGAAACACAGAAAATGCATCTGAATTAAATACAAAAATCACAATACCGACTTAAGTACAAGAAGACGGACTCTTCTTATTGTCTATGATTTGAGCGTTTCCTGCGAGACCAGTTTTAGATTCCGATGCTTCACTTCAGGTTTTTCTGTATCCCTTGGACCTTCATATTGACGATGAAACACAGATATTGCATCGGAAATAAATACAAAAGTCACAATGCCGATTTAATTACAAGAAGACTCAGTCTTCTTCCTGAACATGTTTTCAGCCTTTCCCGTGAGACCAGTTTTAGATTCCGATACTTCACTTATGGTTTACTGTATCCCTAGGACCTTCATATTGACTATGAAACACAGAAATTGTACGGAAATGAAATCAAAAAGCACAAACCCGATTTAAGTACAAGAAGACTGAGTCTTCTTCCTGTATATGTTTTCAGATTTTCTGGTGACACCAGTTTTACAATCCGATGCTTCACTTGAGGTTTACTGTATCCCCTGGACCTTCATATTGACGATGAAACACATAAATTGCATCGGAATTAAATACAAAAGGCACAATGCCGACTAAAGTACAAGAAGACTGACACTTCTTACTGTCTATGTTTTGAGCCGTTCCTGTGAGACCAGTTTTAGATTCCGATGTTTCACTTCATGTTTACTGTATCCCTTGGACCTTCATATTGACGATGAAACACAGATATTGCATCGGAATTAAATACAATACGCAAAATGTCGACTTAAGTACAACAAGACTGACTCTTCTTACTGTCTATGCTCAAAGCCCTTAATGTGAGGCCAGTTATAGATTATGATGCTCCACTTCAGGTATACTGTATCCCTTGGGCCTTCATATTGACGATGAAACACAGAAATTGCATCGGAAATAAATACAATAGGCACAATGCCGATTTAATTACAAGAAGACTAAGTCTTCTTCCTGACTATGCTTTCAGCTTTTCCTGTGAGACCAGTTTTATATTCCGATGCTTCACTTCTGGTTTACTGTATCCCTTGGACCATCATATTGACGATGAAACACAAAAATTGCATCGTAATTAAATACAAAACGCACAATGCCGTCTTAAGTACAAGAAGACGGAGTCTTCTTACTGTCTATGTTTTGAGCCATTCCTGTGAGACCACTTTTAGATTCCGATGCTTCACTTCTGGTTTACTGTATAAAAAAAAATGTTTCAAATGGCACTGAGCACCATGGGACTTAACATCTATGGTCATCAGTCCCCTAGAACTTACAACTACTTAAACCTAACTAACCTAAGGACAGCACACAACACCCAGCCATCACGAGGCAGAGAAAATTCCTGACCCCGCCGTGAATCGAACCCGGGAACCCGGGCGTGGGAAGCGAGAACGCTACCGCACGACCACGAGATGTGGGCTTACTGTATCAATTGGTCCATCATATTGATGATGAAACACAGAAATTGCATCGGAAATAAATACAAAAGGCACAATGCCGACTTAAGTACAAGAAGACGGAGTCTTCTTACTGTCTATGTTTTGAGCCATTCTTGTGAGACCACTTTTAGATTCCGATGCTTCACTTCTGGTTTACTGTATCCCTTGGACCTTCATATTGACGATGAAACACAGAAATTGCACGAACAAAAAATCAAACGGCACAAACCCGATTTAAGTACAAGAAGGCTGAGTCTTCTTCCTGTATATGGTATCAGATTTTCCGGTGAGACCAGTTTTAGATTCCGATGCTTCACTTAAGGTTTACTGTATCCCTTGGACCTTCATATTGATGATGGAACACTGAAATTGAATCGGAAATAAATACAATAGGAACAATGCCGATTTAATTACAAGAAAACTGAGTCTTCTTGCTGTCTACGTTTTGAGCCATTCCTGTGAGACCAGGTTTGGATTCCGATGCTTCACTTCAGGTTTACTGTATCGCTTGGACATTCATATTGAAGATGAAACACAGAAATTGCATCGGAATCAAATACAAAAGGCACAATGCCGACTTAAGTACAAGACGACCGACTCCTCTTACTGTTTATGTTTTGAGCCATTCCTGTGAGACCACTTTTAGATTCCGATGCTACACTTCTGTTTTACTGTATCCCTTGGACCTTCATATTGACGATGAAACACAGATATTGCATCGGAATTAAATACAAAAGGCACAATGCCGACTTAAGTACAAGAAGACGGACTCTTCTTACCGTCTATGTTTTGAGCATCTCCTGTGAGACCAGTTTTAGATTCCGATGCTTCACTTAAGGTTTACTGTACACCTTGAAGCTTCATATTGACGATGAAACACAGAAATTGCATCGGAATTAAATACAAAAGGCACTATCCCGATTTAGGTACAAGAAGACTGAGTCTTCTTCCTGAATATGCTTTTAGCCTTCCCTGTGGGACCAGTTCTAGATTCCGATGCTTCACTTCAGGTTTACTGTATCCCTTGGACCTTCATATTGACGATGAAACACAGAAATTGCATCGGAAATAAATACAATAGGAACAATGCCGATTTAATTACAAGAAGACTGAGTCTTCTTCCTGAATATGTTTTCAGCCTTTCCTGTGAGACCAGTTGTAGATTCCAATGCTTCACCTCAGTTTTACTGTATCCCTTGGACCTTCATATTGACTATGAAACACACAAATTGCATCGGAATTAAATACAAAAGGCACAATGCCGACCTAAGTACAAGAAGACTCTTCTTACTGTCTATGTTTTGAGCCATTCCTGTGAGAGCACTTTTAGATTCCGATGCTTCACTTCAGGTTTCTCTGACTCCCTGGGACCTTCATATTGACGATGAAACACAGAAGTTGCATCGGAAATAAATACAAAAGGCACAATGCCGATTTAATTACAAGGAGACTGAGTCTTCTTCCTGAATATGTTTTGAGCCTTTCCTGTGAGACCAGTTTTAGATTCCGATGTTTCACTTCCGGTTTACTGTATCCCTTGCACCTTCATATTGACGATGAAACACAGAAATTGCATCGGAATTAAATACAAAAGGGACAATGCCGACTTAAGTACAACAAGACTGACTGTTCTTACTGTCTATGCTTTCAACCTTTTCTGTGAGACCGGTTTTACATTCCAATGCTTCACTTCAGGTTTACTGTATCCCTTGGATCTTCATATTGACCTTGAAACACAGGACTGGTATCTCAATTAAATACAAAAGGCACAATGCCGACTTATGTACTAGAAGACCGGCTCTTCTTATTCTCTATGAATTGAGCCTTTCCTGTCAGACCAGTTTTGGATTCCGATGCCTCACTTCAGGTTTTTCTGTATACCTTGGTCCTTCATATTGATGATGAAACACAGAAATTGCATCGGAAACAAATACAAAATGCACAATGCCGATTTAATTACAAGAAGACTAAGTCTTCTTCCTGAATATGTATTCAGCCTTTCCTGTAAGACCGGTTTTAGTTTCCGATGCTTCACTTCAGGTTCACTGTATCCCTTGGACGTTCGTATTGACGATGAAACACAGAAATTGTATCGGAATTAAATACAGAAGGAAGAGTCCCGATTTAAGTACAAGAAGACTGAATCTTCTTCCTGTATATGTTTTGAGCCTTTCCTCTGAGACCACTTTTAGATTCCGATGCTTCACTTCATGTTTACTGTATATCTTGGACCTTCATATTGACGATGAAACACAGAAATTGCACGAAAAAAAAATCAAACGGCACAAACCCGATTTAAGTACAAGAAGGCTGAGTCTTCTTCCTGTCAATGATTTCAGATTTTCCGGTGAGACCAGTTTTAGATTCCGATGCTTCACTTAAGGTTTACTGTATCCCTTGGACCTTCATATTGATGATGAAACACAGAAATTGCATCGGAAATAAATACAATAGGAACAATGCCGATTTAATTACAAGAAGACTGAGTCTTCTTCCTGAATATGTTTCCAGGCTTTCCTGTGAGACCAGTTGTAGATTCCGATGCTTCACCTCAGTTTTACTGTATTCCTTGGACCTTCATATTGACGATGAAACACAGAAATTGCAACGGAATTAAATACAAAAGGCACAATGCCGACTTAAGTACAAGAAGACCCTTCTTACTGTCTATGTTTTGAGCCATTCCTGTGAGACCACTTTCAGATTCCGATGCTTAACTTCAGGTTTCTCTGAATCCCTAGGACCTTCATATTGAGGATGAAACACAGAAGTTGCATCGGGAGTAAATCCAAAAACCACAATGCCGATTTAATTACAAGAACACTGAGTCTTCTTGCTGACTACGTTTTGAGCCATTCCTGTGAGACCAGTTTTAGATTCCGATGCTTCACTTCAGGTTTACTGTTTCGCCTTTACATTCATATTGAAGATGCAACACAGAAATTGCATCGGAATCAAATACAAAAGGCACAATGCCGACTTAAGTACAAGACGACCGACTCCTCTTACTGTTTATGTTTTGAGCCATACCTGTGAGACCACTTTTAGATTCCGATGCTTCACTTCTGTTTTACTGTATCCCTTGGACCTTCATATTGACGATGAAACACAGATATTGCATCGGAATTAAATACAAAAGGCACAATGCCGACGTAAGTACAAGAAGACGGACTCTTCTTACCGTCTATGATTTGAGCATTTCCTGTGAGACCAGTTTTAGATTCCGATGCTTCACTTAAGGTTTACTGTACACCTTGGACCTTCATATTGGCGATGAAACATAGAAATTGCATCGGAATTAAATACAATAGGAACAATGCCGATTTAATAACAAGAAGACTAAGTCTTTTTCCTGAATATGATTTCAGCCTTTCCTGTGAGACCAGTTGTAGATTCCAATGCTTCACCTCAGTTTTACTGTATCCCTTGGACCTTCATATTGACGATGAAACACAGAAATTGCATCGGAATTAAATACAAAAGGCACAATTGCGACTTAAGTACAAGGAGACTGACTGTTCTTACTGTCTATGCTTTCAACCTTTTCTGTGAGACCGGTTTTAGATTCCAATGCTTCACTTCAGGTTTACTGTATTCCTTGGATCTTCATATTGACGATGAAACACAGGAATTGTATCTCAATTACATACAAAAGGCACAATGCCGACTTATGTACAAGAAGACCGACTCTTCTTATTCTCTATGAATTGTGCCTTTCCTGTCAGACCAGTTTTGGATTCCGATGGTTCACTTCAGGTTTTTCTGTATACCTTGGTCCTTCATATTGACGATGAAACACAGAAATTGCATCGGAAATAAATACAAAAGGCACAATGCCGACTTAATTACAAGAAGACTAAGTCCTCTTCCTCAATATGTTTTCAGCCTTTCCTGTGATACCGGTTTCAGATTCCGATGCTTCACTTCAGGTTTACTGTATCCCATGCACCTTCATATTGACGATGAAACACAGAAATTGCATCGGAATTAAATACAATAGGAACAATGCCGATTTAATAACAAGAAGACTGAGTCTTCTTCCTGAATATGATTTCAGCCTTTCCTGTGAGACCAGTTGTAGATTCCAATGCTTCACCTCAGTTTTACTGTATCCCTTGGACGTTCGTATTGACGATGAAACACAGAAATTGTATCGGAATTAAAGACAGAAGGAAGAGTCCCGATTTAAGTACAAGAAGACTGAATCTTCTTCCTGTATATGTTTTGAGCCTTTCCTGTGAGACCAGTTTTAGATTCCGATGCTCCACATAATGTTTACTGTATATCTTGGACCTTCATACTGACGACGAAACGCAGTAATTGCATCGGAAACAAATACAAAAGTCACAATGCCGATTTAGTTACAAGAAGACTGAGTCTACTTCCTGAATATGTTTTCAGCCTTTCCCGTGAGACCAGTTTTAGATTCCGATGCTTCACTTAAGTTTTATTGTAACCCTTGACCTTCATATTGACGATGAAACACAGAAATTGCAACGGAATTAAATTCAAAAGGCAAAATCCCGATTGAAGTACAAGACGACTGAGTCTTCTTCCTGAATATGTTTTGAGCCTTTCCTGTGAGACCAGTTTTAGATTCCGATGTTTCACTTCAGGTTTACTGTATCCCATGCACCTTCATATTGACGATGAAACACAGAAATTGCATCGGAATTAAATACAAAATGCACAATGCCGACTAAAGTACAAGAAGACGGACTCTTCTTATTGTCTTTTATTTAAGCCTCTTCTGTGAGGCCAGTTTTAGATACCGATGCTTCACTTCAGGTTAACTGTATCCCTTGGACGTTCATATTGACGATGAAACACAGAAACTGCATCGGAATTAAATAAAAAAGGTACAATGCAGACTTAAGTACAAGAAGATTGAATCTTCTTCCTGTATATGTTTTGAGCCTTTCCTGTGAGACCAGTTTCTGATTCCAATGCTTCACATTAGATTTACTGTATACTTTGGACGTTCATACTGATGTCGAAACTCAGTAATTGCATCGGAATTAAATACAAAAAACACAATGCCGACTTAAGTACAAGAAGACTGACTCTTCTTTCTGTATATACTTTCAACCTTTCCTGTGAGACCGGTTGCAGATTCCGTTGCTTCACGTCAGTTTTTTTGTATCCCTTGGACCTTCTTATTGACGATGAAACACAGAAATTGCATCGGAATTAAATACAAAAGGCACAATGCCGACTTAAGTAAAAGAAGACTGACTCTTCTTACTGACTATGTTTTCAGCCTTTTCTGTGAGACCAGTTTTAGATTACGATGCTTCACTTAATATTTACTGTATCCCTTGGACCTTCATATTAACGATGAAACACAGAAATTGCATCGGAAAATAAATACAAAAGGCACAATGCCGACTTAAGTGCAAGAAGACGGACTCTTCTTCTTGTCTATGATTTGAGCCATTCCTGTGGGACCTGTTTTAGATTCCGATGCTTCACTTCAGGTTTTTCTGAATCCCTAGGACCTTCATATTGACAATGAAACACAGAAATTGCATCGGAAATAAATACAAAAGTCACAATGCCGATTTAAATACAAGAAGACTGAGCCTTCTTCCTGAATATGTTTTCAGCCTTTCCCGTGAGACCAGTTTTAGATTCCGATGATTCACTACAGGTTTATTGTATCCCCTGGACCTTCATATTGACGATGAAACACAGGAATTCCATCGGAATTAAATACAAAAGGCACAATGCCGACTTAAGTACAAGAAGACCGACTCTTCTTATTGTCTATGATTTGAGCCATTCCTGTGGGACCTGTTTTAGATTCCGATGCTTCACTTCAGGTTTTTCTGAATCCCTAGGACCTCCATATTGACAATGAAACACAGAAATTGCATCGGAAATAAATACAAAAGTCACAATGCCGATTTAAATACAAGAAGACTGAGTCTTCTTCGTGAATATGTTTTTAGCGTTTCCTGTGGGATCGGTTTTAGATTCCGATGCTTCACTTCAGGTTTACTGTATCCCTTGGACCTTCATATTGACGATGACACACAGAAATTGCATCGGAATTAAATACAAATGGCACAATGCCGACATAAGTACAAGAAGACTGAATCTTTTTCCAGTATATGATTTGAGACTTTCCTGTGAGACCAGTTTTAGATTCCGATGCTTCACCTCAGGTCTACTGTATACCTTGAACCTTCATATTGACGATGAAACACAGAAATTGCATCGAAATTAAATACAAAATGCACAATGCCGACTTAAGTAAAAGAAGACTGACTATTCTTACTGACTATATTTTCAGCCTTTTCTGAGAGACCAGTTTTCGATTCGGATGCTTCACTTAACGTTTACTGTATCCCTTGGACCTACATATTGACGATGAAACACAGAAATTGCATCGGAATTAAATACGAAAGGCACAATGCCGAATTAAGTACAAGTAGACGGACTCCTCTTATTGTCTATGATTTGAGCCTCTCCTGTGGGATCTGTTTTAGTTTCCGATGCTTCACATCAGGTTTTTCTGAATCCCTAGGACCTTCATACTGACGATGAAACACAGAAATTGCATCGGAAATAAATACAAAAGTCACAATGCCGATTTAATTACAAGATGACTGAGTCTTCTTCCTGCATATGTTTTCAGCCTTTCCCGTGAGACCAGTTTTAGATTCCGATGCTTCACTTAAGTTTTACTGTATCCCTTGACCTTCATATTGACGATGAAACACAGAAATTGCATCGGAATTAAATTCAAAAGGCAGAATCCCGATTTAAGTACAAGAAGACTGAGTCTTCTTCCTGAATATGTTTTGAGCCTTTCCTGTGAGACCAGTTATAGTTTCCGATGCTTCACTTCAGATTTACTGTATCCCTTGGACCTTCATATTGACGATGAAATACAGAAATTACATCGGAATTAAATAGAAAAGGCACAATGCCGACATAAGTACAAGATGACTGACTCTTCTTACTGTCTATGTTTTGAGCCATTCCTGTGAGACAAGTTTTAGATTCCGATACTTCTCTTCAGGTTTACTCTCTCCATTGGACCTTCATATTGACGATGAAACACAGAAATTGCATCGGAAATAAATACAAAAGGCACAATGCCGATTTAATTACAAGAAGACTGAGTCTTCTTCCTGAATAAATTTTCAGCCTTTCCTGTGAGACCGGTTTAGATTCCGATGCTTCACTTCAGGTTTACTGTATCCCTTGACGTGCATATTGACGATGAAACACATAAATTGCATCGGAATTAAATGCAAAAGGCACAGTCCCGATTTCAGTACAAGATGTCTGAGTCTTCGTCCTGAATATGCTTTCAGCCATTCCTGTAAGACCAGTTTTAGATTCCGATGCTTCACGTGAAGTTTACTGTATCCTTTGGACCTTCATATTGACGATGAGACACAGAAATTGCATCGGAATTAAATACAAAAGGCACAATGCCGACTTAAGTACATGAAGACTGAATCTTCTTCCTGTATATGCTTTTAGCCTTTCCTGTGAAATCAGTTTTGGATTCAGATGCTTCACATCAGGTTTACTGTATACCTTGGACCTTCATATTGACTACGAAACTCAGTAATTCCATCGGAACTAAATACAAATGGCACAATGCCGACTTACGTACAAGAACACTGATTCTTCTTCCTGTGTATGTTTTCAACCTTTCCTGTGAGACCGGTTGAAGATTCTGATGCTTCACCTCAGTTTTTTTGTATCCCTTGGACCTTCTTATTGACGATGAAGCACAGCAATTGCATCGGAATTAAATACAAAAGGCACAATGCCGGCTTAAGTACAAGAAGACTGACTCTTCTTACTGACTATGTTTTCAACCTTTTCTCTGAGACCGGCTTTAGATTCCGATGCTTCATTTAACGTTTACTGTATCCCTTGGAACTTCATATTGACAATGTAACACAGAAATTGCATCGGAATTAAATACAAAAAGCACAATGCTGATTTAATTACCAATAGACTGACACTTCTTCCTGAATATGTTTTCAGCCTTTCCTGTGAGACCGGTTTTAGATTCCGACACTTCACTTCAGGTTTACTTTATTGCTTGGACCTTCTTATTGACGATGAAACACAGAAATTGCATCGGAATTAAATACAAAAGGCACAATGCCGATCTAAGTACAAGAAGACCGACTCCTCTTACTGTCTATGATTTGAGCTTTTCCTGTGAGACCAGTTTTAGATCCCGATGCTTCACTTCAGGTTTACTGTATCCCTGGGACCTTCTTATTGACGATGAAACACAGAAATTGCATCGAAATTAAATACAAAGTTCACAATGCCGACTTAAGTACAAGAAGACTGACTCTTCTTACTGTCTATGTTTTGAACCTTTACTGTGCGGTCAGTTTTAGATTCCGATGCTTCACTTCAGGTTTACTGTATCCCTTGAACTTTCTTATTGACGATGAAACACAGAAATTGCATCGAAATTAAATACAAAAGGTACAATGCCGGCTTAAGTACTAGAAGACTGACTCTTCTTACTGTCAATGCTTCGTACCTTTCCTGCGAGACCAGCTTTAGATTCCGATGCTTCACTTCAGGTTTACTGTATCCCTTGGACCTTCTTATTGAAGATGAAACACAGAAATTGCATCGAAAATAAATACAAAAGGGAAAATTCTGACTTAAATACAAAAGACTGACTCTCCTTACTGTCTATGTTTTAAACCTTTCCTGTGAGACCAGTTTTAGATACCGATGCTTCACTTCATGCTTACTGTATCCCTGGGACTTTCTTATTGACAATGAAACACAGAAATTGCATCAGAATTAAATACTAAAGACACAATGCCGACTTAAGTACAAGAAGACTTAATCTTCTTTCTGTGTATGTTTTAAACCAATCCTGTGAGACCAGTTTTATATATCGATGCTCACTTCAGGTTTACTGTATGCCTTGGACCTTCTTATTGACGATGAAACACAGAAATTGCATCGGAATTAAATACAAAAGACACAATGCCGACTTAAGTACCAGAAGACTGACTCTACTTACTGTCTATGTTTTGAACCTCTCCTGTGAGACCAGTTTTAGATTCCGATGCTTCACTTCAGGTTTACTGTATCCCTTGGACCTTCTTTTTGACGATGAAACACAGAAGTTGCATCGGAATTAAATACAAAAAGCACAATTTCGTCATAAGTACAAGAAGAATGACTCTTCTTACTGTCTATTTTTGAAACTTTCCTGTGAGACCAGTTTTGTAATCCGATGCTCACTTGATGTTTACTGTATCTCTTGGACCTTCTTATTGACGTGGAAACACTGAAATTGCATCGGAATTAAATACAAAAGGCAGAATACCGACATAGTACAAGAAGACTAACACTTCTAACTGTCTATGATTTGAACTTTTCCCGTGATACAAGTTTTATATTCCGATGCTTCACTTCAGGTTTACTGTATCCCTTGGATCTTCGTATTGACGACGAAACACAGAAATTGCACCGGAATTAAATACAAAAGGCACAATGCCGACTTAAGTACATGAAGACTGACTCTTCTTACTGTCTATGTTTTGAACCTTTCCTGTGAGACCAGTTTTAGATTCCGATGCTTCACTTCAGGTTTGCTGTATCCCTTGGACCTTCTTATTGACGTGGAAACACTGAAATTGCATCGGAATTAAATACAAATGCACAATGCCGACATAAGTACAAGAAGACTGACACTTCTAACTGTCTATGATTTGAACCTTTCCTGTGAGACCAGTTTTAGATTCCGATGCTTCACTTAAGGTTTACTGTATCCCTGGGACCTTCTTATTGACGACGAAACACAGAAATTGCAAAGAAAATTAAATACAAAGTTCACAATGCCGACTTAAGTACAAGAAGACTGACTCTTCTTACTGTCTATGTTTTGAACCTTTCCTGTGAGACCAGTTTTAGATGACGATGCTTCACTTCAGGTTTACTGTATCCCTTGGACCTTCTTATTGACGATGAAACACAGAAATTTCATCGGAATTAAATACAAAAGGCAGAATTGCGTCTTAAGTACAGGAAGAATGACTCTTCTTACTGTCTATGTCTGAAAGTTTCACGTGAGACCAGTTTTAGATATCGATGCTTCACTTCAGGTTTACCGTATCCCTTGGACATTTTTGTTGACGATGAAACACAGAAATCGCATCGGAATCAAATACAAACGGCACAATGTCGACTTAATTACAAGAAGACTGACTCTTCTTCCTGTCTATGTTTTGAACCTTTCCTGTGAGACCAGTTTTCAATTAGGATGCTCACTTCATATTTACTGTATCCCTTGGAACCTCTTAGTGACGTTGAAACACAGAAATTGCATCGGAATTAAATACAAAATTCACAATGCCGACTTCAGTGCAAGAAGACTGACCCTTCTTACTGTCTATGTTTCGAGCCCTTCCAGTGAGACCAGTTTTAGATTCCGATGCTTCACTTCAGGTTTACTGTATCCATTGGACCTTCTTATTGACGTTGAAACACTGAAATTGCATCGGAATTAAATACAAAAGGCACAATGCCGACTTAAGTACAAGAAGACTGACTCTACTTTCTGTCTAAGTTTTGAACCTTTAGTGTGCGATCAGTTTTAGATTCCGATGCTTTACTTCAGGTTTACTGTATCCCTTGAACTTTCTTATTGAGGATGAAACACAGAAATTGCATCGAAATTAAATACAAAAGGTACAATGCCGGCTTAAGTACAAGAAGACTGACTCTTCTTACTGTAAATGCTTTGAACATTTCCTGTGAGACCTGTTTTATATTCCGAAGCTTCACTTCAGGTTTACAGTATCCCTTGGACCTTTTTATTGACAATGAAACACAGAAATTGCAACGGAAATAAATACAAAAGGCACAACGCCGACTTATGTACAAGAAGACTACCTCTTCTTACTGTCTATGCATTGTGTCTTCCCTGTGAGATCAGTTTTAGATTCTGATGCTTCACTTCAGGTTTTTCTGTATCCCTAGGACTTTCATATTGACGATGAAAAATAGAAATTGCATCGGAAACAAATACAAAAGGCACCATGCCGATTTATACAAGAAGACTGAGACTTCTTCCTGAATATTCTTTCAGCCTTTCCCGTGAGACCAGTTTTAGATTCCGATGCTTCACTTAAGGTTTACTGTATCATTTGACCTTCATATTGACGATGAAACACAGAAATTGCATCAGAATTAAATTCAAAAAGCACAATCCTGATTTAAGTACAAGAAGACAGAGTCTTCTTCCTGAATATTTTGAGCCTTTCCTTTGAGACCAGTTTCAGATTCCGATGCTTCACTTCAGGTTTCCTGTATCCCTTGGACCTTCGTATTGACGATGAAACACAGAAATTGCATTGGAATTACATACAAAAGGCACAATGCCGACTTAAGTACAAGAAGACGGACTCTTCTTATTGTCTATGATTTGAGCCTTTCCTGTGAGATCAGTTTTAGATTCTGATGCTTCACTTCAGGTTTTTCTGTATCCGTAGGACCTTCATAATGAAGATGAAACACAGAAATTGCATCAGAATTAAATACAAAAGTCACAATGCCGACTTAAGTACAAGAGGATGGACTCTTCTTATTGTCTATGATTTGACCCTTTCCTGTGAGACCAGTTTTAGATTCCGATGCTTCACTTCAGGTTTTTCGGTATCCCTTGGACCTTCATATTGACGATGAAACACAGAAATTGCATCGGAAATAAATACAAAATGCACAATGCCGACTTAAGTACAAGAACCCCGACTCTTCTTATTGTCTATGATTTGAGCCTTTCCTGTGAGACCAGTTTTTGATTCCGATGCTTCATTTCAGGTTGTTCTGTATCCCTTGGACCTTCATATTGACGATGAAACACAGAAATTGCACCGGAAATAAATACAAAAGGAACAATGCCGATTTAATTACAACAAGACTGAGTCTTCTTCCTGAATATGTTTTCAGCCTTTCCTGTGAGACCAGTTTTAGATTCCGATGCTTCACTTAATGTGTACTGTATCCCTCGGACCTTCATATTGACGATGAAACACAGAAATTGCATCGGAATTAAATTCAGAAGGCACAAATCTGATTTAAGTACAAGTAGACTGAGTCTTCTTCCTGAATATTTTGAGCCTTTCCTTTGAGACCAGTTTTTGATTCCGATGTTTCACTTCAGGTTTTTCTGAATCCCTGGTACCTTCATATTGACGATGAAACACAGACATTGCATCGGAAATAAATACAAAAAGCACAATGCCGATTTAATTACAACAAGACTGAGTCTTCTTCCTGAATATGTTTTCAGCCTTTCCTGTGAGACCGGTTTTAGATTCCGATGCTTCACTTCAGGTTTACTGTATCCCTTGGACCTTCATATTGACGATGAAACATAGAAATTGCATCGGAATTAAATACGAAAGGCACAATGCCGACTTAAGTACAAGAAGACGGGCTCTTCCTATTGTCTATGTTTTGAGCCTTTTCTGTGAGGCCAGCTTTAGATTCCGATGCTTCACTTCAGGTTTTTTTGCATCCCTTGGACCTTCATATTGCCGACGAATCACAGAAATTACGTCGGAAATAAATACAAAGGGAACAATGCCGATTTAATTACAAGAAGACGGGGTCTTCATCATGAATATGTTTTCAGCCTTTCTTGTGAGATCAGTTTTATATTCCGATGCTTCACTTAAGGTTTCCTGTATCAATTGGACCTTCATACTGACGTTGAAACACAGAAATTGCATCGGAATTAAGTACAAAAGGCACAAGGCCGACTTAAGTACAAGAAGACTGACTCTTCTTAAAGTCTATGCTTTGAGCCTTTTCTGTGAGACCAGTTTTAGATTCCGATGTTTCACTTCAGGTTTACTGTATCCCTTGGACCTTCATATTGACGATGAAACACAGAAATTGCTTCGGAATTAAATACAAAAGGCATAATGCCGACATAAGTACAAGAAGACCGACTCTTCTTTTTGTCTATGATTTGAGCCTTTCCTGCGAGACCAGTTTTTGATTCCTATGCTGCACTTCAGGTTTTTCTGTATCCCTTTCACCTTCATATTGACGATGAAACACAGTAATGGCATCGGAAATAAATACAAAAGGCACAATGCCGATTTTATTACAAGAAGACTGAGTCTTCTTCCAGAATATGTTTTCAGCCTCTCCTGTGAGACCGGTTTTAGATTCTGATGCTTCACTTCAGTTTTACTGTATCCCATGGACGTTCATATTGACGATGAAAGACAGAAATTGCATCGGAATTAAATACAAAAGGAAGAATCCCGATTTAAGTACAAGAAGACTATGTCTTTTCCTAAATATGCTTTGAGCCGTTCCTGTGAGACCAGTATTAGACTCCGATGCTTCACTTAATGTTTACTGTATACCTTCGACCTTCATGTTGACGATGAATCACAGATATTGCATCGGAATTAAATACAAAAGGCACAATGCCGACTTAAGTACAACAAGATTGACTCTTCTTACTGTATATGTTTTCACACTTTTCTGTGAGACCGGTTGTAGATTCCGATGCTTCACCTCAGTTTTTTTGTATCCCTTGGACCTTCTTATTGACTATGAAACACAGAAATTGCATCGGAATTAAGTACAAAAGGCAACGCCGACTTAAGTAGAAGAAGACTGACTCTTCTTACTGTCTACGCTTTCAGCCTTTTCTGTGAGACCGGTTTTAGATTCCGATGCTTCACTTCAGGTTTACTATATCCCTTGGACCTTCATATTGACAATGAAACACAGTAATTGCATCGGAAATAAATACAAAAGGCACAATGCCGATTTAATTACAAGAAGACTGAGTGTTATTCCTGAATATGTTTTCAGCCTTTCCTGTGAGATTGGTTTTAGATTCCGATGCTTCACTTCAGGTTTACTGTATCATTTGCACCTTCGTATTGACGATGAAACACAGAAATTGCATCGTAATTAAATACAAAAGGCACAATGCCGACTTAAGTACAAGAAGACGGGCTCTTCTTATTGTCTATGATTTGAGCCTTTTCTGTGAGACCAGTTTTAGATTCCGATGCTTCACTTCAGATTTTTCTGCATCTCTCGCACATTCATACTGACGACGAAACACAGAAATTACATCGGAAATAAATACAAAAGGAACAATGCCGATTTAATTACAAGAACACTGAGTGTTCATCATGAATATATTTTCAGCCTTTCTTGTGAGACCAGTTTTATATTCCGATGCTTCACTTCAGGTTTACTGTATCCCTTGGACCTTCATATTGACGATGAAACACAGAAATTGCATCGGAATCAAATTCAAAATGCTCAATCCCGATTTAAGTACAAGATGACTGAGTCTTCTTCCTGAATATGTTTTGAGCCGTACCTGGGAAACCAGTTTTCGATTCCGATGCTTCACTTCAGGTTTACTGTATCCCTTGGACCTTCATATTGACGATGAAACACAGAAATTACATCTTAATTAAATACAAAGGCAAATTGCCGACTTAAGTACAAGAAGACTGACTCTTTTTAAAGTCTATGCTTTGAGCCTTTCCTGTGAGACCAGTTTTAGATTCCGATGCTTCACTTCAGGTTTACTGTATCCCTTGGACTTTCATATTGGCGATGAAATACAGAAATTGCTTCGGAATTAAATACAAAAGGCACAATGCCGACTTCAGTACAAGAAGACTGACTGTTCATACTCTCTATGATTTCAGCCTTCTCTGTGAGACCAGTTTTAGATTCTGATGCTTCACTTCAGGTTTACTGTATCCCTTGGACCTTCATATTGACGATTAAACACAGGAATTGCATCGGAATTGAATACAAAAGGCACAATGCCGACGTAAGTACAAGAAGACCGACTCCTCTTATTGCTATGATTTGAGCCTCTCCTGTGAAACCAGTTTTTGATTCCTATGCTTCACTTCAGGTTCTTCTGTATCCCTTGGACCTTCATATTGGCGATGGAACACAATAATTGCATCGGAAATAAATACAAAAGGCACAATGCTAATTTAAGTACAAGATGAAATAGTCTTCTTCCTGAATATGTTTTGAGCCTTTCGTATGAGACCAGTTTTAGATTCCGATGCTTCACTTCAGGTTTACTGTATCCCTTGGACCTTCATATTGACGATGAATCACAGAAATTATGTCGGAATTAAATACAAAAGGCACAACGCCGACTTAAGTACAAGAAGACTAACTCTTTTAACGTCTATCCTTTGAGCCTTTCCTGTGAGACCAGTTTTAGATTCCGATGCTTCACTTAATGTTTACTGTATTTCCTTGGACCTTCATATTGACGATGAAACACAGATATTGCATCGGAATTAAATACAAAGGTACAATGCCGACTTAAGTACAAGAAGACTGACTCTTCTTACTGTCTATGCTTTCAGCCTTTTCTGTGAGAGCAGTTGTAGATTCCGATGCTTTACTTCAGGTTTACTGTATCCCGTGGACATTCATATTAACGATGAAACACAGAAATTGCATCGGAAATAAATACAAAAGTCACAATGCCGATTTTAGTACATGTAGACTGAGTCTTCTTATTGCCTAAGTTTGCGACTTTCCTGTGAGACCAGTGTTACATTCCGATGCTTCACTTCAGGTTTACTGTATCCCTTGGGCCTTCATGTTGTCGAAGAAACACAGAAATTGCATCAGAATTAAATCCAAAATTCACAATGCTGACTTAAATACAAGAAGACTGACTCTTCTTACTGTCTATGTTTTGAGCCTTTCCAGTGAGAACAGTTTTAGTTTCCGATGCTTCACTTCAGGTTTACTGTATCCCTTGGTCCTTCATATTGACGCTGAAACACAGAAATTGCATCGGAAATAAATACAAAAGGCACAATGCCGACCTAAGCACAAGACGACTGACTCTTTTTACTGTCAATGTTTTGAGCCTTTCCTGTGAGACCAGTTTTAGATTCCGATGCTTCACTCTTTTTTACTGTATCCCTTGGACCTTCTTATTGTCTAAAAAATACAGTAATTGCATCGGAATAAAATACAAAAGGAACAATGCCGACTTAAATACAAGAGGACTGACTGTTCTTACTGTGTATGTTATCAGCCTTTCCTGTGAGAATAGTTTTAGATTCCGATGCTTCATTTAACGTTTACTGTATCACTTGAACCTTCATATTGACGATGAAACACAGAAATTGCATCAGAATTAAATTCAAAAGGCACAATCCTGATTTAAGTACAAGAAGACAGAGTCTTCTTCCTGAATATTTTGAGCCTTTCCTTTGAGACCAGTTTCAGATTCCGATGCTTCACTTCAGGTTTCCTGTATCCCTTGGACCTTCGTATTGACGATGAAACACAGAAATTGCATTGGAATTACATACAAAAGGCACAATGCCGACTTAAGTACAAGAAGACGGACTCTTCTTATTGTCTATGATTTGAGCCTTTCCAGTGAGATCAGTTTTAGATTCTGATGCTTCACTTCAGGTTTTTCTGTATCCGTAAGACCTTCATAATGAAGATGAAACACAGAAATTGCATCAGAATTAAATACAAAAGTCACAATGCCGACTTAAATACAAGAGGACGGACTCTTCTTATTGTCTATGATTTGACCCTTTCCTGTGAGACCAGTTTTAGATTCCGATGCTTCACTTCAGGTTTTTCGGTATCCCTTGGACCTTCATATTGACGATGAAACACAGAAATTGCATCGGAAATAAATACAAAATGCACAATGCCGACTTAAGTACAAGAACCCCGACTCTTCTTATTGTCTATGATTTGAGCCTTTCCTGTGAGACCAGTTTTTGATTCCGATGCTTCATTTCAGGTTGTTCTGTATCCCTTGGACCTTCATATTGACGATGAAACACAGAAATTGCACCGGAAATAAATACAAAAGGAACAATGCCGATTTAATTACAACAAGACTGAGTCTTCATCCTGAATATGTTTTCAGCCTTTCCTGAGAGACCAGTTTTAGATTCCGATGCTTCACTTAATGTGTACTGTATCCCTCGGACCTTCATATTGACGATGAAACACAGAAATTGCATCGGAATTAAATTCAGAAGGCACAAATCTGATTTAAGTACAAGTAGACTGAGTCTTCTTCCTGAATATTTTGAGCCTTTCCTTTGAGACCAGTTTTTGATTCCGATGTTTCACTTCAGGTTTTTCTGAATCCCTGGTACCTTCATATTGACGATGAAACACAGACATTGCATCGGAAATAAATACAAAAAGCACAATGCCGATTTAATTACAACAAGACTGAGTCTTCTTCCTGAATATGTTTTCAGCTTTTCCTGTGAGACCGGTTTTAGATTCCGATGCTTCACTTCAGGTTTACTGTATCCCTTGGACCTTCATATTGACGATGAAACACAGAAATTGCTTCGGAATTAAATACAAAAAGCATAATGCCGACATAAGTACAAGAAGACCGACTCTTCTTTTTGTCTATGATTTGAGCCTTTCCTGCGAGACCAGTTTTATATTCCTATGCTGCACTTCAGGTTTTTCTGTATCCCTTTCACCTTCATATTGACGATGAAACACAGTAATGGCATCGGAAGTAAATACAAAAGGCACAATGCCGATTTTATTACAAGAAGACTGAGTATTCTTCCAGAATATGTTCTCAGCCTCTCCTGTGAGACCGGTTTTAGATTCTGATGCTTCACTTCAGTTTTACTGTATCCCATGGACGTTCATATTGACGATGAAAGACAGAAATTGCATCGGAATTAAATACAAAAGGAAGAATCCCGATTTAAGTACAAGAAGACTATGTCTTCTTCCTAAATATGCTTTGAGCCGTTCCTGTGAGACCAGTATTAGACTCCGATGCTTCACTTAATGTTTACTGTATACCTTCGACCTTCATGTTGACGACGAATCACAGATATTGCATCGGAATTAAATACAAAAGGCACAATGCCGACTTAAGTACAACAAGATTGACTCTTCTTACTGTATATGTTTTCACACTTTTCTGTGAGACCGGTTGTAGATTCCGATGCTTCACCTCAGTTTTTTTGTATCCCTTGGACCTTCTTATTGACTATGAAACACAGAAATTGCATCGGAATTAAGTACAAAAGGCAACGCCGACTTAAGTAGAAGAAGACTGACTCTTCTTACTGTCTACGCTTTCAGCCTTTTCTGTGAGACCGGTTTTAGATTCCGATGCTTCACTTCAGGTTTACTATATCCCTTGGACCTTCATATTGACAATGAAACACAGTAATTGCATCGGAAATAAATACAAAAGGCACAATGCCGATTTAATTACAAGAAGACTGGGTTATTCCTGAATATGTTTTCAGCCTTTCCTGTGAGATTGGTTTTAGATTCCGATGCTTCACTTCAGGTTTACTGTATCATTTGGACCTTCGTATTGACGATGAAACACAGAAATTGCATCGTAATTAAATACAAAAGGCACAATGCCGACTTAAGTACAAGAAGACGGGCTCTTCTTATTGTCTATGATTTGAGCCTTTTCTGTGAGACCAGTTTTAGATTCCGATGCATCACTTCAGGTTTTTCTGCATCCCTCGCACATTCATATTGACGACGAAACACAGAAATTACATCGGAAATAAATACAAAAGGAACAATGCCGATTTAATTACATGAACACTGAGTGTTCATCATGAATATATTTTCAGCCTTTCTTGTGAGACCAGTTTTATATTCCGATGCTTCACTTCAGGTTTACTGTATCCCTTGGACCTTCATATTGACGATGAAACACAGAAATTGCATCGGAATCAAATTCAAAATGCACTATCCCGATTTAAGTACAAGATGACTGAGTCTTCTTCCTGAATATGTTTTGAGCCGTACCTGGGAGACCAGTTTTCGATTCCGATGCTTCACTTCAGGTTTACTGTATCCCTTGGACCTTCATATTGACGATGAAACACAGAAATTACATCTTAATTAAATACAAAGGCAAATTGCAGACTTAAGTACAAGAAGACTGACTCTTTTTAAAGTCTATGCTTTGAGCCTTTCCTGTGAGACCAGTTTTAGATTCCGATGCTTCACTTCAGGTTTACTGTATCCCTTGGACTTTCATATTGGCGATGAAATACAGAAATTGCTTCGGAATTAAATACAAAAGGCACAATGCCGACTTCAGTACAAGAAGACTGACTGTTCATACTCTCTATGATTTCAGCCTTCTCTGTGAGACCAGTTTTAGATTCTGATGCTTCACTTCAGGTTTACTGTATCCCTTGGACCTTCATATTGACGATTAAACACAGGAATTGCATCGGAATTGAATACAAAAGGCACAATGCCGACGTAAGTACAAGAAGACCGACTCCTCTTATTGCTATGATTTGAGCCTCTCCTGTGAGACCAGTTTTTGATTCCTATGCTTCACTTCAGGTTCTTCTGTATCCCTTGGACCCTCATATTGGCGATGGAACACAATAATTGCATCGGAAATAAATACAAAAGGCACAATGCTAATTTAAGTACAAGATGAAATAGTCTTCTTCCTGTATATGTTTTGAGCCTTTCGTGTGAGACCAGTTTTAGATTCCGATGCTTCACTTCAGGTTTACTGTATCCCTTGGACCTTCATATTGACGATGAATCACAGAAATTATGTCGGAATTAAATACAAAAGGCACAACGCCGACTTAAGTACAAGAAGACTGACTCTTATTAACGTCTATCCTTTGAGCCTTTCCTGTGAGACCAGTTTTAGATTCTGATGCTTCACTTAATGTTTACTGTATTTCCTTGGACCTTCGTATTGACGATGAAACACAGATATTGCATCGGAAATAAATACAAAGGTACAATGCCGACTTAAGTACAAGAAGACTGACTCTTCTTACTGTCTATGCTTTCAGCCTTTTCTGTGAGAGCAGTTGTAGATTCCGATGCTTTACTTCAGGTTTACTGTATCCCGTGGACATTCATATTAACGATGAAACACAGAAATTGCATCGGAAATAAATACAAAAGTCACAATGCCGATTTTAGTACATGTAGACTGAGTCTTCTTATTGCCTAAGTTTGCGACTTTCCTGTGAGACCAGTGTTACATTCCGATGCTTCACTTCAGGTTTACTGTATCCCTTGGGCCTTCATGTTGTCGAAGAAACACAGAAATTGCATCAGAATTAAATCCAAAATTCACAATGCTGACTTAAATACAAGAAGACTGACTCTTCTTACTGTCTATGTTTTGAGCCTTTCCAGTGAGAACAGTTTTAGTTTCCGATGCTTCACTTCAGGTTTACTGTATCCCTTGGTCCTTCATATTGACGCTGAAACACAGAAATTGCATCGGAAATAAATACAAAAGGCACAATGCCGACCTAAGCACAAGACGACTGACTCTTTTTACTGTCAATGTTTTGAGCCTTTCCTGTGAGACCAGTTTTAGATTCCGATGCTTCACTCTTTTTTACTGTATCCCTTGGACCTTCTTATTGTCTAAAAAATACAGTAATTGCATCGGAATAAAATACAAAAGGAACAATGCCGACTTAAATACAAGAGGACTGACTGTTCTTACTGTGTATGTTATCAGCCTTTCCTGTGAGAATAGTTTTAGATTCCGATGCTTCATTTAACGTTTACTGTATCACTTGAACCTTCATATTGACGATGAAACACAGAAATTGCATCAGAATTAAATTCAAAAGGCACAATCCTGATTTAAGTACAAGAAGACAGAGTCTTCTTCCTGAATATTTTGAGCCTTTCCTTTGAGACCAGTTTCAGATTCCGATGCTTCACTTCAGGTTTCCTGTATCCCTTGGACCTTCGTATTGACGATGAAACACAGAAATTGCATTGGAATTACATACAAAAGGCACAATGCCGACTTAAGTACAAGAAGACGGACTCTTCTTATTGTCTATGATTTGAGCCTTTCCAGTGAGATCAGTTTTAGATTCTGATGCTTCACTTCAGGTTTTTCTGTATCCGTAAGACCTTCATAATGAAGATGAAACACAGAAATTGCATCAGAATTAAATACAAAAGTCACAATGCCGACTTAAATACAAGAGGACGGACTCTTCTTATTGTCTATGATTTGACCCTTTCCTGTGAGACCAGTTTTAGATTCCGATGCTTCACTTCAGGTTTTTCGGTATCCCTTGGACCTTCATATTGACGATGAAACACAGAAATTGCATCGGAAATAAATACAAAATGCACAATGCCGACTTAAGTACAAGAACCCCGACTCTTCTTATTGTCTATGATTTGAGCCTTTCCTGTGAGACCAGTTTTTGATTCCGATGCTTCATTTCAGGTTGTTCTGTATCCCTTGGACCTTCATATTGACGATGAAACACAGAAATTGCACCGGAAATAAATACAAAAGGAACAATGCCGATTTAATTACAACAAGACTGAGTCTTCTTCCTGAATATGTTTTCAGCCTTTCCTGAGAGACCAGTTTTAGATTCCGATGCTTCACTTAATGTGTACTGTATCCCTCGGACCTTCATATTGACGATGAAACACAGAAATTGCATCGGAATTAAATTCAGAAGGCACAAATCTGATTTAAGTACAAGTAGACTGAGTCTTCTTCCTGAATATTTTGAGCCTTTCCTTTGAGACCAGTTTTTGATTCCGATGTTTCACTTCAGGTTTTTCTGAATCCCTGGTACCTTCATATTGACGATGAAACACAGACATTGCATCGGAAATAAATACAAAAAGCACAATGCCGATTTAATTACAACAAGACTGAGTCTTCTTCCTGAATATGTTTTCAGCTTTTCCTGTGAGACCGGTTTTAGATTCCGATGCTTCACTTCAGGTTTACTGTATCCCTTGGACCTTCATATTGACGATGAAACACAGAAATTGCTTCGGAATTAAATACAAAAAGCATAATGCCGACATAAGTACAAGAAGACCGACTCTTCTTTTTGTCTATGATTTGAGCCTTTCCTGCGAGACCAGTTTTATATTCCTATGCTGCACTTCAGGTTTTTCTGTATCCCTTTCACCTTCATATTGACGATGAAACACAGTAATGGCATCGGAAGTAAATACAAAAGGCACAATGCCGATTTTATTACAAGAAGACTGAGTATTCTTCCAGAATATGTTCTCAGCCTCTCCTGTGAGACCGGTTTTAGATTCTGATGCTTCACTTCAGTTTTACTGTATCCCATGGACGTTCATATTGACGATGAAAGACAGAAATTGCATCGGAATTAAATACAAAAGGAAGAATCCCGATTTAAGTACAAGAAGACTATGTCTTCTTCCTAAATATGCTTTGAGCCGTTCCTGTGAGACCAGTATTAGACTCCGATGCTTCACTTAATGTTTACTGTATACCTTCGACCTTCATGTTGACGATGAATCACAGATATTGCATCGGAATTAAATACAAAAGGCACAATGCCGACTTAAGTACAACAAGATTGACTCTTCTTACTGTATATGTTTTCACACTTTTCTGTGAGACCGGTTGTAGATTCCGATGCTTCACCTCAGTTTTTTTGTATCCCTTGGACCTTCTTATTGACTATGAAACACAGAAATTGCATCGGAATTAAGTACAAAAGGCAATGCCGACTTAAGTAGAAGAAGACTGACTCTTCTTACTGTCTACGCTTTCAGCCTTTTCTGTGAGACCGGTTTTAGATTCCGATGCTTCACTTCAGGTTTACTATATCCCTTGGACCTTCATATTGACAATGAAACACAGTAATTGCATCGGAAATAAATACAAAAGGCACAATGCCGATTTAATTACAAGAAGACTGGGTTATTCCTGAATATGTTTTCAGCCTTTCCTGTGAGATTGGTTTTAGATTCCGATGCTTCACTTCAGGTTTACTGTATCATTTGGACCTTCGTATTGACGATGAAACACAGAAATTGCATCGTAATTAAATACAAAAGGCACAATGCCGACTTAAGTACAAGAAGACGGGCTCTTCTTATTGTCTATGATTTGAGCCTTTTCTGTGAGACCAGTTTTAGATTCCGATGCATCACTTCAGGTTTTTCTGCATCCCTCGCACATTCATATTGACGACGAAACACAGAAATTACATCGGAAATAAATACAAAAGGAACAATGCCGATTTAATTACATGAACACTGAGTGTTCATCATGAATATATTTTCAGCCTTTCTTGTGAGACCAGTTTTATATTCCGATGCTTCACTTCAGGTTTACTGTATCCCTTGGACCTTCATATTGACGATGAAACACAGAAATTGCATCGGAATCAAATTCAAAATGCACTATCCCGATTTAAGTACAAGATGACTGAGTCTTCTTCCTGAATATGTTTTGAGCCGTACCTGGGAGACCAGTTTTCGATTCCGATGCTTCACTTCAGGTTTACTGTATCCCTTGGACCTTCATATTGACGATGAAACACAGAAATTACATCTTAATTAAATACAAAGGCAAATTGCAGACTTAAGTACAAGAAGACTGACTCTTTTTAAAGTCTATGCTTTGAGCCTTTCCTGTGAGACCAGTTTTAGATTCCGATGCTTCACTTCAGGTTTACTGTATCCCTTGGACTTTCATATTGGCGATGAAATACAGAAATTGCTTCGGAATTAAATACAAAAGGCACAATGCCGACTTCAGTACAAGAAGACTGACTGTTCATACTCTCTATGATTTCAGCCTTCTCTGTGAGACCAGTTTTAGATTCTGATGCTTCACTTCAGGTTTACTGTATCCCTTGGACCTTCATATTGACGATTAAACACAGGAATTGCATCGGAATTGAATACAAAAGGCACAATGCCGACGTAAGTACAAGAAGACCGACTCCTCTTATTGCTATGATTTGAGCCTCTCCTGTGAGACCAGTTTTTGATTCCTATGCTTCACTTCAGGTTCTTCTGTATCCCTTGGACCCTCATATTGGCGATGGAACACAATAATTGCATCGGAAATAAATACAAAAGGCACAATGCTAATTTAAGTACAAGATGAAATAGTCTTCTTCCTGTATATGTTTTGAGCCTTTCGTGTGAGACCAGTTTTAGATTCCGATGCTTCACTTCAGGTTTACTGTATCCCTTGGACCTTCATATTGACGATGAATCACAGAAATTATGTCGGAATTAAATACAAAAGGCACAACGCCGACTTAAGTACAAGAAGACTGACTCTTATTAACGTCTATCCTTTGAGCCTTTCCTGTGAGACCAGTTTTAGATTCTGATGCTTCACTTAATGTTTACTGTATTTCCTTGGACCTTCATATTGACGATGAAACACAGATATTGCATCGGAAATAAATACAAAGGTACAATGCCGACTTAAGTACAAGAAGACTGACTCTTCTTACTGTCTATGCTTTCAGCCTTTTCTGTGAGAGCAGTTGTAGATTCCGATGCTTTACTTCAGGTTTACTGTATCCCGTGGACATTCATATTAACGATGAAACACAGAAATTGCATCGGAAATAAATACAAAAGTCACAATGCCGATTTTAGTACATGTAGACTGAGTCTTCTTATTGCCTAAGTTTGCGACTTTCCTGTGAGACCAGTGTTACATTCCGATGCTTCACTTCAGGTTTACTGTATCCCTTGGGCCTTCATGTTGTCGAAGAAACACAGAAATTGCATCAGATTTAAATCCAAAATTCACAATGCTGACTTAAGTACAAGAAGACTGACTCTTCTTACTGTCTATGTTTTGAGCCTTTCCAGTGAGAACAGTTTTAGTTTCCGATGCTTCACTTCAGGTTTACTGTATCCCTTGGTCCTTCATATTGACGCTGAAACACAGAAATTGCATCGGAAATAATTACAAAAGGCACAATGACGACTTAAGCACAAGACGACTGACTCTTTTTACTGTCAATGTTTTGAGCCTTTCCTGTGAGACCAGTTTTAGATTCCGATGCTTCACTCTCTTTTACTGTATTCCTTGGACCTTCTTATTGTCTAGAAAATACAGTAATTGCATCGGAATAAAATACAAAAGGAACAATGCCGACTTAAATACAAGAGGACTGACTGTTCTTACTGTGTATGTTATCAGCCTTTCCTGTGAGAATAGTTTTAGATTCCGATGCTTCATTTAACGTTTACTGTATCACTTGAACCTTCATATTGACGATGAAACACAGAAATTGAATCGTAATATAAATGCAATAAGCACAATCCGGAATTAATTACAAGAAGACTGAGTCTTCCTCCTGAATAAGATTTCAGCCTTTCCTGTGAGACCAGTTTTGAATTCCAATGCTTCACTTAGGGTTTACTATATCCCTTGGACCTTCATATTGACGATGAAATACAGAAATTGCATCGGAATTAAAAACAAAGGGCACAATGGCGACTTAGGTACAAGAAGGCTGACTCTTCTTACTGTCTATGTTTTGAGCATTTCCTGTGAGACCAGTGGTAGATTCCGATGCTGCACTTCAGGTTTACTGTATCCCTTGGACAAACATATTGACGATGAAATACAGAAATTGCATCGGAATTAAATACAAAGGGCAGAATCCTGATTTAAGTACAAGAACACTGAGTCTTCTTCCTGAATATGTTGTGAGCCTTTCCTGTGAGACCAGTTTTAGATTCAGATGCTTCACTTCAAGTTGACTGTATCCGTTGGACCTTCATATTGACGATGAAACACGGAAATTGCATCGGAATTAAATACAAAAGGCACAATGCCGACTTAAGTACAAGAAGACGGACCCTTCTAATGGTCTATAATTTGAGCCTTTCCGGTGAGACCTGTTTTAGATTCCGATGCTTCACTTCAGGATTTTCTGTATCCCCCGGACCTTCATATTGACGATGAAACGCGGAAATTGCACTGGAATTAAGTACAAATGGCACAATGCCGACTTAAGTACAAGAGGACTGAGTCTTCTTCCTGAATATGTTTTGAGCCATTCCTGTGAGACGAGTTTTACATTACGATGCTTCACGTCATGTTCACTGTATCCCTTGGACCTTCATATTGACGATTAAACACAGAAATTGCATCGGAATTAAATACAAAAGGCTCAATGCCGACGTAAGGACAAGAAGATTGACTCTTCGTACTGTATATGTTTCAACCTTTCCTGTGAGACCGGTTGTAGATTCCGATGCTTCACCTCAGTTTTTTTGTATCCCATGGACCTTCTTATTGACGATGAACCACAGAAATTGCATTGGAATTAAATACAAAAGGCACAATGCCGACTTAAGTACAAGAAGACTGACTCTTCTTACTACCTATGCTTTCAGCCTTTTCTGTGAGACTAGTTTTAGATTACGATGCTTCACTTCAGGTTTACTGTATCCCTTGGACCTTCATATTGACGATGAAACACAGGAATTGTATCGGAATTAAATTCAAATGGCACAAACCTGATTTAAGTTCAAGAAGACTGATCCTTCTTCCTGAATAAGTTTTCAGCCTTTCCTGTGAGACCAGTTTTGAATTCCAATGCTTCACTTAAGGTTTACTTTATCCCTTGGACCTTCATATTGACGATGAAATACAGAAATTGCATCGGAATTAAAAACAAAGGGCACAATGGCGACTTAAGTACAAGAAGGCTGACTCTTCTTACTGTCTATGTTTTGAGCATTTCCTGTAAGACCAGTGGTAGATTCCGATGCTGCACTTCAGGTTTACTGTATCCCTTGGACCAACATATTGACGATGAAATACAGAAATTGCATCGGAATTAAATACAAAGGGCAGAATCCTTATTTAAGTACAAGAACACTGAGTCTTCTTCCTGAATATGTTGTGAGCCTTTCCTGTGAGACCAGTTTTAGATTCCGATGCTTCACTTCAGGTTTACTGTATCTCTTGGACGTTCATATTAACGATGAAACACAGAAATTGCATCGGAAATAAATACAAAAGTCACAATGCCGATTTTAGTACATGAAGACTGAGTCTTCTTATTGCCTAAGTTTGCGTCTTTCCTGTGAGACCAGTGTTACATTCCGATGCTTCACTTCAGGTTTACTGTATCCCTTGGGCCTTCATGCTGTCGAAGAAACACAGAAATTGCATCAGAATTAAATCCAAAATTCACAATGCTGACTTACGTACAAGAAGACTGACTCTTCTTACCGTCTATGTTTTAAGCCTTTCCAGTGAGAACAGTTTTAGTTTCCGTTGCTTCACTTCAGGTTTACTGTATCCCTTGGTCCTTCATATTGACGCTGAAACACAGAAATTGCATCGGAAATAAATACAAAAGGCACAATGCCGACTTAAGCACAAGACGACTGACTCTTTTTACTGTCAATGTTCTGAGCCTTTCCTGTGAGACCAGTTTTAGATTCCGATGCTTCACTCTCTTTTACTGTATCCCTTGGACCTTCTTATTGTCTAAAAAACACAGTAATTGCATCGGAATAAAATACAAAAGGCACAATGCCGACTTAAATACAAGAGGACTGACTGTTCTTACTGTGTATGTTATCAGCCTTTCCTGTGAGAATAGTTTTAGATTCCGATGCTTCATTTAACGTTTACTGTATCACTTGAACCTTCATATTGACGAAGAATTACAGAAATTGAATCGGAATATAAATACAATAAGCACAATCCCGAATTAATTACAAGAAGACTGAGTCTTCCTCCTGAATAAGTTTTCAGCGTTTCCTGTGAGACCAGTTTTGAATTCCAATGCTTCACTTAAGGTTTACTATATCCCTTGGACCTTCATATTGACGATGAAATACAGAAATTGCATCGGAATTAAAAACAAAGGGCACAATGGCGACTTAAGTACAAGAAGGCCGACTCTTCTTACTGTCTATGTTTTGAGCATTTCCTGTGAGACCAGTTTTAGATTCCGATGCTTCTCTTAATGTTTACTGTATTCCTCCGACCGTCATATTGGCAATGAAACACAGAAATTGCATCGGAATTAAATACAAAAGGCACAATCCCGATTTGAGTACAAGAAGACTGAGTCTTCTTCCTGAATATGTTGTGAGCCTTTCCTGTGAGACCAGTTTTAGATTCAGATGCTTCACTTCAAGTTGACTGTATCCGTTGGACCTTCATATTGACGATGAAACACGGAAATTGCATCGGAATTAAATACAAAAGGCACAATGCCGACTTAAGTACAAGAAGACGGACCCTTCTAATGGTCTATAATTTGAGCCTTTCCGGTGAGACCTGTTTTAGATTCCGATGCTTCACTTCAGGATTTTCTGTATCCCCCGGACCTTCATATTGACGATGAAACGCGGAAATTGCACCGAAATTAAGTACAAAAGGCACAATGCCGACTTAAGTACAAGAGGACTGAGTCTTCTTCCTGAATATGTTTTGAGCCATTCCTGTGAGACGAGTTTTACATTACGATGCTTCACGTCAGGTTCACTGTATCCCTTGGACCTTCATATTGACGATTAAACACAGAAATTGCATCGGAATTAAATACAAAAGGCTCAATGCCGACGTAAGGACAAGAAGATTGACTCTTCGTACTGTATATGTTTCAACCTTTCCTGTGAGACCTGTTGTAGATTCCGATGCTTCACCTCAGTTTTTTTGTATCCCATGGTCCTTCTTATTGACGATGAACCACAGAAATTGCATCGGAATTAAATACAAAAGGCACAATGCCGACTTAAGTACAAGAAGACTGACTCTTCTTACTATCTATGCTTTCAGCCTTTTCTGTGAGACCAGTTTTAGATTACGATGCTTCACTTCAGGTTTACTGTATCCCTTGGACCTTCATATTGACGATGAAATACAGAAATTGCATACGATTTAAATACAAAAGGCACAATGCCGACTAAAGTACAGGAAGACGGACTCTTCTAATGGTCCATAATTTGAGCCTTTCCAGTGAAACCAGTTTTAGATTCCGATGCTTCACTTCAGGTTTACTTTATCCCATGGACAAACATATTGACGATGAAATACAGAAATTGCATCGGAATTAAATACAAAAGGCAGAATCCTGATTTAAGTACAAGAACACTGAGTCTTCTTCCTGAATATGTTTTGAGCCTTTCCTGTGAGACCAGTTTTAGATTCCGATGCTTCACTTCAGGTTTACTGTATCCCTTGCAGCTTCATATTGACAATGAAACGCAGCCGTTGCATCGGAATTAAATACAAAAGGCACAATGCTGATATAATTACAAGAAGACTGACTCCACTTACTGTCTACGTTTATAGCCGTTCCTGTGAGACGACTTTTGGATTCCAATGCTTCACTTCAGGTGTACTGTATCCCTTGGACCTTCATATTGACGATGAAACACAGAAATTGCATCGGAATTAAATACCAAAGGCCCAATGCCGACGTAAGTTCAAGAAGAATGACTGTTCTTACTATCTATGTTTTCAGCCATTCCTGTGAAACCAGTTTTAGATTCCGATGCTTCACTTCAGGTTTCTCTGTATCCCTTGGACCTTCATATTGACGATGAAACACAGTAATTGCATCGGAATTAAATACAAAAGGCACAATCCTGATTTAAGTACAACAAGACTGAGTCTTCTTCCTGAATATGATTTGACCCCTTCCTGTGAGACCAGTTTTAGATTCCGATGCTTCACTTCGTGTTTACTGTATCCCTTGGCCCTTGATACTGACGATGAAACACAGAAATTGCTTCGGAATTATATACAATCCGCACAATGCCGACTTAAGTACAAGAAGACGGACTCTTCTTACTGTCTATGATTTGAACCTTTCCTGTTAGATCACTTTTATTTTCCGATGCTTTACTTCAGGATTTTCTGTATCCCTTGGAAGTTCATATTGGCGATAAAACACAAAAAATTGCATCGGAAATAATTACAAAAGGCACAATCCCGATTTAATTACAAGAAGACTAAGTTTTCTTCCTGAATATGATTTCAGCCTTTCCTGTGAGACTAGTTTTAGGTTCCGATGCTTCACTTAAGGGTTACTGTATCCCTTGGACCTTCATATTGACGACAAATCACAGAAATTGTTTCGGAATTAAATACAAAAGGCACAATGCCGACTTAAGTACAAGAAGACGGACTCCTCTTATTGTCTATGATTTGAACCTATCCTGAGAGATCAGTTTTAGATTCCGATGCTTCAATTCAGGTTTTTCTGTATCCCTTGGAACTTCATATTGGCGATGAAACACTGAAACTGCATCGGAAATAAATACAAAAGGCACATTGCCGATTTAATTACAAGAAGACTGAGTATTCTTCCTGAATATGTTTTCAGCTTTTCCTGTGAGTCCGGTTTTAGATTCCGATGCTTCACTTAGGGTTTACTGTTTCCCTTGACCTTCATATTGACGATGAAACACAGAAATTGCATCGGAATTAAATTCATAAGGCACATTCCCGATTTAAGTATAAGAAGACTGAGTCTTCTTCCTGAATATGTTTTGAGCCTTTCCTGTGAGACCAGGTTTCGATTCCGATTCTTCACTTAAGGTTTGCTGTATCGCTTGGACCTTCATATTGACGATGAAACACAGAAATTGCTTCGGAATTATATACAAACCGCACAATGCCGACTTAAGTACAAGAAGACGGACTCTTCTTACTGTCTATGATTTGAACCTTTCCTGTTAGATCACTTTCATTTTCCGATGCTTTACTTCAAGATTTTCTGTATCCCTTGGAAGTTCATATTGACGATAAAACACAAAAAATTGCATCGGAAATAAATACAAAAGGCACAATCCCGATTTAATTACAAGAAGACTGTGTTTTCTTCCTGAATATGATTTCAGCCTTTCCTGTGAGACCAGTTTTAGATTCCGATGCTTCACTTAAGGTTTACTGTATCCCTTGGACCTTCATATTGACGACAAGTCACAGAAATTACTTCGGAATAAAATACAAAAGGCACAATGCCGACTTAAGTACAAGAAGATGGACTCTTCTTACTGTCTATGATTTGAACCTATCCTGAGAGATCAGTTTTAGATTCCGATGCTTCACTTCAGGTTTTTCTGTATCCCTTGGAACTTCATAGTGACGATGAAACACAGAAATTACTTCGGAATTAAATACAAAAGGCACAGTGCCGACTTAATTACAAGAAGACGGACTCTTCTTACTATCTATGCTTTCAGCCTTTTCTGTGAGACCAGTTTTAGATTACGATGCTTCACTTCAGGTTTACTGTATCCCTTGGACCTTCATATTGACGATGAAACACAGGAATTGCATCGGAATTAAATACAAAAGGCTCAATGCCGACGTAAGGACAAGAAGATTGACTCTTCGTACTGTATATGTTTCAACCTTTCCTGTGAGACCGGTTGTAGATTCCGATGCTTCACCTCAGTTTTTTTGTATCCCATGGACCTTCTTATTGACGATGAACCACAGAAAATGCATCGGAATTAAATCCAAAAGGCACAATGCCGACTTAAGTACAAGAAGACTGACTCTTCTTACTATCTATGCTTTCAGCCTTTTCTGTGAGACCAGTTTTAGATTACGATGCTTCACTTCAGGTTTACTGTATCGCTTGGACCTTCATACTGACGATTAAACACAGAAATTGCATCGGAATTAAATACAAAAGGCTCAATGCCGACGTAAGGACAAGAAGATTGACTCTTCGTACTGTATATGTTTCAACCTTTCCTGTGAGACCGGTTGTAGATTCCGATGCTTCACCTCAGTTTTTTTGTATCCCATGGACCTTCTTATTGACGATGAACCACAGAAATTGCATCGGAATTAAATACAAAAGGCACAATGCCGACTTAAGTACAAGAAGACTGACTCTCCTTACTATCTATGCTTTCAGCCTTTTCTGTGAGACCAGTTTTAGATTACGATGCTTCACTTCAGGTTTACTGTATCTCTTGGACGTTCATATTGACGATGAAACACAGAAATTGGATCGGAATTAAATACAAAAGGCGGAATCCCGATTTAAGTACTAGAAGACTATGTCTTCTTCCTGAATATGTTTTGAGCCGTTCCTGTTAGACCAGTTTGAGATTCCGATGCTTCATTTAATGTTTACTGTATCCCTTGGACCTTCATATTGACGATGAAACACAGAAATTGCATCGGAATTAAATACAAAAGGCACAATGCTGATTTAAGTACAAGATGACTGACTCTTCTTACTGTCTATGTTTTGAGCCATTCCTGTGAGACCACTTTTATATTCCGATGCTTCACTTAAGGTTTACTGTATCCCTTGGACCTTCATATTGACGATGAAATACAGAAATTGCATACGATTTAAATACAAAAGGCACAATGCCGACTAAAGTACAAGAAGACGGACTCTTCTAATGGTCCATAATTTGAGCCTTTCCAGTGAAACCAGTTTTAGTTTCCGATGCTTCACTTCAGGTTTACTTTATCCCATGGACAAACATATTGACGATGAAATACAGAAATTGCATCGGAATTAAATACAAAAGGCAGAATAATGATTTAAGTACAAGAACACTGAGTCTTCTTCCTGAATATGTTTTGAGCCTTTCCTGTGAGACCAGTTTTAGATTCCGATGCTTCACTTCAGGTTTACTGTATCCCTTGCAGCTTCATATTGACAATGAAACGCAGCCATTGCATCGGAATTAAATACAAAAGGCACAATGCTGATATAATTACAAGAAGACTGACTCCACTTACTGTCTACGTTTATAGCCGTTCCTGTGAGACGACTTTTGGATTCCAATGCTTCACTTCAGGTGTACTGTATCCCTTGGACCTTCATATTGACGATGAAACACAGAAATTGCATCGGAATTAAATACAAAAGGCACAAGGTGGACTTAAGCACAAGAAGACGGACTCTTGTTATTCTCTATTGTTTGAGCCTTTCCTGTGAGACCAGTTTTATATTCCGATGCTTCACTTCTGGCTTTTCTGTATCCCTTTGACATCCATATTGACGATGAAGCACAGAAATTGCATCGGAATTAAATACCAAAGGCCCAATGCCGACGTAAGTTCAAGAAGAATGACTGTTCTTACTATCTATGTTTTCAGCCTTTCCTGTGAGACCAGTTTTAGATTCCGATGCTTCACTTCAGGTTTCTCTGTATCCCTTGGACCTTCATATTGACGATGAAACACAGTAATTGCATCGGAATTAAATACAAAAGGCACAATCCTGATTTAAGTACAACAAGACTGAGTCTTCTTCCTGAATATGATTTGACCCCTTCCTGTGAGACCAGTTTTAGATTCCGATGCTTCACTTCGTGTTTACTGTATCCCTTGGCCCTTCATACTGACGATGAAACACAGAAATTGCTTCGGAATTATATACAAACCGCACAATGCCGACTTAAGTACAAGAAGACGGACTCTTCTTACTGTCTATGATTTGAACCTTTCCTGTTAGATCACTTTTATTTTCCGATGCTTTACTTCAGGATTTTCTGTATCCCTTGGAAGTTCATATTGGCGATAAAACACAAAAAATGCATCGGAAATAATTACAAACGGCACAATCCCGATTTAATTACAAGAAGACTGAGTTTTCTTCCTGAATATGATTTCAGCCTTTCCTGTGAGACCAGTTTTAGGTTCCGATGCTTCACTTAAAGGTTACTGTATCCCTTGGACCTTCATATTGACGACAAATCACAGAAATTGCTTCGGAATTAAATACAAAAGGCACAATGCCGACTTAAGTACAAGAAGACGGACTCCTCTTATTGTCTATGATTTGAACCTATCCTGAGAGATCAGTTTTAGATTCCGATGCTTCAATTCAGGTTTTTCTGTATCCCTTGGAACTTCATATTGGCGATGAAACACTGAAACTGCATCGGAAATAAATACAAAAGGCACATTGCCGATTTAATTACAAGAAGACTGAGTATTCTTCCTGAATATGTTTTCAGCTTTTCCTGTGAGTCCGGTTTTAGATTCCGATGCTTCACTTAGGGTTTACTGTTTCCCTTGACCTTCATATTGACGATGAAACACAGAAATTGCATCGGAATTAAATTCATAAGGCACATTCCCGATTTAAGTATAAGAAGACTGAGTCTTCTTCCTGAATATGTTTTGAGCCTTTCCTGTGAGACCAGGTTTAGATTCCGATTCTTCACTTAAGGTTTGCTGTATCGCTTGGACCTTCATATTGACGATGAAACACAGAAATTGCTTCGGAATTATATACAAACCGCATAATGCCGACTTAAGTACAAGAAGACGGACTCTTCTTACTGTCTATGATTTGAACCTTTCCTGTTAGATCACTTTTATTTTCCGATGCTTTACTTCAAGATTTTCTGTATCCCTTGGAAGTTCATATTGACGATAAAACACAAAAAATTGCATCGGAAATAAATACAAAAGGCACAATCCCGATTTAATTACAAGAAGACTGTGTTTTCTTCCTGAATATGATTTCAGCCTTTCCTGTGAGACCAGTTTTAGATTCCGATGCTTCACTTAAGGTTTACTGTATCCCTTGGACCTTCATATTGACGACAAGTCACAGAAATTACTTCGGAATTAAATACAAAAGGCACAATGCCGACTTAAGTACAAGAAGACGGACTCTTCTTACTGTCTATGATTTGAACCTATCATGAGAGATCAGTTTTAGATTCCGATGCTTCACTTCAGGTTTTTCTGTATCCCTTGGAACTTCATATTGACGATGAAACACAGAAATTACTTCGGAATTAAATACAAAAGGCACAGTGCCGACTTAATTACAAGAAGACGGACTCTTCTTACCGTCGATGATTTGAACCTTTCCTGTGAGATCGGTTTTAGATTCCGATGCTTCACTTCTGGATTTTCTGTTTCCCTTGGACCTTCATATTGACGATGAAACACAGAAATTGCATCGGAAATAAATACAAAAGACGCATTGCCGATGTAGTTACAAGAAGACTGAGGCTTCTTCCTGAATATGTTTTCACACTTTACTGTGACACCAGTTTTAGATTCCGATGCTTCTCTTCAGGTTTACTGTATCCATTGGACGTTCATATTGACGATGAAACACAGAAATTGCTTCGGAATTAAATACAAAAGGCACAATGCCGACTTAAGCACAAGTAGACTTACTCTTCTTATTGTCTATGGTTTGAGCCTTTCCTGTGAGACTAGTTTTAGATTCTGATGGTTTACTTCTGGTTTTTCTGTATCCCTTGGACCTCCATATTGACAGTGAACACAGAAATTGCATTGGCAATAAGTACAAAAGGCAGAATGCAGATTTAATTACAAGAAGACTGAGTCTTCTTCATGAATAAGTTTCCAGCCTTTCCTGTGAGACCAGTTTTAGATTCCAATGCTTCGCTTAATGTTTACTCTATCCCTTGGACCTTCATATTGACAATGAAACACAGAAATTCCATCGGATTTTTTAAAAAAAAGGCACAATGGCGACTTAAGTACAAGAAGACTGACTGTTCTTACTGTCTATGTTTTCAGCATTTCCTGTGAGACCAGCTTTAGATTCGGATGCTTCACTTAAGGTTTACTGTATCCCTTGGAGCTTCATATTGACGATGAAACACAGCCATTGCATCGGAATTAAATACAAAACGCACAATGCGGATTTAATTACTAGAACACTGACTCTTCTTACTGTCTATGATTTGAGCCTTTCCTGTGAGACCACTTTAGGATTCCGATGCTTCACGTCAGGTGTACTGTATCCCTTGGACCTTCATATTGACGATGAAACACTGAAATGGCATCGGAATTAAACACAAAACGCACAAGGCCGTCTTAAGCACAAGAAGACGGACTTTAGTTATTCTCTATGGTTTGAGCCTTTCCTGTGAGACCAGTTTTAGATTCCCATGCTTCTATTCTGTCTTTTCTGTATCCCTTTGACCTCCATATTGACGATGATACACAGAAATTGCATCGGAATTAAATACAAAAGGCCCAATGCCGACGTAAGTACAAAAAGACTGACTGTTCTTACTATCTATGTGTTCCGCCTTTCCTGTGAGACCAGTTTTAGATTCCGATGCTTCACTTCAGGTTTCTCTGTATCCCTTGGACCTTATTATTGACGATGAAACACAGAAATTGCATCGGAAATAAATACAAAAGGCACAATCCCGATTTAAGTACAAGAAGACTGAGTCTTCTTAATGAATATGTTTTGAGCTTTTCCTGTGAGACCAGTTTTAGATTCCGATGCTTCACTTCAGGTTTACTGTATCCCTTGGACCTTCAAATTGACGATGAAACACAGAAATTGCATCGGAATTAAATACAAAAGGCACAATGCCGACTTAAGTACAAGAAGACGGACTCTTCTTATTGTCTATGATTTGAACCTATCCTGTGAGACCAGTTTTAGATTCCGATGCTTCACTTCTGCTTTTCTGTATCCCTTGGACCTTCATATTGACGATGAAACACAGAAATTGCATCGTAAATAAATAGAAATGGCACAATGCAGATTTAATTACTAGAAGACTGAGTCTTCTTCCGGAATATGTCTTGAGCCTTTCCTGTGAGACCAGTTTTAGATTCCGATGCTTCACTTAAGGTTTACTGTATCCCTTGGACCTTCATATTGACGATGAAACACAGAAATTGCATCGGAATTAAATACAAAAGGCACAATGCCGACTTAAGTTAGAGAAGACTGACTGTTTTTACTGTCTATGTTTTCAGCCTTTCCTGTGACCAGTTTTAGATTTCGATGCTTCACTTCTGGTTTTCTGTATCCCCTGGACTTTTATATTGACGATGTAACACAGAAATTCCATAGGGAATAAATACAAAATGCACCTTGGCGAATTAATTACAAGAACACTGACTCTTCTTACTGTCTATGTTTTGAGCCTTTCCTGTGAGACCACTTTTGGATTCCGATGCTTCCCTTCTGGTTTTCTGTATCTCTTGGAGCTTCATATTGACGATGAAACACAGAAATTGCATCGGAATGAAATACAAAAGGCACAATGCCCACTTAAGGTTAAGAAAACTGACTGTTCTTACTGTCTATGTTTTCAGCCTTTCCTGTGAGACCAGTTTTAGATTCCGATGCTTCACTTAAGGTTTACTGTATCCCTCGCAGCTTCATATTGACAGTGAAACACAGCCATTGCATCGGAATTAAATACAAAAGAAACAATGCTGATTTAATTATAAGAAAGACTGACTCTTCTTACTGTCTACGTTTTGAGCCTTTCCTGTGAGACCTCTTTTGGATTGCAATGCTTCACTTCAGGTGTACTGTATCCTTTGGACCTTCATATTGACGATGAAACACAGATATTGCATCGGAATAAATACAAAAGGCACAAGGTCGACTTAAGCACAAGAAGATGGACTCTTGTTATTCTCTATGGTTTGAGCCTTTCCTGTGAGACCAGTTTTAGATTCCGATGCTTCACTTCTGGCTTTTCTGTATCCCTTTGACCTCCATATTGACGATAAAACACAGAAATTGCATCGGAATTAAATACAAAAGGCCCAATGCCGACGTAAGTACAAGATGACTGACTGTTCTTACTATCTATGTTTTCAGCCTTTCCTGTGAGACCAGTTTTAGATTCCGATGCTTCACTTCCAGTTTCTCTGTAGCCCTTGGAGTTTCATATTGACGATGAAACACAGAAATTGCATCGGAATTAAATACAAAAGGCACAATCCTGATTTAAGTACAACAAGACTGAGACTTCTTCCTGAATATGATTTGATCCTTTCCTGTGAGACCAGTTTTAGATTCCGATGCTTCACTTCGTGTTTACTGTATCCCTTGGCCCTTCATACTGACGATGAAACACAGAAATTGCTTCGGAATTATATACAAACCGCACAATGCCGACTTAAGTACAAGAAGACGGATTCTTCTTACTGTCTGTGATTTGAACCTTTCCTGTTAGATCACTTTTTAATTCCGATGCTTTACTTCAGGATTTTCTGTATCCCTTGGAAGTTCATATTGACGATAAAGCACAAAAAATTGCATCGGAAATAAATACTAAAAGCACCATCCCGATTTAATTACAAGAAGACTGAGTTTTCTTCCTGAATATGATTTCAGCCTTTCCTGTGAGTCCAGTTTTAGATTCCGATGCTTCACTTAAGGTTTACTGTATCCCTTGGACCTTCATATTGACCACAAATCACGGAAATTGCTTCGGAATTAAATACACAAGGCACAATGCCGACTTAAGTACAAGAAGACGGACTCTTCTTATTGTCTATGATTTGAACCTATCCTGAGAGATCAGTTTTAGATTCCGATGCTTCACTTCAGGTTTTTCTGTATGCCTTGGAACTTCATATTGGCGATGAATCACAGAAACTGCATCGGAAATAAATACAAAAGGCACATTGCCGATTTAATTACAAGAAGACTGAGTATTCTTCCTAAATATGTTTTCAGCTTTTCCTGTGAGTCCGGTTTTAGATTCCGATTCTTCACTTAATGTTTGCTGTATCGCTTGGACGTTCATATTGACGATCAAACACAGAAATTGCATCGGTATAAAATACAAAACGCACAATGTCGACTTAAGTACAAGAAAAACGACTGTTCTTACTGTCTATGTTTTGAGCCTTTCCTGTGAGACCAGTTATGGATTCCGATGCTTAACTTCAGGTTTACTGTATCCCTTGGAACTTCATATTGACGATGAAACGCAGAAATTGCACCGGAAATAAATACAAACCGCACAAACCCGATTTAAGTACAAGAAGACTGAGTTTACTTCCTGAATATGTTTTGAGCTTTTCCTGTGAGACCAGTTTTAGATTCCGATGCTTCACTTCGGGTTTACTGTATCCCTTGGCCCTTCATATTAACGATGACACACAAAAATTGCATCGGAATCAAATACAAAACGCACAATCCCGATTTAAGTACAAGAAGACTGAGTCTTCTTCCTGAATATGTTTTGAGCCTTTCCTGTGAGACCAGTTTTAGATTCCATTCTTCACTTAAGGTTTACTGTATCGCTTGGACCTTCATATTGACGATGAAACACAGAAATTGCATCGCAATTAAATACAAAACGCACAATGTCGACTAAAGTACAAGAATTCTGACTCTTCGTACTGGCTATGTTTTGAGCCTTTCCTGTGAGACCAGTTATAGATTCCGATGCTTCACTTCAGGTTTACTGTATCCCTTGGAACTTCATATTGACGATGAAACACAGAAATTACTTCGGAATTAAATACAAAAGGCACAATGCCGACTTAAGTACAAGAAGACAGACTCTTCTTACTGTCGATGATTTGAACCTTTCCTGTGAGATCAGTTTTAGATTCCGATGCTTCACTTCAGGACTTTCTGATCCCTTGGACCGTCTTATTGACGATGAAACACAGAAATTGCATCGGAAATAAATACAAAAGACACATTGCCGATGTAAATACAAGAAGACAAAGTCCTCTTCGTGAATATGTTTTCACACTTTACTGTGAGACCAGTTTTAGATTCTGATGCTTCACTTCTGGTTTTTCTGTATCCCGTGGACCTCCATATTGACGATGAAACCCAGAAATTGCATCGGAAAAAAATACAAAAGGCAGAATGCAGATTTAATTACAAGAAGACTGAGTCTTCTTCATGAATAAGTTTTCAGCCTTTCCTGTGAGACAAGTTTTAGATTCCAATGCTTCGCTTAAGGTTTACTGTATCCCTTGGACCTTCATATTGACAATGAAACACAGAAATTTCATCGAAATTTTAAAAAAAAGGCACAATGGTGACGTAAGTACAAGAAGACTGACTGTTCTTACTGTCTATGTTTTCAGCAATTCCTCTGAGACCAGTTTTAGATTCCGATGCTTCAGTTAAGGTTTACTCCATACCTTGCACCTTCGTACGTCTACATCTACATCTGCATTGATACTCCGCAAGCCACCCAACGGTGTGTGGCGGAGGGCACTTTACGTGCCACTGTCATTACCTCCCTTTCCTGACGGTGAAACACAGAAATTGCATCGGAATTAAATACAAAAGGCACAATGGCGATTTAAGTACAAGTTGACTGACTCTTCTTACTGTCTATGTTTTGAGCCATTCCTGTGAGACCACTTTTAGATCCCGATGTTTCACGTCAGGTTTATTGCGTTCCTTGGACCTCCATATTGACGATTAAACACAGAAATTGCATCGGAAATAAATACAAAAGGCACAATGCAGATTTAATTACAATAAGACTTCGTCTTCTTCCTGAATATGATTTCGGCCTGTCCCGTGAAACCAGTTTTAGATTCCGATGCTTCACTTAAGGTTTACTGTATCCCTTGGACCTTCATATTGACGACGAAACACCGAAATTGCATCTGAATTTTAAAAAAAAAGGCACAATGCCGACTTAAGTACAAGAATACTGACTCTTCTTACTGTCTATGTTTTCAGCCTTTCCTGTGAGACCAGTTTTAGATTCCGATGCTTCACTTCAGGACTTTCTGTTTCCCATGGACCATCATATTGACGATGAAACACAGAAATTCCATCGGAAATAAATACAAAAGGCACATTGTCGATGTAATTACAAGAAGACTGAGTCTTCTTCCTGAATATGTTTTCACCATTGACTGTGAAACCAGTTTTAGATTCCGATGCTTTACTTCATGTTTACTGTATCCCGTAACCTTCATATTGTCGATGAAACACAGAAATTGCATCGGAATTAAATTCAAAAGGCACAATCCCGATTTAAGTACACGAAGACTGAGTCTTCTATCCGAAAATGCCCTTCAGCCTTTCCTGCGAGACCACTTTTAGATTCCGATGCTTCACTCAAGGTTTACGTATCCCTTGGACCCTCATACTAACGATGAAACACAGAAAATGCATCGGGATTAAATGCTAAAGGCACAATATTGATTTAAGTACATGAAGACTGAGTTTTCTAACTGTCTATGATTCGAGCCTTTCCTGTGAGACCCGTTTTAGATTGCTATGCTACACTTCAGGTTCACTGTCCCCTTGGACCTTCATATTGACGATGAAACACAGAAATTTCATCGGAATTAAATACAAAAGGCACAATGCCGATTTAAGTACTATAAGACTGACTCTTCTTACGGTCTATGCTTTGAGCCATTCCTGTGAGCCCACTTTTGGATTCTGGTGCTTCACTTCAGGTTTATTGTATCCCTTGGACGTTCATATTGACGATGAAATTGAGAAATTGCATCGGAGTTAAATACAAAGGGCACAATGCCGATTGAAGTACAAGCATACTGACTCTTCTTACAGTCTATGTTTTGAGCCATTCCTGTGAGACCACTTTTAGATTCCGATGCTTCACTTCAGGTTTACTGCATCCCTTGGACCTCCATATTGACGATGCAACATAGAAATTGCATCGGAATCAAATACAAAATGCACAATGCCGACTTAGGTAACGGACTCTTCTTATTGTCTATGAGTTGAGCCTTTCCTGTGAGACCAGTTTTAGATTACGATGCTTCACTTCAGGTTTTTCTGTATACATTGCACCTTCCTATTGACGATGAAACACAGAAATTGCATCGGAAATAAATACAAAAGGAACAATGCCGAACTAATTACAAGAAGACGGAGTCTTCTTCCTGATTATGTTTTGAGCCTTTCCTGTGAGATCAGTTTTATATTACGATGCTTCACTTCAGGTTTTTCTGTATCCCTCGGACCTTCATAATGTCGATGAAACACAGAAATTCCATCGGAATTAAATACAAAAAGCACAATCCCAACTTAAGTACAAAAAGGCTGAGTCTCCTTCCTGAATATGTCTTGAGCCTTTCCTGTGGGACCAGTTTTAGATTCCGATGCTTCACTTCAGGTTTTTATGTATTCCTTGGCCCGTCATATTGACGATGAAACACAGAAATTGCATCGGAATTATATACAAAAGGCACAAACCCGATTTAAGTACAAGAAGACTGACGCTTCCTCCTGAATATGTTTTGAGCAATTCCTGCGAGACCACTTATAGATTCCGATACTTCACTTCAGGTTTACTGTATTCCTTGGACCTTCATATTGACGATGAAACACAGAAATTCCATCGGAATTAAATACAAAAGGCACTATGTCGACTTAAGCACAAGAAGACGGACTCTTCTTGTTGTCTATGGGTTGAGCCATTCCTGTGATACCAGTTTTAGATTCCGATGCTTCACTTCTGCTTTTTCTGTATCCTTTGGAACTCCATATTGACAATGAAACACAGAAATTGCATCGGAATTAAATAGAAAAGGCACAAACCCGACGTAAGTACAAGAAGACTGACTGTTCTTACTGTCTATGATTTCAGCCTTTCCTGTGAGACCAGTTTTAGATTCCGATGCTTCACTTCTGGTTTACTGTATCCCTTAGACCTTCATATTGACGATGAAACTCAGACATTGCATCCGAATTAAATACAAAACGCACAATGCCGATTTATTTACAAGAAGACTGACTATTCATACTGCCTACGTTTTGAGCCATTCTTGTGAAACCAATTTTAGATTCCGATGATTCACTTCAGATTTACTGCACCCCTTGGACCTCCATATTGACGATGAAACATAGAAATTGCATCGGAATCAAATACAAAAGGCACAATGCCGGCTTAAGTGCAAGAAGACGGCTCTTCTTATTGTCTACGAGTTGAGCATTTCCTGTGAGACCCGTTTTAGATTACAATGCTTCACTTAAGGTTTTTGTGTATCCCTTGGACTTTCATATAGACGATGAAACACAGAAATTGCTTCGGAAATAAATACAAATTTCACAATTCCGATTTAGTTAAAAGAAGACTGAGTCATCTTCCTGAACATGTTTTCAGCCTATCCTGTGAGACCATTTTTAGATTCCGATGCTTCACTTAAGGTTTAGTGTATCCCTTTGACCTTCATAATGACGATGAAACACAGAAATTGCATCGGAATTAAATACAAAAGGGTCAATACCAATTTAAGAACAAGAAAACTGAGTCTTCATCCTGAAAATGATTTTACCCTGTCCTGTGAGACCAGTTATAGATTCCGATACTTCACTTAAGGTTTACTGTATCCCTGGGACCTCCATATTGACGAAGAAACACAGTAATCGCATCGGAATTAAATTCGAATAGCACAATCACGATAATAGTACAAGAAGACTCAGTCTTCTTTCTGAATATGTTTTGAGCCCATCCTGTGAGACCAGTTTCAGAGTCCGATACTTCACTTCAGGTTTAATGTATCCCTTGGACGTTCATGTTGTCGATGAAACACAGAAATTGCATCGGAATTAAATACAAAAGGCACAATGCCGACGTAAGTACAAGAAGACTGACTGATCTTACTGTCTATGATTTCAGCCGTTCCTGTGAGACCAGTTTTAGATTCTGATGCTTCACTGCTGGTTTACTGTATCCCTTGGACCTTCATATTGACGATGAAACACTGAAATTGCATCGGAATTAAATACAAAATGCACAATGCCGACTTAAGTACAAGAAGACGGACTCTTCTTATTGTCTATGATTTGCGTCTTTCCTGTGAGACCAGTTTTTGATTGTGATGCTTCACTTCTGGATTTTCTGTATCCCTTGGACCTTCATATTGGCGATGAAACACAGAAATTCCATCGGAAATAAATACGAAATGCACTTTGTCGATTTAATTACAAGAAGACTGAGTCTTCTTCCTAATTATGTTTTCAGCCTCTCCTGTGAGACCTGTTTTTGCACTATCCCGATCTAAGTACAAAAAGACTGAGTCTTCTTCCTGAATATGTTTTGAGGCTTTTCTGTGAGACCAGTTTTAGATTCCGAAGCTTTTCTTCAGGTTTCTCTGTTTCCCTTTGACCTTCATATTGACCATGAAACACAGAAATTGCATCGAAAATAAATACAAGAGGCTCAATGCCGATTTAATTACAAGAAGACTAGGTCTTCTTCCTGAATATGTTTTCAGCCTTTCATGTGAGACCACTTTTAGATTCCGCTGCTTAACTTAAGGTTTACTGAATCCCTTAGACCTTCACATTGACGATGATACACAGAAATTGCAACGGAATTAAATACAAAAGGCACAATGTCGACTTAAGTACAAGAAGACGGACTCTTGTTATAGTCTATGTTTTGAGCCTTTACTGTGAGACCAGTTCTAGATTCCGATGCTTCACTTCAGGTTTACTGTATCCCTTGGACCTTCATAATGACGATGAAAAACAGAAATTGCATCGGAAAAAAATACAAAAGGCACAAGAAGACTGACTCTTCCAACTGTCCATGTTTTGAGCCATTCCTGTGAGTCCACTTTTGGATTCCGATGCTTCACTTCAGGTTTACTGTATCCCTTGGACCTTCATTTTGACGATGAAACACAGAAATTGCATCGGAGATAATACAAAAGACACAATGCCGATTTAAGTTAAAGAAGACGGACTCTTCTTATTTTCTATGCTTTGAGCCTTTCCTGTGAGACCATTTTTGGATTCCGGTGCTTCACCTAAGGTTTACTGTATCCCTTGACCTTCATATTGACGATGGAACACAGAAATTGCATCGGAATTAAATTTTAAAGGCACAATCCCGGTTTATGTACAAGAAGACTGAGTCTTCTCCCTGAATATGCTTAGAGCCTTTCCTGTGACACCAGTTTTAAATTCCGATGCTTCACATCACGTTTTCTGTATCCCTTGGACCTTCATATTGGCGATGAAACACAGAAATTGCATCGGAATTAAATACAAAACGCCCAATGTCGACTTAGGGACAATAAGACTGGCTCTTCATACTAACTATGTTTTGAGCTTTTCCTCTGAGCCCAGTTATAGATTCCGATGCTTCACTTCAGCTTTACTGTATCCCTTGGACGTTCATATTGACGATGAAACAGAGAAATTGCATCGGAATTAAATATAAAAGGCACAATGCCGATTTAAGTACAAGAAGCCTGACTGTTCTTAATGTCTATGTTTACAGCCTTTCCTGTGACACCAGTTTTACATAGCGATGCTTCACTTAAGGTTTACTGTTTCCCTTGGACCTTCATATTGACGAAGAAACACAGAAATTACATCGGAAATAAATACAAAAGGCACATTGCCGAAGTAATTAGAACAGGACAGAGTCTTCTTCCTGAATATGTTTTGAGCATTTCCTGTGAGACCATTTTTAGAATCCGATGCTTCACTTCATTTTTTTCTGTATCCCTTGGACCATCATATTGACGATGAAACACAGCAATTGCATCGGATTAAATAAAAAAGGCACAATCCCGATATAAGTACAAGAAGACTGAGTCTTCATCCTGAATATGATTTTAATCTTTCCTGTGAGACCAGTTTTAGAACCCGATGCTTCACTTAAGGTTTACTGTATCCCTTGGACATTCGTATTGACGATGAAGTGCAGAAATGGCATCGGAATTAAATAGAAAAGACACAAAGCCGAATTAATTACAAGGAGACTGAGTCTTCTTCCTGAATATGTTTGCATCCATTCCTGTGAGACCGGTTGTAGATTCCGATGCTTCACTTCAGGTTTACTGTATCCTTTGGACCTTCATACTGACCATGAAACACAGAAATTGCATCGGAATTAAATACAAAAGGCACAATGCCGATTTAAGTACATGAACACTGACTCTTCTTACTGTCTAAGTTTTGAGACATTCCTGTGAGTCCACTTTTGGATTCCGATGCTTCACTTCAGGTTTACTGTATCCCTTGGACCTTCATTTTGACGATGAAACACAGAAATTGCATCGGAAATAAATACAAAAGGCACAATGCCGAATTATTTACAAGAAGACTGAGTCTTCTTGCTGAATATGTTTTCAGCCTTTCCTGTGAGACCAGTTTTAGATTCTGATGCTTCACTTAAGATTTACTGTATCCCTTGAACTTCACATTGACGATGAAACACAGAAATTGCATCGGAATTAAATTCAAAAGGCACAATCCCGGTTTAAGTACAAGAAGACTGAGTCTTCTTCCTGAATATGATTTGAGTCTTTCCTGTGAGATCAGTTTTAAATTCCGATGCTTCACTTTACGTTTTCCGTATCCCTTAGACCTTTATAGTGACGATGAAACACACAAATTGCATCGTAATTAAATACAAAACGCACATTGTCGACTTAAGTACAAGAAGACTGACTCTTCTTACTGTCTATGCTTTGAGCCTTTCCTGTGAGCCCAGTTATAGTTTCCGATGCTTCATTTCAGGTTTACTGTACCCCTTGGACGTTCATATTGACGATGAAATTGAGAAATTGCATCGAAATTAAATACAAAAGGCACAATGCCTATTTAAGTACAAGAAGACTGAGTCTTCTATCGGTCTATCCTTTGTGCCTTTCCTGTGAGACCAGTTTCAGATTTCGATTCTTCACTTCAGGCTTACTGTATCCCTTGTAACATAATATTAACGATGAAACACAGAAATTGCATCGGAATTAAATACAAAAGGCACAATGCCGAATTAATTAGAAGAAGACTGAGTCTTCTTCCTGAATATGTCTTGAGCCTTTCCTGTGAGACCAGTTTTAGATTCCGATGCTGCACTTCAGGATCTTCTGTATCCCTTGGACCTTCATATTGACGATGAAACACAGAAATTGCATCGGAATTAAATAAAAAAGGCACAATCCTGATTTGAGTACAAGATGACTGGGTTTTCATCCTGAATATGATTTTAACCTTTCCTCTGGGACCAGTTTTGGATTCCGATGTTTCACTTAAGGTTTACTGTATCCCTTGGAGCGCCATATTGACGAGGAAACACCGAAATTGCATCGGAATTAAATACAATACCCACAATGCCGATTTAAGTACAAGAAGACTGTCTCTTCTTACTGTCTATGATTTGAGCCATTCCTGTGAGTCCACTTTCGGATTCCGATGCTTCTCTTCAGGTTTACTGTGTCTGATGGACCTTCATATTGACGATGAAACACAGAAATTGCATCGCAAATAAATACAAAAGGCACAAGGCCGATTTAATTACAAGAACACTGAGTCTTCATCCCGAATATGTTTTGAGCCTTTCCTGTGAGACCAGTTTTAGATTCCGATGCTTCACTTCTGGTTTACTGTATCCCTTGGACCTTCATATTGACGTTGAAACACAGACATTGCATCCGATTTAAATACAAAACACACAATGCCGATTTAATTACAAGAAGACTGACTCTTCTTACTGTCTTTGTTTTGAACCATTCTTGTGAAACCACTTTTGGATTCCGATGATTCACTTCAAGTTTACTGCATCCCTTGGACCTCCATATTGACGATGAAACATAGAAATTGCATCGGAATCAAATTCAAAAGGCACAATGCCGGCTTAAGAACAAGAAGACGGACTCTTCTTATTGTCTATGAGTTGAGCCTTTCCTGTGAGACCAGTTTTAGATTACGATGCTTCACTTCAGGTTTACTCAATCCCTAGGACCTTCATAATGACGATGAAACACAGAAATTGCGTCGGAAATAAATACAAAATTCACAATTCCGATTTAATTACAAGAAGACTGAGTCATCTTCCTGAATATGTTTTCAGCCTATCCTGTGAGACCATTTTTAGATTCCGATGCTTCACATAAGGTTTAGTGTATCCCTTGGACCTTCATAATGACGATGAAACACAGAAATTGCATCGGAATTAAATACAAAAGGATCAATACCAATTTAAGAACAAGAAAGCTGAGTCTTCATCCTGAAAATGATTTTACCCTGTCCTGTGGGACCAGTTATAGATTCCGATACTTCACTTAAGGTTTACTGTATCCCTTGGACTTTCATTTTCACGATGAAACACAGAAATTGCATCGGAATTAAATACAAAAGGCACAATGCCGATTTAAGGACAAGAAGACGGTCTCTTTTTACTGTCTATGTTTTGAGCCATTCTTGTGTGTCCACTTTTGGATTCCGAAGCTTCACTTCAGGTTTACTGTATCCCTTGGACGTTCATGTTGTCGATGAAACACAGAAATTGCATCGGAATTAAATACAAAAGGCACAAACCCGATTTAAGTACAAGAAGACAGTGTCTTCTTCCTGAAAATTCTTTGAGCCTTTCCTGTGAGACCAGTTTTAGACTCCGATGCTTCACTTCAGGTTTTTCTGTATCCCTTGGACCTTCATATTGACGATGAAACACAGAAATTGCATCGAAAATAAGTACAAAAGGCACAATCTCGATTTAAGTACAAGAAGACTGAGTCTTCTTCCTGAATATGTTTTGAGCCTTTCCTCTGAGACCAGTTTTAGATTCCGATGCTTCACTCCAGGTTTACTGTACCCCTTGGACCTTCATATTGGTGATGAAACACTGAAATTGCATCGGAATTAAATACAAAATGCACAATGCCGACACAAGTACAAGAAGACGGACTCTTCTTATTGTCTATGACTTGAGTCTTTCCTGTGAGACCAGTTTTTGATTGTGATGCTTCACTTCTGGTTTTACTGTATCCCTTAGACCATTATATTGACGATGAAACACAGAATATCCATCGGAAATAAATATAAAATGCACTTTGTCGATTTAATTACAAGAAGACTGAGTCTTCTTCCTAATTATGTTTTCAGCCTTTCCTGTGAGACCTGTTTTAGATTCCGATGCTTCACTTAAGGTTTACTGCATCCTTCGTACCTTCATATTGACGATGAAACACAGAAATTGCATCGGAATTAAATACAAAAGGCACAATCCCGATTTAAGTACAAGAAGACTGAACCTTTTTCCTGAATATGTTTTGAGCCTTTCCAGTGAGACCGGTTTTAGATACCGATCCTTCACTTCAGGTTTACTGTATCCCTTGGACCTTAATATTGACGATGAAACACAGACATTGCATCGGAATTTAATACAAAAGGCACAATGCCGACTTAATTACAAGAAGACTGACTCTTCTTACTGTCTATGTTTTGAGCCATTCCTGTGACACCACTTTTGGATTCCTATGCTTGACGTCAGGTTTACTGTATCCCTTGGACCTCCATATTGACGATGAAACATAGAAATTGCATCGGAATCAAAATCAAAAGGCACAATGCCGGCTTAAGAACAAAAAGATTGACTCTTCTTATTGTCTATGACTTAAGTCTTTCCTGTGAGACCAGTTTTTGATTGTGATGCTTCACTTCTGGTTTTTCTGTATCCCTTGGACCTTCATATTGACGATGAAACACAGAAATTCCATTTAAATAAATACAAAATGCACTTTGTCGATTTAATTACCAGAAGACTGAGTCTTCTTCCTAATTATGTATTCAGCCTTTCCTGTGAGACCAGTTTTAGATTACGATGCTTAACTTCAGGTTTTTCTATATCCCTTGGACCTTCATATCGACGATGAAACACAGAAATTGCATCGGAATTAAATACAAAGAGCACAATCCCGACTTAAGTACAAAAAGGCTGAGTCTCGTTCCTGAATATGTCTTGAGCCTTTCCTGTGGTACCAGTTTTAGATACCTATGCTTCACTTCAGGTTTTCCTGTATTCCTTGGCCCGTCATATTGACGATGAAACACAGAAATTGCATCGGAATTAAATACAAAAGGGACAAACCCGATTTAAGTACAAGAAGACTGAGGCTTCTTCTTGAATATGTTTTGAGCAGTTCCTGCGAGACCACTTATTGATTCCGATGCTTCACTTCAGGTTTACTGTATTCCTTGGACCTTCATATTGACGATGAAACACAGAAATTGCATCGGAATTAATTACAAAAGGCACTATGTCGACTTAAGCACAAGAAGACGGAATCTTCTTGTTGTCTATGGTTTGAGCCTTTCCTGTGAGACCAGTTTTAGATTCCGATGCTCCATTCTGGTTTTTCTGTATCCCTTGGAACTCCATATTGACCATGAAACACAGAAATTGCATCGGAATGAAATAGAAAAGGCACAATGCCGACGTAAGTACAAGAAGACTGACTGTTCTTACTGTCTATGTTTTGAGCCATTCTTGTGAAACCACTTTTAGATTCCGATGATTCACTTCCGGTTTACTGCATCCCTTGGACCTCCATATTGACGATGAAACACAGAAATTGCATCGGAATTAAATACAAAACGATCAATACCAATTTAAGAACAAGAAAACTGAGTCTTCATCCTGAAAATGATTTTACCCTGTCCTGTGAGACCAGTTATAGATTCCGATACTTCACTTAAGGTTTACTGTATCCCTTGGACTTTCATTTTCACGATGAAACACAGAAATTCCATCGGAATTAAATACAAAAGGCACAATGCCGATTTAAGTACAAGAAGACTGAGTCTTCTTCCTGAATATGTTTTGAGCCTTTCCTCTGAGACCAGTTTTAGATTCCGATGCTTCACTCTAGGTTTACTGTATCCCTTGGACCTTCATATTAATGATGAAACTCTGAAATTGCATCGGAATTAAATACAAAATGCACAATGCCGACTTAAGTACAAGAAGACGGACTCTTCTTATTGTCTATGACTTGAGTCTTTCCTGTGAGACCAGTTTTTGATTGTGATGCTTCACTTCTGGTTTTTCTGTATCACTTGGACCTTCATATTGACGATGAAACACAGAAATTCCATTTAAATAAATACAAAATGCACTTTGTCGATTTAATTACAAGAAGACTGAGTCTTCTTCCTAATTATGTATTCAGTCTTTCCTGTGATACCCGTTTTAGATTACGATGCATAACTTCAGGTTTTTCTATATCCCTTGGACCTTCATATCGACGATGAAACACAGAAATTGCATCGGAATTAAATACAAAAGGCACAAACCCGATTTAAGTACAAGAAGACTGAGGCTTCTTCTTGAATATGTTTTGAGCAATTCCTGGGAGACCACTTATTGATTCCGATGCTTCACTTCAGGTTTACTGTATTCCTTGGAGCTTCATATTGACGATGAAACACAGAAATTGCGTCGGAATTCAATACAAAAGGCACTATGTCGACTTAAGCACAAGAAGACGGAATCTTCTTGTTGTCTATGGTTTGAGTCTTTCCTGTGAGACCAGTTTTAGATTCCGATGCTCCATTCTGGTTTTTCTGTATCCCTTGGAACTCCATATTGACCATGAAACACAGAAATTGCATCGGAATGAAATAGAAAAGGCACAATGCCGACGTAAGTACAAGAAGACTGACTGTTCTTACTGTCTATGTTTTGAGCCATTCTTATGAAACCACTTTTAGATTCCGATGATTCACTTCAGGTTTACTGCATCACTTGGACCTCCATATTGACGATGAAACACAGAAATTGCATCGGAATTAAATACAAAAGGATCAATACCGATTTAAGAACAAGAAAACTGAGTCTTCATCCTGAAAATGATTTTACCCTGTCGTGTGAGACCAGTTATAGATTCCGATACTTCACTTAAGGTTTACTGTATCCCTTGGACTTTCATTTTCACGATGAAACACAGAAATTGCATCGGAATTAAATACAAAAGGCACAATGCCGACTTTAGTACAAGAAGATGGGCTCTTCTTATTGTCTATGATTTGAGCCTTTACTGTGGGACCAGTTTTAGATCCCGATGTTTCACTTCAGGTTTACTGTATCCCTTGGACCTTCATTTTGACGATGAAACACAAAAAAATTGCATCGGAGATAAAACTAAAAGGCACAATGCCGGCTTAAGTGCAAGAAGACGAACTATTCTTGTTGTCTATGACTTGAGCCTTTCCTGTGAGACCAGTTTTAGATCCCGATGCTTCACTTCAGGTTTACCGTATCCCTTGGACATTCATAATGACGATGAAAAACAGAAATTGCATCGGAAAAAAATAGAAAACGCACAAGAAGACTGACTCTTCCAACTGTCCATGTTTTGAGCCATTCCTGTGAGTCCACTTTTGGATTCCGATGCTTCACTTTAGGTTTACTGTATCCCTTGGATCTTCATTTTGACTATGAAACACAGAAATTGCATCGGAGATAAATACAAAAGGCACAATGCCGACTTAAGTACAAGAAGACTGACTCTTCGTAATGTCTATGATTTGAGCCTTTCCTGTCAGACCAGTTTTAGATTCCAATGCTTCACTTCAGGTTTACTGTAACCCTTGGACCTTCATATTGACGATGAAACACAGAAATTGAATCGGATACAAATACAAAAGGCACAATGCCGACTTAAGTACAAGAAGACTGACTCTTCTTACTGTCTATGTTTTGAGCCTTTCCTGTGATACCAGTTGTAGATTCCGATGCTTCACTTCAGGTTTACTGTATCCCCTGGACCTTCGTATTGACGATGAAACACAGAAATTGCATCGGAAATAAATACAAAAGGCACAATGCCGACTTAGGTACAAGAAGACTGACTCATTTTACTGTCTATGTTTTGAGCCTTTCCTGTGAGACCAGTTTTAGATTCTGATGCTTCACTTCAGGTTTTCTGTATCCTTTGGACCTTCATATTGACGATGAAACACAGAAACTGCATCGGAATTAAATACAAAAGGCACAATGCCGACTTAAGTACAAGAAGATTGACTCTTCTTACTGTCTATGTTTTGAGCTTTTCCTGTGCGATCAGTTTTAGATTCCGATGCTTTACTTCAGGTTTACTGTATCTCTTGGACCTTCATATTGACGATGAAACACAGAAATTGCATCGGAATAAAATATAAAAGGCACAATCCCGACTTAAGTAAAGGAAGACAGACTCTTCTTACTGTCTATGTTTTGAGCCTTTCCTGTGAAACCAGTTTTACATTCCGATGCTTCACTTTCAAGTTTTCTGTATCCCTTGACCTTCCTGTTGTCGATGAATCACAGAAATTGCATCGGAATTAAATTCAAAATACACAATCCCGATTTAAGAAGAAGAAGACTGAGTCTTCCTTCTGAGTATGCTTTGAGCCTTTCCTGTGAGACTAGTTTTAGATTCCGATGCTTCACTTTAGGTTTACTGTATCCCTTGGACCTTCTTATTGACGATGAAACCTAGAAATTGCATCGGAAATAAATACAAAAGGCACAATGCCGATTTAAGTACATGAAGACTGAGTCTTCTTACTGTCCATGTTTGAGACTTTCCTGTGTGACCAGTTTTACATTCCGATACTTGACTTCAGGTTTACTGTATCACTTGGACCTTCATTATGTCGGTGAAACACAGAAATTGCATCAGAATTAAATCCAAACGGCACAATGCCGGAGTAAGTACAAGGAGACTGGCTCTTCTTACTGTCTATGTTTTGAGCATTTCGTGTGAGACCAGTTTTAGATTCCGATGCTTAACCTCAGGTTTACTGTATCCCTTGGACCTTCATATTGACGATGAAACACAGAAATTTCATCGGTATTAAATACAAAAGGCACAATGCCGACTTAAATTAAACAAGACTGACGCCTCTTACTGGCTGTGATTTGAGCCTTTCCTGTGAGACCAGGTTTAGATTCCGATGCTTCACTTCATGTTTACTGTATCCCTCGGACCTTCATATTGACGATGAAACACAGACATTGCATCGGAATTTAATACAAAAGGCACAATGCCGACTTAAGTACAAGAAGACCGACTCTTCTTATTGTCTATGATTTGAGCCTTTACTGTGAGACCAGTTCTAGATTCCGATGCTTCACTTCAGGTTTACCGTATCCCTTGGACCTTCATATTGACGATGAAACACAGAAATCGCATCGTAAATAAATACAAAAGGCACAATGCCGATTTAAGTACATGAAGACTGAGTCTTCTTACTGTCTATGTTTGAGACTTTCCTGTGAGACCAGTTTTACATTCCAATGCTTCACTTCAGGTTTGCTGTATCCCTTGGGCCTTCATGTTGTCGGTGAAACACAGAAATTTCATCAGAATTAAATCCAAAATTCACGATGCTGACTTAAGTACAAGAAGACTGTCTCTTCTTACTGTCTATGTTTTGAGCCTTTCCAGTGAGAACAGTTTTAGATTCCGATGCTTCACTTCAGGTTTACTGTATCCCTTGGTCCTTCATATTGACGCTGAAACACAGAAATTGCATCGGAATTAAATCCAAAAGTCACAATGCCGCCTTAAGTACAAGAAGACTGTCTCTTCTTACTGTCTATGTTTTGAGCCTTTCCTGTGAGACCAGTTTTAGATTCCGATGCTTCACTTCACGTTTACTATAACCCTTGGACCTTCATATTGACGATGAAACACAGAAATTGCATCGGAAATAAGTACAAAAGGCACAATTCCGACTTAAGTACAAGAAGACTGACTCTTCTTACTGTCTATGTTTTGAGGCTTTCCTGTGAGACCAATTTTAGAGTCCGATGCTTCACTTCAGGTTTACTGTATCCCTTGGATCTTCATATTGACGATGAAACACAGAAATTGCATCGGAATTATATTCAAAAGGCACAATGCCGACTTAAGTACAAGAAGGCTGACTCTTCTTACTGTCTATGTTTTGAGCCGTTCCTGTGAGGCCAGTTTTAGATTCCGATGCTTCTGTTCGTGAGGATAGAAGTCAGGAGCTGAGGGCGATGTAAAATGAAAATTAATTAAGTGGAATGGACCCAGTTTATTCTGGTAATGATGGTACATTGGTGCCTACGTAGGGCGCAGCAGCCTCAAGAGGGGTTTCGTCTGCTCATCAGAGAGGCAGAGGCTAGAGGAGCGACTACTCGGGGCCGAGGTCTCAAACTAAGAGAGCGCGGAGCTGTTTCCAAGCCGCCCTCGCCGCTCCCGGCCGCGTCCCCTTGTGATCACACGATTAGTCTCTGATTGGAGGATTGATTCCGCCAATGCGCCTTGCTAGTTGCGTACCCCCGTCAGCGCAACCAACCCGTGGGAGTTGAGTCTGACCGAGGAGCACGTGGCAGGAATGTGCCGACCATGGTTTTCCAGCCAGCACCTTCCACCACAGTATGCCCAAGCCGGCTTTGGCCGAACATTATGCGTGGAAAAATTTTATTAAATATAATTTTGTCGGCAATGATCCCTCTTGGGGGGTCTCCTCCTTGCACGTCCTTTCCCCTTCCGAAGAAGTCTCTCTGGATGAAAATGAATGAGCTTATTCTAATTGATTATTCCATTTTTAAAATAAATTATCATTATGAAGGGTCCCGTAACATAGTGATATTAATATGTGCAAAAGTTACAAAGCGGCCTGAAGGGCCTGAAGGAAGGCTCTTGAATAACAAACTTGTGAAGTTGGTGCGACGGCAGTGGGGCGGCGCCATGCTGTGAGTGTGTGTCGGCGGTGTCAGTGGTGGTGGGTACCCAGGCGATGATGAGGGGCACCGGAGCACAGCACACTGAAACACTGCACCCTCGTGGGGGTGAGAGAATGCTCCCAGACCTAACAGTCACAAGGGGGTTTTTCCCCGTGATATTACTTGAGTTCTTAAATCTAGGATTACAATGGTAATTGCCCGAGTGGATGAATGAGAACATTACAAAATGACAAAAATTTAAAGAGACAACGAAATTACTTACATGAGGGTTAAGACTCGACAGTTAAATTGTGATTCCATAGACTTTACATAGAGATACTAATCCATTACAAAATTAGTTCATTGACCTGACTCCTAGACTACAACTTAATTCTAAGTGGGCGTCATGCCTGATCGCATGCACCAAGGTTGGCAGGTAGTTTCAGATGTGGTATTCACCTTCGGGTTGTGGGGGTGGTACTACTTCTCGGAAGGAAGTGAAACATTTGCAAAACCCTCTTTTACAGAGTATCCAGAATACTATAATCAGAATCATTACAGTGATGGTTACCGAACCAGCGCTGGGTAATACAACGGTGGTTAATCGCTTGGTTTGGTGCCAATCAGCAATATGTGAGGCCACTCGGTCAAGAGCAACTTGGTTGTGTTCCTGGGTAAGGAGATGATTGATCGATTGGAGTAGATCTGAATCATTGGTTTTCGGTAAATTCTTTAGCTTCTCATGGTGATGGAGTTTAAAAGAGAGTTCAGGAAGGTATAAGGTAAATGTGGGAATGGTGACACGAAAGGTGGAGTGCAATTGAGCTGATATCCTCATAGAAGCAGCGTATACGTCACATCTTGAACTATAATACACTAGGCCACTATTATTCAGTGTTACCCGGTACGATTCAGTCTCTGACATTGAACGGTGGCACACCAGGGTGGTGGTGACAGTCTGTGGAACAGCGAACAGGAAACTGTTGCCAACAGGCTGAATTATTGGTTGACGAAGTGAGACTAGAGCACGAGGACATGGAGGTGTAGTAGTTTCAGCTAAAAACAGTGACATCTCGCACTCAGTAGTGTCAGTGTGTAAAATTAGCGTGGAGTATAAGTAATGTGTTGTGTGGAAGCAACTGGATATTTCAGCGCGGGAGAGAGTGGCGTGAGTTTGTCGATCCCAACTAACTATTAAAAATTCTTGAGTCTGTCAAGCAACATGGTGGTGAAGGGTAGCCCAAGAGACTGGAAAAGTGTATACCTGACAGCACTCGTATTCGCAATTTGCGCACGTCATTGGCAACCTCATTCGCATCCGAATACCGTCAGAATTACGGGTAAGTCGGACCTCCAACGCAGCATAGTAAAAGGGGAGGTTGCTTTCAGCTTCCAATGTTGATAACGGTCGACTGCGAGAGAAAATATTAGTGACCCTACAAGTAAAAATTTCCTGGCTTACTTGATGAGTAATTCAGAGATGACAGAGGGGGTACAACGTTGTAGCAATAATTACCTGGCAAGTAGCGACGATGGACCCGTTCAGTCACGCTTACTGATGAAGAAGGCCACGAAGTAGAATCACGGCAGGCAGGCAACAGTTTGGCAACCGTGGGGGTAGCAAGGCGGCAAGACAATGGTGTAATTCAACACTGAGTATCCGCTGCTCAATCACGCGTCAGCAAAAACAGACGCTGAACGCGGAGGCAGTACTACGCAGCGCAGACTAAGCGTAACTCGCTGGAAAAAAATTTTCAACCTGCTATGGGACGAAAGCCAAGTGTCGTTAATTAATGTGAGATTTTGTACGAAGAAAGTTTCTTTTTTTTTTTTTTAATGAATAAAATGAGAAGGAATCCTGTGATCGCGGTGCAAACCTGCACAGCCTAGGCACCTCCCACGCATTGGCCACTACGCAGGGGCACCCACCCCGCTAAGGCTCGACACGGCGATACAGGTGAAGTACTTCATAAATTTCAGAAATAATATTGAGTGGTTTTTCAGCTGTAGAAAACCCGAATGAGGGTAGGACAACTCAAGTTAACTCAATAATCAAAGGATCTTTACTTACAGAAGTGGTCAATAGAAGTCGGAAATGAATGTTAGCGAGAGCGAGTCTGTTGCTCGTGAATACAGAGGCTGGCGTGAAGCAGTGGAGGCGGCGCAGCGCAGCTTTATCAGCGCTGAGCCGGCAGAGTGCTGAGCTCAGGTAACAGCGTCGGAGAGCGCTAGTGGCTCTGCGTCCGAGACTAAGACACTGTAAGTGCAACTTAAAAGTAACAGTTCATTGCAAAGCAATAATAAACGAATAGCTGATGTCACAGAGACGTTTGATTCCATTTTAACAGAGCAACTTGAGTGTTCAACAGGTAAATTGATTACGTTGTTGATTAAAAGAAACTGCTACTGAACATGACGTACATATGTACGTACTTCCCTTTCCCCTTCCGAAGAGCGGAGGGCATAAACCATAAAAGCCTTGTTCATGTACTTAGTATATGACAATAGAGGTCTGGTAACATCAACAAGTTACACCAAGGTAGTGTGGATATGAACAGTGTGAGTGTGTTGTTAGTTGTTATTGGCGTATGAAGTGTTGTGTAAATGTGTGACTAACGGTAGCTGATGGCGGATACGAATTGAAGGCCAATAGGTGCTATCAGAGATACTTCCAGTCGAGAAACAATGAAACTTAAAAGGGAATACCGAATATGACACAAAAATAGCGTATAACCATAAAGTGTACTAACATTAATCATAACTATAAATTGTTAACAATAAAACATGACATTGAAGTAATAATAATTGACAAGAAATAAAATAAAGGAAATATCTCCCGAACATAAACTTCCGAATCGGATACGAAATCCGCCAGGGAAGTTGTTTTTTTTTTTTTTTTTTTTTTTTTTTTTTTTGTTAGTCGGTTGACGAAGTGCATAAGAGACTACGTCAGTAAAATCCGACAGTGTGTGTATATAACAACATTGTTCTTAAAAGTGCAGTTTGCACTGTCAGATGGTGAAAAGCAACTAATCCGTTCAGCAACGGAAAAGGCTGCCATCTGGGGAACGGTATCTGAATCTTTGGCAGAATCCGATGATTTTGCAATGGAATTGCCATCTAGAAGAAGGTGGCGTTGTATAAAATGTAATAAAAGAGCGTCTGGGGCTCAGTTCATTTGTGGTTGAGTGCCAAAGGCGTAGTGTGAGCGCAAATTGTCTCACGGTAATTGATGTATGAATTGTTTTGTGGTCAACCGAGGAGCCTAGGATTCGGTGACGTGTAAGTACAAGTTCGAGGTGCGTATGAGCTACCTGCAAGTGACTCGACTATTAAGTTCAGCAGTGCATTAGTGCAATCTGCAGACTTGGATTGATTTGCAGGGCAATGGAGCAACCTGCGGACAGTGCTAAGGCAACCTGTCTAATAACTGAGGGGTAGGCAGTGCATTGGAGCTATCTGCGATACCGTGGTTCAGCGGGCCTAAGGGCGTCCGTCTGACTTAATAAGAATTAGTGTAGGCACATGGGTTTCCTGCGATTCATGTAATAAAAGTATCAGCGGCGTTATTAGCGACCTGCTGTACTAGGGAAATGTCGACTGTTCAAGCAATAAAAATAGCTCTGAAGCTAGAATAGCATACATGCATAAATAGCGTCACTTTTTGTGACATAAAATGAAAATCATGAACTATAAATCACTAGCGCTAGCATAATGACATAATTAAACACAATGACATATATTGACAGGAAAATAAAAACACAATGATGTTTAATAATAATGCTGTAAGTAGTCGGAACGCTCAACGTTAACATGTAACACTGGCCACCTGGGGCTGGCTGCTAGGCTGCGTGTGTGTTGGTTTTAAAACTGACGATAACGAATTGAACTGAAAGGACAAGTAGGCACAGTTCCCGTAGCGCTTACATCACCGGCTAATCAGACGCAAAGTACGTATCTCACAATGGATCATCGGCCGATATTTTGGGGCAAGACTGCAACGAGGTTCAAACGGCTCTGAGCACTATGGGACTCAACTGCTGAGGTCATTAGTCCCCTAGAACTTAGAACTAGTTAAACCTAACTAACCTAAGGACATCACAAACATCCATGCCCGAGGCAGGATTCGAACCTGCGACCGTAGCGGTCTTGCGATTCCAGGCTGCAGCGCCCTTAACCGCACGGCCACTTCGGCCGGCTGCAACGAGGGAGAGCAATATCTCGGTGTAAATGGTGGTAAGACTAAAAGACCGGTACTGTCGGAAGAGGGTACCTAACATGTTGTAGGGGCCTCCTCATCGACAGAAGAAGGAAAACAGGATAGAACAATGACCACGGCGGTAGAGTAAAATAAATGGGGGGGGGGGGGGGGGCAAAAATAACTGCGTAGCAACCAAGGAACAATCGTCCACCGATATACGGCAGCCCGGACGATTGGTCGTTTGTGCCTCGTCAGTAGCGTGAAAAACCCGTGGCATTGTATTGGTTTGCCCATATCTGGCCTTGTCCAAGGCAGTTCGATGTGTAAGAGGGTTAGGGCTGTAGTTTGTAGCTTACACAATGAATCAAAGCAGTAGTGAAATTTCACTTATAGGATTGGCAGACTAAGGTATGCAGAATAATGTAAATCGTTAAGAACTTCATGTGATTTATCCAGCTAATGTGAAACAAAGCAATGAATCACATCTATTTAATATTTATGTTAAGATTTATTGGGATGTTTGAATGAATTTTGTTTGCCGTGTCTTCCGGCTGCATGAAAGAAACCAGCTTGGAGGTGTTAGCGAGCGCGCAGCGCACGCGTAGGTGCGGAGTGGGCACCGGCACGTCAGCAGTTGTGTGAGGCGGCGTGTGGCCGCGAGAGGCCGGCCGCTACTGCAGCGACAAGTACCACGCGCTTAGCGTGTACCAGAAATAACGATGAATTAGAAATTGCTAATTACCTAGAATAAGAGTTTTTTTTTAAAAAAAAGGCTGTTAGTTATATAAACTGATGGTAAGTGCATTGTAGTCTGTCATACACGGAGGATAGGGCAGTAATTTGCGGTTTGTTTTTGTAACTACTCGGACGCGCCGCGTGTTGAGACGCTGGAGGCGGCAGCGCACGTGGTGATAAGATACGTCATCGCGCGGAGCGCTGTTACTGGCTGAGAAGGTATGATGGCCGCTGGCCAGTTCTTGGCAAGGAGAAGGGACAGCGCTGAAGAGAGGAGGGGAGGCGACAGCTGATGTGTTGCCCCGCCAACAGCTGGTCCCGTAAACAAAGCGTACGAGGCGTATGCATTTCAAGTCCTGGCTTTATCTGTTCCGATTACTTACGAATAGCTGCAGCAAATACAGAACTACGACATATAGTACAATACACTAGAGGTCAACGTAACAAGTATTAAGAAAACTGGTTTGCCAAATAGATGGCAATAGAGGACATTGAAGAATATTATTCGGAGTTAGCAGCCGCGGTACTGCCAACACCAAGTGTAATGGTTGCATTTGAAGCAAGTCAGTTGCGTGACGTCTAATGCGTGGCATTGCTTGCAAAACATAAAACATAATCATATGTATAAAAATGAGCAAAAATACATGACAGGACTGGAAATTGACAATTGAGAATGGCTGGGAACTCCGTGGTGGCCAGGCACGTCTTGCTTCCAAGTCCCTGGAGAAAATGACTTAAACTAAGCTGCAATAGAACATAACATAAAACTCTAACTAGGCGTGATTAATCACGCGACCTCAACCCATAAGGGTGTCGATTTCGCAAAGGGTATCTACAACCCTGTGGAGGTAATCTCCTCCGTTTTTTCTTTCGTTTTTGTTCTACTTGAGGTGGAGGTGACACAGGCGGATCGGGGGCTGCGACCTGTTGTGGTGACACAGCCCTACCGTGGTAAGGTTGCAGGCGGTCAAAGTGCACTATCACCGTACGATCGGTTAATTGCAGTTCTGCATTGACTGGTGAGGTCAACCGTACAATCCGATACGGGCCTTCAAAGCGGGGAGAGAACGTTTTAGTTCGTCCCTTTTTGATTGCCGGGTTTCGTAGTAACACTAAATCACCTGTTTGATAAGTCGGTAAAACAGCAGTTTTGTTCTGCCTGTGCAACAGTTTATTAGTAGCTTTGATATTATTCCTCTTTACCTTATACCAGATCGCTTTTAGCCGACGGGCTAAACCTTTTACTTCCTTTATTTCTACACCTTGAGGTAGTTTGTCTATTTCGAACGGCGAATTCATCGGCCATCCAAACACAGCTTCGTAAGGGGTATACCCCGTGGATTCATGTATTCGGGTGTTGTATGCAGAAGAGATATACGGTACATATCTGTCCCAATCAGCGTGCGTTTTTGCAACATAAAAGGATAACATTTTACAAATTGTACGGTGTACGCGTTCAACACGACTGTTGGCTTTAGGATGGAAGGGAGTTGTACGCCATTTTTTGATTCTTAATAATTTACAAATTTGTACAAATAAAGCAGACATGAAATTGGTTCCTTGATCCGTTAAAATGGCATCAGGACTTCCAAAAGGTAGTATCACACGATTTACAAACTCTCTCGCCACAGTTTCAGCTGTCATGTCGGGGAGGGGAACCAAAATTAGATAACGTGAAAAGTGATCAATAACAGACAAAATGTATTTGTTACCTTGTTGCGACTGTGGAAAAGGACCTTGGAAATCTAAAGCAAGAATTTCGAAGAGTGAAGATGCCTGAGGAAGTGTTTGCAGCGGCAATCGCGGATGCCTATTTTGTGCTCGTTGTGCACACGGCAGGCAATATCTTACATACCTGTCCACGCCACGTTGTCCGTATTGCCACCAATAACGTGTCGCAATTCGAGCGTTCGTAGCGCGTTTTCCGCTGTGACATGCTTGGATGGTATCATGGCATTGCCGTATTATACGTTGCTGCAAGCATTCCGGTATTACCAAACGATTCCCATGTGGAGCTCTTCGATACAAAAGGTCGTCTATTACTTCAAATTCTGGCAAAGTGGCGTATCTTTCACATTGAATGTCCACCTGCTGTGCTTCTTTTAACTCTTCAATTTATACCTCATCTGGTTGCATGACACGCACTTTTCTACTTAACGCATCAGCATTTTGATGCAACCGACCAGGCTTGTGCCGAATTTCAAAATCATATTCTGACAGTTTCATGGCCCAGCGCATAAGTTTGCTGCTAGGGTCTTTAAGATTCAATAATCACTGCAGAGCAGAGTGATCGGTAAGAACTGTAAACTTGCGACCATAAAGGTAACATCTAAAATAATTAATTCCAAAAAGAAGGGCAAGCAATTCCTTTTCTGTAGTACTGTAATTAGTTTCTGCTTTATTCAGTTGACGAGAGGCATACCCAACGGGGCTTTCCTCACCGTCTTGCACTTGGCTTAGGACACATCCTACAGCAAAATCAGATGCGTCACAAGATAAAATAAAAGGTTCAGCGAAGTCTGGGTACACAAGTAGAGGTGAACTAGTTAAAATAGTTTTCACTGTTTGAAAGGCGGTCGAACATTCATCCGTCCAAACAAAAGGAGTATCCTTTTTCAACAATTTAGTAAGTGGTTTGGTAATAGTAGCATAATCTTTAACAAAACGGCGGTAATAATTTGCAAGGCCAAGGAAGGATTGTAATTCCTTTAAATTTGTTGGAATAGAAAAAGTGTCTTCTGCTTCAGTTAATCGTGGATCTGGTTTGACTCCGCTGGAACTGATGACATGACCTAAATACTGCACTTGTGATTGAGCAAAAGAACATTTTTCTAATTTTAAGCTTAAATTAGCATTTTGCAAGCGCAACAGTAGACTGTGTAGATGTTCAGCATGTTCAGCAATGGATTTTGAAAATATAATTATATCATCAAGATACACAAGGCACATAGTAGGTTTCAACCCACGTAATAGCAGATCTGCAAATCGCTGAAAGGTTGCTGGTGCGTTGCGAAGCCCGAAAGGCATCCTTAAGAATTCATATAAGCCGCCAGGAACTACAAAAGCTGTCTTAGCTCGATCTTCAGGAGCAATTGGAATTTGATGATACCCACTGCGCATGTCTAATGTTGTGAAGTACCGGCAATTGCCCAGACGATCGAGTGTTTCATCGATCCGGGGTAATGGAGAATGATCTGGAGTAGTTACATTGTTTACTGCTCGCATGTCTACACAGAGGCGATAGGATTTTTCTCCGTCTATAGATTTCTTTGGAACGACTACAATTGGGCTAGACCACGCACTAGAAGAGGGTTGTATTATTCCTGCTTCTAGTTGCTGTTGTATAGTTTCCTCTACCACCAGGGTTTATGCCAGTTCCTGCCCCGCGGCCGTTTCCCGAATTCTGTGGTTGGTTTGCATTTCGCCTGGAATTTGCAGGCGGTTGTGGCCTACTATTTGGACAATGCGCGCTTTGGTGGCCCATGTTCCTGCACTGATGACAATATGGCACGCGACATTGCTCTGCCACATGTCCTCGTCTATTACAGCGCCCACACTTAGTATCGTTCGAAAAGACACGTCGGGGCTCGCTTTGCCGCGCGGAGACTGCCACAAATCGGCTCGCCTCCTCTCTCAAGAGTGCTAATCGCACGGCTTCGTGTAAGGTGCGGGGGGAAGCTACCTTGATTTCGCCCCCTATTTGAGGGTTTATGCCACGAATAAACACGTCTATCGCACGACATTCTGATTCTTCCAACAGAACCTCGTTACGAGCAGAACTGGCACTTAGTGCGTACGTGTGGCATGCGACGCTTCGAATCCTGTCCGCGAATGCTTCTAAATCTTCACCCGTTTTTTGCTTAAGGGCGGAAAGCAAGTCGCGATAGTAACTGGTACCACGTTTGTCTGTATACCTTTCAATCAACCCTGTTGCAAGGGACTGGAAGGTAGGGGCAGTTTTCAAGCTGTCGACCGACTGCACGTAGTTCCGCGTTTCGCCGGTGAGTTTCATTTTCATCACGTTTAAGAGAAATTCATCTGGCCAACCACAAAGCTTTCCGATGTCCTGGATATTCTGGACGAGCGTTTGATTATCCTCGTGCGGCTTTCCAGCGAACGCCGGAATAAACGCTACTGCTGGGAAGCTCTGCACCAAAGTAGAGGTGGCTACTGCCACAAGTGATTCTGCACTAGTGAGTGGTGGAATCACCTGCTTCGGCTGTTCTTCCACTAGCACTGGCTTAGCAACATTAGATTGCGGAGAAGCCATTTTAAGATCATCTATCTGTTGCTTAAGCTCCGCGTTAGTCAGAATTAATTGATTTAACTGGGACTGCAGCGCCAAGAGGGGATCCTCATCCGCTCCGGCTGCTCCTGCCTCCGATTGCTGCCTGGTGATCGGCATGTTACAATAGTGTGGGCATCTACACCACCGTAGCGTCGCTAGCGACTTACATTATTTGGTGGCGTGCAGGCGAGGGACGGCGGCGGTGTCGACGAGCGGCGGCAGGCGCGTCGATCACGCGCGGGCGAAGCAGGCGGCGGGCGACAGCACGGACGGCTGCGACGGCGGGGTGGGGCGGCGCGAGGGCCGCACCCCGGACCCCGGCGCAGGCGGTGACCCGTGGCAGCTGCGGACAGCGGAGGCGGCGGCGGCGAGCGTGACTGCATCGCGGACCCTCCTCGGCTCGCGTCCGGCGGCGAACTGCGTCACGCTTGTGGCGCGCTAGTGCGCGGCCACGCACATTCTGCAACGCAGGCGCCCGGCTGGCACGCACATGGCGCGCTGCAGCCTCGCCACGTTCGGTCTAGTTTCCTTTACTTGCTCCGCCTCGGCCGCTTTGTAGTACTCATAACTGATGAGTTAATTTTACAACCGTAAGGTGGGTCGCATCCCACTCCTTGACACCATTTGGTCGTCAGGATAGAAGTCAGGTGCGGAGGGCGTTGTAAAATGAAAATTAATTGAGTGGAATGGACCCAGTTTATTCTTGTAATGATGGTACAGTGGTGCCTACGTAGGGCCGAGCAGCCCCAAGAGGGGTTGCCGTCTGCTCATCAGAGAGGCAGAGGCTTGAGGAGCGACTACTCGGGGCCGAGGTCTGAATCTAAGAGAGTGCGGAGCTGTTTCCGAGCCGCCCTCGCTGCTCCCGGCCGCGACCCCACGTGATCACACGATTAGTCTCTGATTGGAGGATTGATTCCGCCAACGTGCCTTGCTAGTAGCGTACCCCCGTCAGCGCAACCAACCCGTCGGACTCGAGCCTGACCGAGGAGCGCGTGGTAGGAATGTGCCGACCGAGGTCTTCCGGCCAGCACCCTCAGGCCAGCCCGAGCCGGCTACGGCCGAACATTATGCATAAAAAATTTATTTAATAAAATTTTGTCGGCAATGATCCCTCTTGGGGGGTCTCCTCCCTGCACAGTATCGATGAAATGAATTCATCTAACCAAATTGGCATAATCAGCCTCTCTGAACATCAACTGACCACTGATATAGATATGTTAGACATTTCAGGATTTAAGCTAGCTTCCTATTTCTGCAGACTAGATATGGATGGAGGAGGAGTTGCCACATTTATCAAAACTGCCATAAATTCAAGAACATCGACATTAATAAATTCTGTTTAGAGCAGCATCTAGAAGTATGTGCAACAGAAGTAGAGTTTCATAACACATCCTATATAATAACAACCATTCACCGAGCACCTGCAGGAAATTATAATCTATTCTTAGATCATCTAGAAGCTCTTTTGGGTTATTTAACAGGAAGAAACAAAGAAATTTTGATTGCTGGTGACTTTAATACAGATTTTCCAATACAATCTTCCAGTAAACATTCACTGCAGTTAGTAATGTTGTCTTTCAATCTAACTCACACTGTAAACTTTCCAACTAGGATCAGTAAATCCTCAAGGACAGCCATTGATAACATTTTTATAGACAAATCAAAGGAACAAAATCATATCATAAAACCTGTTATAAATGGACTATCAGATAATGACATGCAGCTCCTTGTTTTAGATGTAAATTCTAAGCAGATTATCAAGACTGCTAAATCTGAGTACAGGAGAGTAGTCAATCAACCAAAAATTGAGTGTTTTAGAAAACTGCTCAAAGATATGAACTGGAAAGATGTTTATAGTGCTCATGACATGAATGAAAAATATAACACATTCATGAACAATGTCAGTACCATGTTTGAAAACTGTTTTCCTCTAAAAGTTCCTCAAAGTAAACAGAAGTCTATAATAAAACCATGGATTACACAAGGAATAAAGATTTCCTGTAAGACAAAAAGGAAAATGTATCTGTCGACCAAGAATAGATCCAATGCTGATGATTTAGCTAAATACAAGGAATACTGTAAAACATTAAAAAAAAGTAATTCAGACATCTAATCAAATGCACTACGAGAAGAAGATAGCAATGTCAGGGAACAAAATAAAAACAATATGGGATATAGTGAAAGAGCAGACTGGTAGAACCAAAAAGGAACAGGAGCAAATAGCACTAAGGGTAGATGACACATTAGTAACTGATGGGCATTGTGTGGCAAATCTATTTAACAAGTACTTTATATCCGTTACTGATAGAATGGGACTTTCAGGATCAGTAAATAATGCCCTTGAATATCTGAAACTAGCATTCACAAATAGCTTCAAGTACATGAATATATCACTCACTTCACCAAAAGAAATAATTTCCATAATAAAATCTTTAAAAACAAAGCATTCTAGTGGGTACGATGAAATATCAACAAAGTTAATTAAGGCATGCTCTTGTGAGTTTAGTACAATTCTAAGTTACTTGTGTAACCAGTCAATTATAACTGGGACATTTCCTGACTGGCTAAAATATGCAGATGTTAAGCCGCTATTCAAGAAAGGGGATAAAGAGATACCATCAAACTACAGACCAATTTCACTTTTGCCAGCATTCTCAAAAATTTTAGAGAAGTTAATGTACAGGCAGCTGCTCAACCATCTGACCACAAATAACATATTATCAAGAACACAGTTTGGATTTCTGAAGGGTTCTATATCGAGAAGTCTATTTACACCTAAAGTGAAAATGTACTTAATTCATTAAGTAACAAATTACAAGCAGTCGATATTTTCTGTGATTTGTCAAAGGCATTTGATTGTGTGATCCACAACATCCTTTTAAGTAAATTAGAATTCTATGGTGTCACGGGTAGTGCTGCAAAATGGTTACAGTCATACCTCACTAACAAGAAACAAAGGGTGTCAGTGCAAGGGACTAGTGAATTAAGTCATCAGTCATCATCAGAATGGGAAGAAATTACATATGGTGTCCCACAAGGATCCATCTTAGGGCCATTGCTTTTACTTGTGTACATTAATGATCTCTCATCAGTTACACTGCCAGAAGCAGAGTTCGTTTTGTTTGCAGATGACACAAGTATTGCAATAAATAGTGTGTCAAGTGTAATTCTAGAAAGATTTGCTAATGGTATTTTCATGGATATTAATAAATGGTTTAAAGCCAACTCACTGACATTAAACTTCGAAAAGACTCACTATATGCAATTCAGAACCTGTAAGAGATTTCCACCTAGCATATGCATAAAATACGAAGAAGAGCAGATAGATGAGGTTGACAGTCTTAAATTCCTGGGATTACAACTTGATAATAAATTCAGTTGGGAGGAGCACACCACAGAAGTGCAGAAACGCCTTAACAAATCTGTATTTGTAATTCGAGTGTTAGCAGACATAGGCGACATAAAAATGAAAAAGCTTGCATACTTTGCCTACTTTCATCCATAATGTCATATGGTATAATATTTTGGGGTAACTCTTCAAGTCAAACAAAAGTTTTCAGAGTCCAAAAGCGTGTAATACGTATTATTTGTGGAGTAAATTCACGGACGTCCTGTAGAAACCTCTTCAAAGAACTGGGTATACTAACTACTGCCTCTCAGTATATTTATTCATTAATGAAAATTGTCCTAAATAATATATCTCTTTTTTCCAACGAACAGCTCAGTTCATACATACAATACCAGGAACAAAAATGATCTGCACAAGGACTTAAAAGCACTTACTTTAGTTCAAAAAGGGGTCCACTACTCAGGAACACTCATCTTCAATAATTTGCCAGTAAACATAAAAAATTTAGTTACAAATAAAGATCAGTTTAAAAGGAGCCTGAAAGACTTACTAGTGGCCAACCCCTTCTACTCCATTGACGAATTTTTAATAGAAACAAATGATGTATTGTATATATTCATAGTATTAGTATGGTTATTTCAACTTAAAAAAAAAATAATAAATTGACATGTTCCACATCCACGAGGATCTCCTCAGCACGGATCTACGGAACGAAAAACTAGTCTAATCTAATCTAATCTAATCATTCCAACGTTAGTTATGTTTCTCGTTCTTCCAGTAGTATAGCGAGTGACACGAAAAAGTTACGCTTTTGACAAAATAATTAACAGCCAATAAAAATAATGAAAAATAACCGAACGTGAATCAACAATTAGAATGATGCCATACATGGCAATTCTCAAAGAATGCACAGTACACACTGGGGTAACAGCCAGCCGGTGTGGCCGAGCGGTTCTAGGCGCTTCAGTCTGGAACCGTGTGACCGCTACGGCCGCAGGTTCGAATCCTGCCTCGGGCATGGATGTGTGTGATGTCTGTAGGGTTAGTTAGGTTTAAGCAGTTCTAAGTTCTAGGGGACTGATGAACTCAAATGTTAACTCCCATAGTGCTCAGAGCCATTTGAACCACTGCGGTAACAACAGTAGTACAGAAAGTAACACCAAAACAAAAATCGTGTACTGCGCTTTCTTTTAGAATGTGTGATACCATGTAGTTGTCGACACGTTCCATTATTCTATCATCGCTTCCTCTACTGCTGCATAAAAGCGATAAATAACCTTGGATTCTACAACTAAAATTGACCTATACGGCCTACTTCTGGTTATCGATTCCAAGGTTTCCTAATCTTTCGTTACATGTGTAGTGAATTCTCTTTTAGACATTCTGTGTTCCTTTCTCCTTATTTCCCGCTAATGTCCTGCTTACGTTTCTTGTGAGTTACTATTTATTTCGTTTTGCAGTTGTGTTAGATTTTAGTTTGCGCCCGATCGAAACCCCCACCTCTATGTTCAGTACTTATTATTAAGAACTACCGCTATTCCATAATGTTACGAGTTCACTATGCGTGACACTGCATTGAGCTTTAAAGGTAGTCTGTGGATTTTTCAGTTACTAGCGTAAACTATGATATTGATGCAGGCACTGAGAACCATAAAGGGCCAAAGCATATATGCAAAGGTTAGACAAAAACAGATATTTGTGAAAATCAAATTTGTAGGGAAATCAGCAGTATCATATGTTTGGCTTTCTTTTTATAACGTACCATATTACCTATAAAAATAGTTTAATATTTATTATTATTATTAGTAAAGTTAATCTACAAAATTTGTATATATATATATATATATATATATATATATATATAGGCTATATATATATATATATATATATATATATAGCCTAGAGGCAATAGTGTCTTTTAACTCTAATGTAGTTTGTATTTAATGTAAAACTAGAATCACAACATAAGTAACAGACATTTAATGCACCACACAAAAAATTGTGATCTACCCAACACTTCACATTCCTAATTATCATCATTTTCATTAAGCACATTCTTTGGCTTGAGGGTCAGATAAAACTATTGCTTCACTTTTGCCTTGAAATCTAGTAGTCTATGTGTTTCAAGTTTGATACAGTATTTTCTTAAGTATTTGTGTTTGAAGGTTGGTATTCGCCTTCTACCTCCTTGTTGGGGCACTGGAATTTGCAAGGAATCTACAGACGGTGGAGAAATAAGAAATAGTGGTCTCCCTCGATATGACTTGAAGAAAATGGACTCCCACGATTACAGTCAAGAATACGCTAAACAACTGTTCACAGAAATCTGTTGAAAATGTCATCATTTCACAATTTCTTAAAAGTACGTTGCTACGTCGAACGCCAGTTTTTGGTTTGGTAGTGTAGTCGATAAGACTCTTAAAGGTTCTAAAATCCCCATCGCCCGTTTTACAAACTGGAATCCTGAAATCATGGAACATGATTTTATGGTGGGGCATCTCCTCAAGAGCTTCCAGATTTTATGAAGAAATGGGCGTCAGAGTAGCCGGTGAACGTGACTACAGCAATGAAAATTTGTGCTTTGCCACATTTTCGCAACCGTCATATAGAGGGTGTTTCAGAAAGGACTTTACAGCTTTAAAAATTCATATAAATTTATTGAAAGAAGATATAGAGCTAGGTTTACTGTTATTTTGTAGCCAAACATATGAAGGTTTTTTTTGCCTTAAACTAAAGATGTTGTTTGTGGCTTCCGTTGGTTATCCCACAGACATCCCATCGGAAGTCAATTTCTTCCCAAACTCGCTGTAGCATTGCATGTGTAACTTGCTCAGTGGTGGAGTAAATTCTTGCTCTAAGTTCAGGTAGAGAAGCTGGCACATGAGGTACAAACACGATATCTTTGATGAATTGCCATTAAAAAAAAATCGAGTGTTGTTAGGTCTGGGGAATGTAGGGGCCATGCAACTGGCGCATCACGGCCAGTCCATTGACCTGGAAAGCGGTCACTGAGAAAATCCCGGACGTCAGCCAGATAGTGCCTGAAGTTAACATTTCGTTCTTGGTCATCCTCACCGATCTATGGTATTAAAAACTGTAGCATATCCAGGTACACTATCCCGCTGATGGTTCTCTGACGGAAAAAAAGTGGTCGTACACTTCGATCTTGCCCAATGCACAAACAACGTTCAGTTTAGGGCTATCACGAACATGTTGCAATGTTCGATGTGGATTTTTACTGTGCCAAATCCTACAATTATGTGTGTAAACGTTCCCACTTAAGTCCGCAGCTCGTGGTTGTGGGGCCGCGTTCTCGCTTCCCACGCCCGGGTTCCCGGGTTTGATTCCCGGCGGGGTCAGGGATTTTCTCTGCCTCGTGATGACTGTGTGTTGTGTGATGTCTTTAGGTTGGTTAGGTTTAAGTAGTTCTAAGTTCTAGGGGACTGGTGACCATAGATGTTAAGTCCCATAGTGTTCAGAGGCATTTGAGCCATTGCCACTTACGTGAAAAGTCGACTCGTCAGAAAAGATGATTTTGTCCAAGGAATGTTCATCATGATGTAACCGATTTAACACATCCACACAGAAGTTCTTGCGAGCAATTTTATCAGTGTCTTTTATTGCATGTACGATCGTCAGTCCCTACGGTTTCAAATGCGAACAGTTTCTCAACTCACGCCATACAGTCGTATGTGGGATTTGCAGTTCACTAGATCAACCACCGAACTTGAACAGGATGTCTTGCAACGTCCGCAACGACCAAACACAACGATCAATAACGAACAAAATGGAAAAAACAAGCCCTGTAATCGTAGGTAGTAAGTCGGTGCATCGAGTTTATTCGTTACCCCCTTTTTTTTTTTTACAACACAGTCATATTCTTTATATACTGTCTGACTTTATGCGTTTATATGGTGCAGAGACCTGGACATTTGAGGAAGGAAGATGAAAGAAGATTGGAGGCACTAGAGATGTAGATATGGAGAAAACTGGAAAAAGTGAAATGAGAAGATCAAGTAACGAATGAAGAAGTATTAAGAAGGATTGGAGAAGAAAGAAACATGCTGAAACTTATCAGAAAGAGAAAACAGAACTGGATTGGACATTGCTTGAGGAGGGACTGTTTATTGAAGGAAGGAACAGAAGGAATAGTGGAGGGAAAAAGGGGAAGAGGAAGAAGAATACATCAAATGCTGAACAATGTCAACGGAGACAAATATTCAGAAATGAAAAGACTGGCTATGAACAGACAAAAGTGGAAGAGGCTTAACCCATGACAAGACCTACCGTAGGGCAGAATACCTTACTACTACTACTTATGCGTTTGGTCGTTTACAAGTCGGTAGTTATGAATATTATATTGCCTGTGATAATAAAACTTTGTAGACTGCCAAATAACATTGTAAATGTAATAAAAGTTCTTCTGATTACACGTATTTTTCCCGTTATATCAACTGTAATATAAATAGTAAAGAATATGTCTGTGTTGAAAAGAAAAGAAAAAGAGTCACGAACAGGACTCGATCCAGCGACCAACTACCTACGATTACGGGGCTTGGACGCTAACCACTTAGCTGCCGCCGCTTCGTGTTAATAACGACCGCCGCTTTGTGATAATAACTGCCACGCACAGGTACATATTTGACTACCGAAATTATCTTGCGATTTTCTCAGTAACGCTTGAGAAGTGTGCGCTACTGCTTACACATTTTGTTGTCCTCATGGAGTACTACGAGTGTACGAACTTCGCAGTAAATCTGCGTTCCAAACGTCGTGGCCTCCCCTTGTAAGTCGATAGTATTAGCTCTCTCCATCCAGTATATTTACACAAACGGTCCTCCACCTTTATCCAGTTACTGTCGTTTCACCCATTATGAAGAAAAACATTAAATAATCGAACCTGTATTTGGGCATACTGCCATTCTCAGTAAGACAAGATTAGGTACACGTATGTTACCATGTTTTATTAGTTTGCTATGGATAACGTTAATTACATTTACAGTAAGTTTCTCACACTGATCGGTCTGCCACCCTACACTCAACGCAAAACATTTTCTGGGAGACGCACTTGTTACTGCATTGTACTTTTTTCTCTGCTGTGTGTAGACACAACTGAGACAAAGTACCTGATGTACTCTGCAAGCGTAAACAGATATGCTACCGCAGTTGCACTGCGGATGGTGCTCTATACCAAATGAGCAACAGTGAAACAGCCAATTACTCTGAAGCGCCAGAGAAACTGGTGTAGGCATGCATATTCAAAAACAGAGAGATGTAAACAGGCAGAATACGAAGCTGGTAAACAGGCAGAATATGGAGCTGCGGTCGGCAACGCCTATATAAGACAACAAGTGTCTGGCGCAGTTGTTAGATCGGTTACTGTTGCTACTATGGTAGGTCATCAAGATTTAAGTGAATTTGAACGTGGTGTCATAGTTGGCGCACGAGTGATGGGACACAGCATCTCCGACTTAGTGATGAAGTGGACATTTTCCCGTACGACCATTTCACCACTGTTCTGAATATCAGGAATCCGGGAAAACATCAAATCTCCGACATCGCTGCAGCCGGAGAAAGATCCTGCAGGAACGGGACCAACGACGACTGGAGGGAATCGTTCATTGTGACAGAAGTGCAATCCTTCCCCAAATTTCTGCAGATTTCAATGCTGGGCCATCAACAACTGTCAATGTGCCAACCATTCAACGAAACATAATAGATATGGACTTTCGGAGCCAAAGGCCCACTCGTGTAGCCTTGATGACTGCACGACACAAAGCTTTACGCCTCCTCTGGGTCCGTCAACACCGACATTGGACTTTTGATTGCTGGAAACATGTTGCCTGGTCGGACGAGTCTCGTTTCTAATTGTATCCAGCGGATGGTTGTGTACAGGTATGGAGACAAGCTCATGAATCCATGGACTCTGCATGTCAGCAGGGGACTGTTGAAGTTGTTGGAGGCTCTGTAATGGAGTGGGCGTGTGCAGTTGGAGTGATATGGCCCGCCTGATATGTCTAGATACGACTCTGACAGGTACATCAGCATCCTGTCTGATTGCCCGCATCCATTCATGTCCATTGTTCATTCTGACAGACTTGGGCAGTTCCAGCAGGACAATGCGCCACCCCACTCGTCCATATTTGCTACAGAGTGGCTCTAGGAACAATCTTCTGAGTTTAAACACTTCAACTGGCCCCAGATTCCCGACACATGAACATTACTGACCATATCTACGATGCCTTGCAAGGTGGTGTTGGGAAGAGATCTGCGCCTTCTCGAACTCTTACGGATTCATGGTGTAAGTTACCTTCATAACTACTTCAGACATTAGTCGAGTCCATGACACGTCGTGTTACGGCACTTCTGAGTGCTTGCGGGGCCCTACATGATATTAGGCAGGTGTAACAATTTCTTTGGCTCTTCGGTGTATTTTGACGGTAACTGCTTACGGTCGACTTCGATACTCGTCAATCCATAACTGCTAGTGGATTAGACTGTTACATACACCAAGATGCTTCCTCTTTAAAGTACTTTAAAGGGACACGAGTTCTTAGCAACCTTGAAAATTAATAGTAAACGTGGATGGGAAAGAGGTTAAAAAAAGAGATAAGTTGTTGGATGTTGGTGCTAAGCTTAGCAGACCATACTCAGTCCTATCCAACACTAAACTGTAGCCGGGACGTAGGTTTGATCCAGATGCCGACATTAGATCTCCAGTTTCGCATCGAGACGGGGGCATTGGGCTTTGTTACAGGGATCCGGAAGGAAAGGGAAATGGTGGAGGAAGATCAGTTGATCTTGACCATACAAAGTAGAAGGAGACAGGGTTAAAAAAAGGGAAACAGAAATAAATACTGACACACTGTCTAATTCAATAGGGGAGACTGCGACAGAGTGGACACATGTTTTATTTTGGAATATTTTGTGAGCAAATTTGATGATATTTGTGGATTATTTCGGGTCATTTAGGAAGCCTATACCGTCTAGTAGCTATATTAATTTATACGTTTTCTTCTGACAAAAACTTTACAAATTGAATGGCTCTGTGCACTATGTGACTTAACACCTATGGTCATCAGTACCCTAGAACTTAGAAATACTTAAACCTAACTAACCTAAGGACATCACACACATCCATGCCCGAGGCAGGATTCGAACCTGCCACCGTAGCGGTCACGCAGTTCCAGACTGAAGTGTCTAGAACCGCACGGCCACACCGGCCGGCTGAAGTATGTAAGCGGAGCAGACACGAACGGGGGATCAACCTAGCGAAGATGGGCTGCAAATGCGGAAATCCACTGAGACAAGCGACGTGAGAAAGGGGATATTATGATTACACAGACCTGTGAACGAGTATCTTCGAAACGGCGAAGCTGGTCAAATGTTCACGTGCTACTGTCGCGAGCATCTACGGAGATATGTAGGAAGTGACGACTGCGATTCTACGCTGTCACTAAGTATCGCCAAAATACCCGAAAAGTACCGTCTTAACTAATGCAGTCAAAATCAAGTCGTATCTAAATAGACGTTTCTCCAAACTTTACTTCCCACCACAATATGTGACCGAGCATTTATCCCAGTTTAGCATAGAATAACCTTATTAAATAAGATTTAAGGACATTGACAAAAAAAATTTGCTTCTAACATCAATAAACAAAAGAATACCAAAGTTGAGTGATGAACCCACAATTTTACACGACTCTCATTCAAAGTAATCACAACCCGTGTGATTTGACAGCTACCCACCTTTGAATTACCCACTATAGAATGTTAGCACCAATAGCAAGCGAGCGTCACTGTCATTGGTCGACGTTTAAGAAATCAATGGCGGGCGCCCTTGTCCAAGTAGAAAAGTATTACAATACTTCTGGTAAATGTTCCGGCACACGGATTTAGACACATACCCTCCAAAAGTTATAAAAAATACACATGCAGCGGCAGCGGATTTAAAATGTAAAAAAAAAATGGAAATAATTAAAAGGGAAATGGCTACTGCTAATGAAAGTCAACAGTGTCTACATAGAACACACCACTTCGTCGAGAACACTTTTATTCTAAAGAAGACAAATGTTATGTGAATGTCATCCAAAAGGAAAAGAAATTACAAATTAAAATTGTTTGCAATAATTTTGAATCTATGACAGGAGAGCGCTGCTTTTAAATCTTATCTTGTGTGTTGTGACGATGGTCGCGATATCGACGGCAGCTGGCTGGTCCTGGTGAAACGCTGACATCTGCTCCCACGGTCGTGTGATTGCAGCTGATGCTGTTTTCCTCGTAATCGGGCGGGCGGTGGTATTCACTAAGCAGCAAATCTGATTACAATAGCGTTTCACAGGCCACAGGCTGGTCGATGTAATTGTTGTTACAGATGTTCGTATGTGCACAGTTTTAATGTTTCTGGCGCACAAAATTTTACTTATGCCACACACAGTTTATAAAACTTGCCGACCGCGAATTCTGTAGAAAGTCAATTCGTTTTAATGGGGCGCCGCGATCGCGAAAACGTGTCCTGGGCGGGAATGTACTCACACACAATAGACAGTTCGCGTAAGTTCAGAAAAACTGTTACTGATTATAGGCGCCCGGTAGTTCATCGAAACGCGAATAAATACGTAAGTTCACAGTACTTGAGTGTACGAAAACACAGTCAAAATACAAGCGCAGTTCAATTCATAGACACAGAGCTGCAATACCGTCCATTCTCGGTTGCACTGTCATAGTTACTTGGTCTCACGGCACAGTCTCAGTATTTACCTCGCCCAGTTTCTACACTCACTATTATCAAATCACGTCCTGGTATAAAACAGTCATTAAAAACATACATCGCTTTGCCACTAAACTCAGTCTTCACCAGCTCGTAAAAGTCACGACTCCCGCAGTGAAACATGTGTCCGCCTCTCTCGCTACCCAACAACACACCCCCGCTTTGTTGGATCGACTATCGATATTGCTCTCTCTCTCTCAATACTCTCGCCCACAGTTTATTCAACATCAAAGTAAATTACATGTATCTTTACACATCTATTTTATACCAAACTTATTACAGTAAACGATAAACAAAAAAAATTAAAGCTTTCCACAATCAATGAACTCTAAACATATTTACCTACTTACAAAAAAGAAATAATTTCCAGTTACATATTACATCTAGAAAACAACTTTTATCTCTATAATACAGGACAAAAGAAAAATGCGCTACAACATCAAAGATGTATGAACAGATGGGAAAAAAAGATAAATATATATATCTATCGCAAAATAACGATGTCTTCACAAGGAGGACAGTAAAACTACCACTAAGCGCTAAATGGTTGTACGTCCACGACCCTTCGCAAAACGTGCGGTTCGGAGGCTTGTCTGCTCTGTAGAGCGGTATAGACGGTGATCCGTGACATCTCTGCCGAAAGAGCATAATTCTGGTGCCGCACATTTGTTTCGGAGCACACCGTCCATCGTACGTTGGTGAACATGCAGCTCCGTAGCAGACCACACCTGCGTGTTCGCATGTTGACCCAACAACATCGTCAGCTACGATTGCAAAGGGCGCGGGACCATCGGGATTCGACAGTCGGTCAGTCAATCACATTTTTGCTGCACTAAGTCTATGGTCGTCTCCACAAACGCCGTCATCGAGGTGAACGGCGGCTCGAAACGTGCAGCGCCCCACGGACGTAGGCTGGTGGCAGCAGCATTACGCTATGGGAGACATTCTCCTGCGCTTCCGTGGGACCTGTGGTGTGAGCGTGTGGCTGCTATTCTGTCATTCTGCGCAACGGATTAATCTGAGATGTACCCTTTACCCTGTGGCTCCTGCAAGATGCAATTTCCACCCCCACAGTACTACAGAAGTCAGACAGATGCTCCTAACGTTCTAAAGAGAAATGCCTGAAAAACTTTTCAGCAATAAATATCTTCTGGAGTCATCTGTTGTAAGGAAATGACACAAAAATTCACAAAATTTCTTACATAACTAGTGGGATACTTGGGTACTGGAGTAGTGCTAGTTAGTGAAAGAAAAACATGAAACTAACAAAAATATTTTTTTGCAAAAATTCCGAGAAATCATAATGGCACTTTTAGTTATGAACTGAACAAGTTATTTCTGGGTTCTTTTCGGAATGTGAAGTTACCTCTCAAGGATAGGATTCGCTAATGAAATTTCTAAACAAAGTTTAAGATGGTTATTGACTTAGCAGAATGGCTGAGAGCCCTACCTGCTCAGCTTGAATAATTATCTGTTAGAATGTTGCTAGGTACGGTCGAGGCTGTCGTGAGTGAAATGCAGTGAAGTGTACTGTTGTGGAGGAAATATGGGGCTCGCAAGAGCTGTAGCGCACAATACCGTAAGCTGTGATGACTGCTGTCTGCGCTGCTCGCTGCTGACAAATAAGATCGTTCTGTCTTGATTGACCTTCGCCAATCAAACTCGCCCTACGCCTTGATGAAGTCGACGACTCCTATTCGGCCCTAGTCTAACTATTGGCGTGGTACACCGGTCAGATAACCAGTCCACCGCGATGCCTCTCAAAAATTCGCTCGCAGGCGTTTGACTATAACTCTGTCCGTTCACACCACACAATAAATGTGGAGGCCAACACAGTGAACAGTTCTTAATCGCAAGGACTCAATACAGAGTCGCACTCCGATTCGCTCTCAACACAGGTGCTGTCCCAGTGAAGTACTGAGGAGAGACTTGTTCCTCGCTCCAAGAGCGACAACGGAACGGCCCCTCTCTACGCCAGACGTGAAGGGGTATATCTTTCGGTCTCTTCATTTACTCCTTCAGCTCAAGGCGTCAGGAATATAGTCTGCCAATCAGCATTGCTCTTCTAAAACGGGAGAATGACGTTTCGTTTAAGGCAACCAATCCAGAAATCTGTAGCATCGGCGTTTGGCGTTTGCTGTCTCCCTGTGGAAACCTCTGAAACTGCGTGCTATGTTTGTAAAGAATGCGTAGGCTGGTCACTACCACACAATGTAGCGGAATTTGCTTTTAAGCCGAACACGGGGTCGTTCTCCATTTCACTCGGGCAAACTCTGCTCTACGGGCGGTCGCCGGCCGACGTAGATAGGTTGACTCGTCCTCTGAAGGGACCGGCCTCCTGGCGTGCGGTTGCTTCTCCCGAACTAAAAGCTTTAGTGACCGTCGTGTCTTGAATGTGTGTGCGTACGCCAGCCTCCTAGTATTCCAACCTCGGTGCGCACTCGCGATGTACTTGTTATTTGCATATCGTTTACATGAATTCATACAAAATTGACTTTATCTTATCGAGTTTGGGTTCGAATCAAGCGTCTTGATGTGCGGAATATGATTGTGAGGGCGTAATGTGTAAGCAATGAAGGTCAGCAGACCACGACGTCTTACAGTGGTAGTAATCTTTGACATGCAGACAACTGCGAACCACCTGCATCCTTTCATACTCGATGTCTTCCCCAACGGCGATGTCATGTCTCAGCTGTGTAACTGTCCACGTCTTGGAGCCACAACCGCGCTACTGTGGTTTGAGGAGCATCATAGTGAACTCCCATTTGCTGTCTCGGCGACGAAATCCCCTGATGTAAATCCCACGGAACCCATCTGGGTCGCTGTCTGGTGCATCACTGCGTACGCAATTCAGCGGCCTGTCATTTAGGCGAATTGCGTATACATCTAATGCCACATTCCTCCACAAACCTAGCAACAAACTGTCGGATCCCTGACACGCAGAATCAGTGATGTATTTCGTTCCAAACACGGACGAACAAGTTACTACGCAGGTGGTCATAATGTTTTGGCTGATCAGTTTACGCTCACTGTGACCCAGAAAAAATTGCTCACTCTGCACCGTACCCCTTCAACACAACTGAACATATAGAACAACACTCCATACAAGACATTTTATGAGTCCCTTTCTGAGTTCTCTGTCCAGACCAATGCAGAAGATTCTCCTTTTCTTATAAAACGCCTCTTTTGCCATTGCTATCCTTGTTTTAATTTCTGTGGTGCACTTCCAGTCGGTGTCTATCCTGCTTCCAAGATACTTAAAATTTTGCACATGTTCTAGTATTTCTCCATTCAGCATAATTTTTATTTCCTTATTTCCTCCTAGTGCCAATACTTTTGTTTTATTTGTGTTAATTTTCATTCCATATTTTTTTCCGTTAGTTGCAGTGGTGTCCACCAAATTCTGTAATTCTTTTCCCCCTGTGGCTAGAAGGACCATGTCATCAGCAAATTTCAAACACCCTACTCTTCTTCCTCCAATTTCTACTCCTTTGTCATCTAATGAGCATTGGTCAATGATATTTTCCAAGTAGAGGTTGAAAAGAGTAGGTGATAAACAGCATCCTTGTCTTACTCCTTTTCCTAGTCTGATCCAGCCTGTACTTTCTCTTCTCACTTTAACTGAAACTTTTTGATTAAGAAATAATGAGTTTATAAGTCTTCTGGTTTCCCAGTCCACTCTCTTTTCCCTCATTATAGTCACCACCTTACACACTACTTAACGTAAATTATCCTAAGGACCAACACACACCTAAGCCCGAGGGAGGACTCGAACCTCCGCCGGGACCAGCCGCACATACAAATAATTACTACAGACATGTCAAAATTTGCAGAGTAAAGTAGTAAAACACTAGACTCACAATTTCAGTACTCTAGCGTCATTCAGCCATCTAGTTTTCAATATCCTAGATGTTAAGAGAGTGTAGGCTACATGTGCAAAAGTATGACGGTATCCTGACAGTCACAGATTTTATATAATCAATTGCTTACTGCGTCCCAATGCTGTGTGTCCCAGGCTCCCCTAGGAATAAATGTTTTTGGTGATTGGCAGCCGAGTGTTGGGCATTTAAAAGGCATTAAATGATCGTTGCTCGACCTAATCCTGCCGATAGCCCACAGAAATTTACAGGTATCAGGCTGGCATGACCCTCAGAGAAAAGAAGTGCTTACTTTCTCGTAGGGTAAATGTTCGTCACAAATTGTGCTACTGTATTTCGGGTAAAATTATACACTTTGCTTTGAAACTGTAGAGGGAACAATGTAATAGTTACTGAAACGAACTGTTGCATGTCCAGTATTTGCTTCCAACCAATGTGAAAACTTTCTCAGCCAAATTATCTCATTCAGTGTGCTTTGTCAGGATTAGTGGGTCTTACAGAATCGCGATCTGACCCTCACGGCTTGTCCCCATCTACATCACACACGCCACATCAGCACCTTCAGGGTGACAGTAATTGAGCTATATGAAATAAAATCTTCCTAACTTGTGAACGTTTTGCGTTAGGACGTTCAAACTGCACAGTTGGTAGCGGGACATGATAAGAATTAGTATGCGCCTTGTTGTTTAGTTTAGCGATGAAGCCCACTTACATTTGGATGGGTTCGTCAGTAAACGAAGCTGGCGCGCGATCGAGAAGTCTCTTCACCCTCAACGTATATCTGTGTGGTGTGCAGTGCCCAGTCACGGAATAGTCGATGACATATTCCTCGATGGCACCGTGACTGCCGAATGGTACATGAAGGTTTTTGAAGATGGTTTCATTCCCATTAACCAAAGTGACCCTGGTTTCGACACGATGTGGTTCATGCAAGACGGAGCTCGACCCCATCGAAGCAGGAGAGTGTTTGATGTCCTGGAACGGCACTTTGGGGACCGCATTCTGGCTCTGGAGTATCCAGAGGCCACTAGTATGGTCCTCGATTGGCCGCCATATTCTCCAGATCTGAACACGTGCGACTCCTTTTTGTGGGGCTATATTAAAGACAAAGCATACAGCAGGAACCCCCAAACCACTGCCGAGCTGAAACAGCCATTCAGGAGGTCATCGACAGCATCGATGTTCCGACACTTCAGTGGGTCACGCAGATTTTCACTATCCGTCTGCGCCCCATGATCGCCAATGATGGCAGGCGTATCGAACGTGTCATAACGTAAATACGGATATTTGTAGTGACATTTACATGTTGAATAAAGTGTGTGCACGACGTAGTTTATAATTAATTTACCTTTTTTTTCATATTGTTCAATATTTGTTACCTTGTACACTTGACAGCAAAAAAAGTAGGTCACTGCCGAATACAACCAACATAACGTAGTTGTGTTGAAGGTCCTCTAAACACCAAAACCCCGTGGGGTACAGTCGTTTGACTACACACAATGGGTACCGCAAGAGACTACTAAGAGACCAAAGGTCTTTATGGCAGTCAGTCTAAGCGTCAACTAATATCGTCATACAAAACATATTAGGAAACACGTTCTTAGCGATGAAACACCCCATAACACTCATAAACTAACCTTAATTAGAAAAAGTGACATTCCAAAAGTTCGGACAAAACGGATTATTTTACATATATCGTACAGTAATCCTTAGTCAAAATTAAATACTAGAGACAATATATGGAGTTACAAAGCTGTACGGCAATTGGAAAAAAGTTTTTCACTCTCTAAAAGGTTTTCCGTCCATGTGCTGAAGGTCACTCAACGGCGCGTGGCTCTGGAAACTGGATATTTGACGAACCAGTAGAAAAACGCGATTAACGGCAAAAAGCACTCTAAGGAAATCTCAACATTAACAGCGAATCACCAGTAATATCATTGTTCTCGTAACACATCAACAGCTACGTGTACACAAATTTGAACTTTAAATGACATGACCAGCGTCGTCGTTCTGGACCTGGATTCAAACCCAGCACGTATAGCCATTGCCAAGTAAGCTAAGCTTTGTTTGTGCCTTATTGAGACCGGATCACTAGGCATAAAAAGACGTGAAGTACAGACGTTTGCACCAGTATCAGTTATCAATCCAGACCCTGAAAATAAATGACGAAAATGTTTGTACTGAACTGGGAATCCTGTCAAAACAGTTACCGCCCTGGGAACTACCCCCAACGACGTTTAATATGGTGTCATTCACAAGGAACAAGGTATGCTCATGTTTAAGATTGAAATTCCATCATATAAAGCTTGTGACAGGGATGCGAACCCAGCACTTAATCGGATTGTTAACGAAGTACAGTCATGCTCAAAAGTATCCGAACGACATGGATTGCATTTCGCCTGATTCCCAGGCAACCCACATAACGTACCTGTCTAGCAGGTCCTCTAATCGCTCCTTGATACAGTCGTTTGACTATTGAAAATGGTTCCAACAAGCCATCACTAGAAAACACTGCTCTGTATCGCAATAACACAAGATGTAAAGTAATACCACGATACTACAAGTATCAGGGAACACCTCATCACAGATAAGACTGTCCTTAAGGCTTGCAAGCTCGCATTCATTGCAATAACTGACATACCTGAAATGTTAGCACCCTCATTATTACGTCAGATAGGTAATGCACGTAGTAAGTACGTCTTATTCATGATTTCCTCTTCAGAGTAACATACCATACTTGTTATTTAACACAAAATGTCATTAACAATTTCCGTTATTCACGAGCAGCTAGTTGAGAATATGTATGAGCTTCAAATGACACGACGAACCGACTCGTTCTGCATATGGATTCAAATCCACGTCATGCAAACTAAGATTTCGTGACTGAGAGAAATTAACAGTCATTCCTGACTAGGTATAAAGAGAGTGATATACCTCGATTTTAGACAGTATCAGTTAACAAATATCAACTTTAAATTACATAACGTCAATATTTTTAACGGACGCGAATTCCTACCCAGCATCCTTGTTAACGAACTACGAGAGATGTTAAATACTGCTTCTTCACAAGTAACTACTTAGTAGAGAAGGAATATCATGTTTAATGTGAATTTTCAGACCACACTGCCATTATGTCTTCTTCACTTGGCGTAGCTAGAAGAGAATAGAATCTGCCTATCAAAAAACATCGGCAGAAGTTGGAATCGAACCGAGACCATCGTCATATGAAACTATCATCAGTCCAACAGACCACCAAACCCTGTACTCTATGACCCATTTCTCTATCATAACACCGTTGCGGCACTCAAGATGAGAATTCTGACACACAGGCTCCCTGTAGTGGTTTGCAGGATGTTCAGTACATTCATTTACTTTGTTTACCGAATCGCCATGAACTAGCTGCCTTGGCTACCCAGTGCATACATTCGACTCTATTTTGTTATTACCGAAATAAAATAACGTAACTGCCACCTACACAGAACTGCCAACAGTGCAGCATGCAGAAATTTAAATAGGAAGTGTTCCTTTCCATTTGAGCTACTCTATTGCGCTATCTGTGTGTTGAAACCATCGTGCAGTGCAAGAGAAATGCTGTATCTGCCTGTCTCTCAGAAGTCTGGATCCGGCCATATGCATTATCTCACAGCACTGTGGAGTGCCGAACTTCTGGAGGAACTGTTGTTCACTTCCAGAGGTGCTGTAGCTACGTCACAGCTAGTAGCGTAACGGTAAGCGTCGCGCACTGTTGATAACACGTCGCATGTTGTATTACATTCGCTACTACATTTTTTTAAAACACAATTCTGCTGTCTGCTGAAGTTAACAATTTAATGGGACTTTGAACATAATTCTCTTCACTTCTCAACCCAAAATAGTCGCATGTGGAAGAAAGGCTAACTTCTGCGTCATTTTGTTCTTTTCAGGTTTAATAGACGGCCAGGCAGCAGATGCGCTCAAAGCTTTTGTATTATGTATGGGGGGGAGTGCATCGTGCCAATATAGTCAGAAAAGTATTTTCTACATTAGTTGTCGTCTGGTAGTGGCATTTTATTCTTCTTCAAACCTTGTTTGACAACTTTAACTCAGAACAAGATTTCTACGTGCATGTAATCAATAAACTGCATGTGCGTTGTCAGACTGTTATCCATAACATCAGAGAATTCGCATATATCGTTGATAATTAATTTCTCTCTCATGTTTAGTATTGTTTTAACAACACTAAAAGAAACCTTACGAAAACTGTGCACTGTATTGTAAGAAATGAAATAAAACTACCCACGATAACCTTACGACGAAAGTAAGCCTGTTTTAACAAACCTGAGTATCTGTACACACGTGTGCCTGTATCTGCACGAATTAGTAAAACACTACTCACTTAGATTTGGATTGGGTCTGTGTTTAAATGGTATGCTGTGTCATACTCAACAGGTATGCAAACGTAGCATTTCACAAATAAAGTTTCGTATTTCTAGAAACCCAAAATTTGCTTGTCAGCAGCGGAAAGAGGCGTTACCTGTTGTGCAGCATTGTAAGTTTTTCACCATTGCACTTTGAGCTGAAAGTATTTTCTTGCGATTTGCTAATCAATTTATTTCCTTCATACTTATCACCCTGGCATTGGAGTCTTAAGTGAAGAACGTTATTGAATTTCGTATTGTTGACGGTCGATTCGAATTTCTTCAGAGACGCTTGTACTGTATAGCAGCTTGGCAGTCACAAAGCCGAGATCTACGACCATTATTACAACTTCCTGTGTCGAGCTGCCAAGAGGATTTGGTGTGTAAAGGTTTTCTTCTGATTTTGTTACAGAATTTTTTCTGGGAATTCGCAGCTCCATGAAGGAATACACAAAAAAAACTCGCACGCGCTGCCGCTACCACGGTTAGAACACGATTTTCTTAACGTTGGAACACGAGACACGGACGGTACCACAGGGCTACGGACACACTGCTGCCAGCATGCCACTCTCGTCATGGTATTGGTCGCTCAGCCTCATAACCCATCGTGAACGATATTAAAAGTTGTCACTTATGTGAAGAATAGCATTTCTTCAGCCAAAAAATTGTAATTTCTGTCTCAGTGTCTCAGTTTACGTGAGGATTATATACCACGAGTCATTCAAATGGAGAGGGAATATCAAGTGAGTTTAGCGAGTCAGTTCAGTACCACACGCGGAAGTGATTGTACTGTCATAGTGTTGCCAAATGTTTGTGACGATGTTGCCAATTCTCAGCTGTGCTAGGAACAGCTCTGTAGCGTCATAGGAGGAGAATCCTGTGCTCGTGTCATAGGAGGTTACGGAGAGGAGGCGCGGGGTTTGGTTAATATGCAGCGTTTTATCCTACTAGCTGTGTCAAACATTCAGGTGTGTAATCTTCCATCACGATTACAGTTTCGCACATAATATATACGAATAAAACACTTACCTTGTTACATTGTTACAAAAGATTATTTCAGTACAACATAAAGTCTTTGGAAATCAACTTTGCCAACCTGTCACGAAAAGTAAGATAACAAACACTTTGCACCTCGAAATCGATTGCAGTCTTGTGATCATACAAGTAGAATTTCATGAATTGCACGAGAATGTAGAAAAATGTTGGTGCAAATGGAAGCTGTAAGAAACACAGTTACCTAATTATTCTGTACCACGTAATAATCAATTCATTTGATAATTCAGAAGAGAAGTAACTAAAAATTATGCTCATTAAGACAGAAACTAAAGTGCAGATGCTGGCACTGTGCAGATCTGCGCTTTTTCATCTTCAGATCTATACAAATAACGTATACTAACCAGCGTATTCATTGCTTTCATAATGTTTCCCTCTTGTTTAGTCTTCTTATGATGAACTGGATCCAAACCCATGAGTCTGATTTTTTTCTTTGTATCCTTCCATCTACTATCTTTGTGTGTTATTGTTCGGTGTTCAAAAAGCAAAATATTATGCCTTCTCCCACGAGGTATTAAAATGAGGTCGCAAAAAGGCTAACGAATTATAATCAAAATACAGTGAGACGCCAATTTCTCTGTCGTCATGGCGTTAAGTGGACAGAAATAGTTGGGTGTTATTGTCGTCTTTTCTTATTGAGATTTTCATATTACCCTGACACAAGACGCCGAGATAAATGTATATATTCTCCGTGTCGAAACATCCCACATTCCATTCATCCTGATCCATTCGTTACGTGCATCGGCGGCAATGAGTGATAGGAAAGCTGTTGTGTGGTGGCGAATAACAATAACAATGGTAGTAATTACAAATCAATAATCAAGAATGTTTACTGCATTACAGACGATTAACAAAATAACCAAGAATGGCTGAGTGTTTAATTGGCGCACTGAGTAGGTGTTCTTACCACTTTGTTACTGAGTTCTGTTCTAGTTGTTTGCAGAGAGAAAACAAAGAACCCCGTAACCATACATATCGCTAGTACAACGAGATATTACCTATCAACTATCCTTGCTTTACAACACGAGACGAACATGGCGTCACTGAGCTGATATTTGAAATACATTTCTATTTTCTCTCTCTGTCTCTCTCTCTCTTTTTATTTTTATTTTAATTTTTTGAGGAAAGCATCGAGAAGCGCGATAATAAGGAAGTAGGCATATAACCTGTTTACAGTTATTTTCATCGGGATACATAATGCAAAAATACAACTTTTAAGTGTGTTATTGCGTAATTCCAATTATTGACAGTCTAATCGTGAGCTTGCTCGCATTCAGTGCGGTGAAACCTATCACAGAAGCAAGCAAACCACAAATATTTCTTGCACCATGCGCAACACATAAACGAAATCTCGCTGCACTGACGTGTTGTCCGATATATTGCACGCAAAACATATCTGATTCATGTCGCTAAATACAGCTCTATCAGATATGAATTTGGAAGCGTACCAAGTGTATAAAAGTATATCTTGAAATACGCAGAAAGGCCCATAGAGGTATTCGACTGAAACGTAGCCTTGACCAAAATTGTAACTGGAGTCGACAGCATCGACAGTACTCGGCCGGTTACTTACGTTTACTGGCATCAAAGCAACAGCATGAAAACACAAAAATGTTAATAACCCGAAGATCATTAGTTTTGGAACCCATAGAAAGTAAAGCAGTCATCAGTCGCAAGAGTGGTTTGAACACCACATTGCTTTAATAGGCACGGTCTTGTTGGAGGTGGTATGCTGTTGCTTTCATCCGACCTTTGACTTGACTTACCTAGCCAGTTAATAGGGGAACCTACAGTTTTACGTGGCTTTCGGACCACAGTGCAACTCGGCATTTTTCACATCAACAAACACTGCCCCAGGGGAAATATGTGTAAAACGGCACATAAAAATCGTGGGACTGGTGAGGGATCAAACCTGAGACCTTCGTATCCATAGTCTTGCTCTTCATCACCTTGCCACCATGCAGCCAACACTGGGATTTCTGCTTGCTATTAAAATTAAGGATCTCTCGTTTGTGCCTGCGTTGGCACTTGCGTGTCCCTTAATAGACCTTACTTCTGGGATTACCCTCGTATACGTGTGTGTAAACGCCTTCCAATGCCCACTCTAGGAAGACAAGGATACGTAGTCTAGCTTCAACATTACAAATACGCCTCTGTTTGTGGATGAACGCATACTTTGGTAGATAATAATTTTGAATATTTATCAGTACTGTACCCATTGGTGTGAAACTCGTTTTCTACCAATGATTCCCACAGCTACAGGAACACTTCTTTAATACCTCTTACACAAAATACTTACGCAGTGCTATCAGACGAAAAGAACAACCTGACACAAACTGTGGGAAGTTTGTTTTACAACCTTCGTACCTGGATAAAGAGCTTTCCCTATTTGAGATATCTGTGAACGTTGCTGCATAAGACGATTTAAGAAGAAACTAAATTCCTTCAGCTACGCCAATGTTCAAAGAAATCGTGTTAGCGGCACTAAATAGTGGTTTGTAAATCGTTTACCAGCCGTACTCTGCCGCATTTCGCTGGTTCGAAGGCAAAAAACTTACTGACAAATTTCACAGAAGGAAAAGGGGGACGAAATGTCTCCCACTCGAAGGTCATGTAGTTTTACTTAAATGATTACAAAATCGGGTAAAACGAACAATGAGGTTGTCAGTATAAGCACACTACTGTTGCCAATGTGATGTTGCACCGCCCAGGGCCTGTAATGACAAAGGGCCCGCTTAGGTCAGGCATATTGTACACACAAGTGGAAGGGAGAGCACCACTAAATTCGACAATCCGTAAGAATTGCATACACACAGAAAGTACTGTTACAGTGTACTTATGGAGCCCAATGAGTGAATTGCATGTTTCCCGGTGAGAAAGAGCACTGGCAAACAGTCTTCGCTACATTAGGTTACTTAAACTGGCGTCACTTTGAGCTAGAATTGATGGCCAGCGACTAAGTGTAAGGACAGTGAGTCGGATGCGGGTTTTGCAACTGTGAAATACTTTCCTTACATTATGGAAGCGAATATTAAATTTGAACTAATATTGCGAAAATTTTGGACTTGGATGGCTTAGAATGAAAATCTTTCTGTTTATTGCAAAGGAAAACAATTTATTTTCTAAAACGTTCTGTGTCATACACGACTTGAAACAGGTCACGTCGACCAAATCATATGGAAGAACTGACGGCGACGTATATTGGAAGGCAGTAAGATCCCTTGGCTTTTGGTTTGGCAGTATTCGACAGCCATTTCTAGGCGCAAGTAAATGAAGAAAGGCAGCGCGTTTTCGTTATCAAGTAACGTCTTCATCAATTACTTTAGTTTTAATGTGACCTACGAGTAATTGCTGATGTTTGATATTAACATGAAAGGGATTCCGTAGACAAGGAAGGAACTTGTTCTTGGGCAACTACTTTTATAATGACCAAAAGGACTTAAATGATCTTCAAGCACATGTGTTCCAGCAGCGGTACTAAGAAAATGATAGTAATAATGACGGTGATAATCGAATTCTCCGGTAACTTCACAATTCACAGTGGATTTTCTCGAACTAAGAAATTTCCTGAATTAGTGAAAATTTCAAAATGGCTTCAAATCGAGGCTATGACGCCTAGAAGAGTCTTTACATCCTGCAGACATGAGAATAGCATAATCTCCACGTCAGAAGCTTGCTTCTACTTAACCATTTAAAAGACTCGCGTTTTTTTTCCACCGTGACAAGTTTAGTACGCTAAGCACATCATGCATTACAGCACATTCCTGGGGCTGGGAAATGTGGCCACAATGGTTCGGTGGTTCAGATGGCTCTGAGCACTATGGGACTTAACTACTGAGGTCATCAGTCCCCTAGAACCTAGAACTACTTAAACCTAACTAACCTAAGGACATCACACACATCCATGCCCGAGGCATGATTCGAACCAGCGACCGTAGCGGTCGCACGGTTCCATGGTTCGGTGGAACGAACTATCACAAGTGCAATATGTGAGTTCAGGCATTTACTTTTAAGAGGCACAAACAGATTTACTTTACCTATGGTAACCTCAAGAGAAAGCTGTTATAATCCAGAATCCGCATTAAACATCACGTTCCTTCATTCCAAACTGGGCAGAGCCGGTTCACGTTGGAAAATGACATAGGTGGAGGTCAGGGTAAACAGAAATACTGTCACCAGTAAACTTACTTACATTAGAAAATTTTATTTTATTTGATGAACTGTTAGCCGTCTAAAGGAACAGGGCTCTTATTTTACTTGTACTTGATTGAACTAGAGACGTTGAAAAATTTGGTGCTGGACTGTGATTCGAATTCGTATCTCCTCTTTCGAGGATCTGAATCTCTCGGAACAGTATAGTTCAATCATTTCATTCCTTTTCCCAAGACTGTAGTCTTCTCTAGGTCTCCTCCAAAGGTAAATATATGGGTCCGAATCCTGATCCAGTACAAAAATATTCATAATTTCATTTCAAGCCCTATCACGTGCACACCGGCCTGTTAGTGAAAATTAACGTGCATTTTTTATGTCTGTTCATGTTGCCAACAATTTCTGGACAAACACGCACACATCTTACTGTTGGTGAGTAAGCAATTGATACTTAAGCAATATTCGTGGACAATAAAGAAGAACTATAGGAGTGCGGTTCGATTGTCACTCAGGCACAAAAATTTGTGTCCTTATTTTAGATTAAACACTTAGTAGCTGGCAAGAAAAACAGATACGTAACATTTGATTTTACTTAGTTAACAATCTGATTACGTCTTGGGTTCGTATCTCCGTCGCAGAACTTCACATCATGCGCTTCATCTTTAAATTCATACACACATCGTTACTTCTGAATTGAGGTATATCAGACATCTTTCATGGTTAGTTAACAGGGATGAAAGGGTCTTGATAGGAGTCCCGGTTTATTACAAAAACTGTCGTCTTTTATTTTCAAGTTTAGATTTGGTTACTGATATAGGCGAAAATTTCGGTACTTCATGACTCTACATGGATAGTCAGCAATATGATATGATATGATTAGATTAGATTATATTAATACTTGTTTCATAGATCATGAATACGACATTTCGTAATGTTTTGGAACGAGTCATTTTAATGAAAGATTTCTCTAAATACCAGTATTCAATTTCTTTACAACAATTTTTTACTCTCTCTCTCTCTCTCTCTCTCACACACACACATACACACACACACACACACACACACACACATTCTCTTTTTATTTTTATTTGTTTATTGTGCTCGACTATCGGCGAGGCACGAAAACGTCCGTGAATGAGTTTCTTAGTTTTGAGTACAGTTACTTAAGAAATATAAAAACAACTATGAGAGTTACTGATTTATGATGCTTAGTAGCAGTCAGTTCTGAGTATTATTAGTAACTAAGCTCCAGTCCCTAATCCTAGTTACCGAAATGCGAATCAGACGCATTACGTATTCCAGGCCGCAGCAGCCGCGTCTTTGAGACGCCAGCTATGGTCATTTCCCAGCCCGCTGTAGGATCACATCGGTTCGTCTTCTTCCTGGTGGTAATGTAACTGAGATTTGGCAACAACGCAAGGTATGTTTGGCAACTCTGTGATCGACGAGTTACTTCCTGGTGTGCACGGAATTAAGCCTCAAAGTTCACTTGATTTCTCGTGTCATTTCCATTGAATAACCTGAGTTGTTATCGATTGAGGTGTAACAGAAGATTGTAAATTTACGGTTTTCAGCCCAGCAAAGTCATTGAACGTGGCAATCGCAACTAATCTCGTCCTGTAAATAGCGGTTTACGAGTTCTAGCCACTATTGGCCTCGTAAGAGGAAGGCGCAAACCGTAACTGTCCGCTAGCTGTGTGTTGACGTGCTGGCCTGTGTAAACGCGGCTGTTATGGTTCGCGGTTCCAGCCGCGCTGAAGGTAACGTTTTTATACCTTCTGTGTGAGAGCTGTAAGCCGTCAGATCAAACATCTATAAGCAAATCGTAAGAAAATACTTTCAGCTCATAGTGCAATGGAGAAAAACTCACAATGCTGCACAACAGGAAACGTCTCTTTCCGCTGCTGACAAGCAAATTTTGGGTTTCTAGGAATACGTAACTTTATTTATGAGATGCCACGTTTGCATACCTGTTGAGTATGACACAGCATACCATTTAAACACAGACCCAATCGAAAGCTAAGTGAGTAGTGTTTTACTAATTCGTGTTTTGTTAAAACAGGCTTACTTTCGTCGTAAGGTTATCGTGGGTAGTTTTATTTCATTTCTTACAATACAGTGCACAGTTTTCGTAAGGTTTCTTTTAGTGTTGTTAAAACAATACTAAACATGAGAGAGAAATTAATTATCAACGATATATGCGAATTCTCTGATGTTATGGATAACAGTCTGACAACGCACATGCAGTTTATTGATTACATGCACGTAGAAAACTTGTTCTGAGTTAAAGTTGTCAAACAAGGTTTGAAGAAGAATGAAATGCCACTACCAGACGACAGCTAATGTAGAAAATACTTTTCTGACTATATTGGCACGATGCACTCCCCCCATACATAATACAAAAGCTTTGAGCGCATCTGCTGCCTGGCCGTCTATTAAACCTGAAAAGAACAAAATGACGCAGAAGTTAGCCTTTCTTCCACATGCGACTATTTTGGGTTGAGAAGTGAAGAGAATTATGTTCAAAGTCCCATTAAATTGTGAACTTCAGCAGACAGCAGAATTGTGTTTTAAAAAAATGTAGTAGCGAATGTAATACAACATGCGACGTGTTATCAACAGTGCGCGACGCTTACCGTTACGCTACTAGCTGTGACGTAGCTACAGCACCTCTGGAAGTGAACAACAGTTCCTCCAGAACTTCGGCACTCCACAGTGCTGTGAGATAATGCATTGGCCGGATCCAGACTTCTGAGAGACAGGCGGATACAGCATTTCTCTTGCACTGCACGATGGTTTCAACACACAGATAGCGCAATAGAGTAGCTCAAATGGAAAGGAACATCCTGCAAACCACTACAGGGAGCCTGTGTGTCAGAATTCTCATCTTGAGTGCCGCAACGGTGTTATGATAGAGAAATGGGTCATAGAGTACAGGGTTTGGTGGTCTGTTGGACTGATGATAGTTTCATATGACGATGGTCTCGGTTGGATTCCAACTTCTGCCAATGTTTTTTGATAGGCAGATTCTATTCTCTTCTAGCTACGCCAAGTGAAGAAGACATAATGGCAGTGTGGTCTGAAAATTCACATTAAACATGATATTCCTTCTCTGCTGAGTAGACGTTAGGTGGAACGACAATAAAGTAAGGAGTGTCGACATGTAGAAACTCTATCACCAGTAACCTTTCTTATACTAGTTATTTATTTCAAGTGACATAACAAACGCTATGTATGGTCACAGGACACTTATTCCATCTTTTATTTGAGCTTTTGTATGTCGATAAAATTGGCTCTGAACTGGGAATGCAACTCAGACCGCCCTTAACGCGGAATTTGATCCCTTCGTGACAATACAGCTCGACTACAACTTGTTGTTTGTTCCAAACTGCAGATTCCTCAACATCTCCACATATTGCGCATGAATGGGTTGGAATTCTGGCCCGGCACTAAAGATTTAATTATGTATTATCAAGCTCTAGCATGAGAACGCCTGTCTGCTGGTGGATAATAATTTTTATTTTTAATGCATTTTCATTCGTTGTCATCACTTACGAGATCTGACGTTTTTGACTACCAGTGAGACACAGAACTATTTGCGAGATCACAGTAAGTTGAAGGATGTTATTCCGAGCTGCTGGTGGAGAAAACTTCGGTAAGTGTCGTCTCTTTGTGTGTAGTCAACAACGATATGTGTGGGGTTCGATTCTCAGTCAGCACTGAACACTTCGTCATATTATTTCTAGTTCAAACATGCTCACATGTCGCTGCTGGTGTAACAAACCCATACTTAACGTTCCTTTTCTCTAGAATATAACAGCGATATGTGCCGGGTTGGAGTCCTGGGAAGGAAAAATTAATGTTTCGTCTCGTCATTTCATTTAATACATCTAGCTACTGCCGAGAAAATCCAATATGTCAAAGTTGATTGTGCTTCGATAACAATCCGATTAGGTTCTGGGTTAGAATCCCTGTCCAACACAAAGCTTTACCTCACTACATTTCAAGTAAGTTACTTGTGAAGAAGCAATATTTAACATCTCTCGTAGTTCGTTAACAGGGACAATAGATGCTGGGTAGGAATTCGCGTCCGTTAAAAATGTTACGTTATGTAATTTAAAGTTGATATTTGCTAACTGATACTGTCCAAAAATGAGGTACATCACTCTCTTTATGCCCAGTCAGGAATGACTGTTAATTTCCGTCTGCCACGAAATCTTAGCCTGCATGATTGGTTCAAATGCCTCTGAGCACTATGGGACTTAACATCTGAGGTCATCAGTCCCCTAGAACCTAGTAAACCTAACTAACCTAAGGACATCACAAACATCCATGCCCGAGGCAGGATTCGAACCTGCGACCGTAGCCGTCACGCGGTTCTGGACTGAAGTGCCTAGAACTGCACGGCCACCGCGGCCTAGCCTGCATGACCTGGGTTTGAATGCATATGCAGGACGAGGCGGTTCGTCGTGTCATTTGAAGTTCATACATATTCTCAACTAGCTGCTCGTGAATAACGTAAATTTTTAATGACATTTTGTGTTAAATAACGAGTATGGTGTGTTACTTTGAAGAGGAAATCATGAATAAGACGAACTGTGCATTACCTATCTGACGTAATAATGAGAGTGCTAACATTTCATTCAGGTATGTCATTTATTGCAATAAATGTGAGCTTACAAGCCTTAAGGACAGTCTTATCTGTGATGAGGTGTTCCCTGATACTTGTAGTATCGTGGTATTACTTTACATCTTGTGTTATTGCGATACAGAGCAGTGTTTTCTTGTGGTGATTTGTTGGAACCATTTTCAACAGTCAAACGACTGTACCAAGGAGCGATTAGAGGACCTGCTAGACAGCTGCGTTATGTAGGTCGCATGGGAATCAGATAAAATGCAATTCTGGTCGTTCGGATACTTTTGAGCACGACTGTACATAAAATCAGAAGTTAAATATCAAATGTTTTCACCAATAGCGAAATGCTGGGACCTTAATTGACGATAGAATTGTTTTTGCCTGACTGGGATTCGAACCCAGCATCTAGCACCGTCGTTTTCTAGCCAGGAACAGACGATAAATAGCTATTGTTGTTTCACCAGTAGCGAGATGGGCACATGTTTAGCTAGACATCAGGCGACGAAAAGTTCTGTGCTGAATTGAATTCAAACCCCGCACACATGGTCATGAAGAAACTTTAACTATCAAATTCTTTTCCAATAATAGCTAGGAATGGCATGTTTGTACTTTCAATGATGTCATGGAAAATACTCTGCTGGCTAGAAGTTGAATCCACAACATGTCGTCGTTGGTGATCACAACCAACACAATGTCAAACCCAAATCCGTTTTCACCAGTAGGATGGAGAGGAATGTTTGAAATTGAAAAGATGTAAGGAAACGTTTGATCTTGTAATGTTGTGATAGAAAGCTCATCATGTGGCTGTGAGTTGAAACGAACACGTTACAACTGACAACGCACGAAGAGACGTTGAAAATGCAACTATTTTTCACCAGTAGTTCAGAGTGCACATGCTAGGACTTGAAATGAAATAATGAATATTTTGTGCTGATCAGGATTCGAAACCAGATAGGTGCCTTTCGAGGACGCCTAGAAGAGTTTGCAATCTTCGGGAGCACAGTGAAATCGAATTCGAATCCCAGTCCAGCACCACAATTTTCAGCGTCTCAGTTTCAAATAAAGTAAGAGCCTTGTGAACTTACACGGCCATTGGTTCATTAAATGAAATACGTTTTCTAGTTTACGACGGCTTGCTGGTGACAGAGTCTCTGCCTTACGGGGTTTCTCCATCTGTCACAGCTCAAACGAATGCTTAGTCGGCAGCGAAGGGATGTTATCTTTACTGCGGATATTGAACTACGGAGCTTACTGGCGTTCTGCACTTGGCGTTACTAGGGGTGAAGGAGAGCTACTTGTGTGTGTTAAAAATCTACGCCTGACATGAGATGTGAACCTACACGTCTTACACATCAATACCAAATTAATCCACCAGACCACAGAATCCCCTGCCAAGCACATCATTACGAATTGCTGAGTATTCATTTAGATGTAGATGCAGATGTCAAGGGGACGGTAACAGGAAAGAGGGCGGGACCTGGGAATGGATGGAAGTGCAGAAGTGCAAAATATAAGCGTGAAATACTTCCAAAGTATTGCTTACTTAGATGTGTGCCACAGTTCGTTTTATCTTAGGACCGAGAGATAAGGAAGGACTGTTCTCAGAACGAAGAATGGGTTATAGGGAAGGGGAGATCAACGAATACTGTTTCATAGGTGGTGAGAGGAATGATAGAGAGTAAACACAGCAGCAATTAAAAGAGAAAATGTAGCGTCATTTTCCAATGACCGCTAGATTTGTTTACAAAGTTTTGGGGGAGTGTAATAGAAGGGCACTTGCGGCGATAGTGTCAGAGAGAGAGAGAGAGAGAGAGAGTGTGAGAGAGAATAGAAGAGATATTAACAACGAGTAAACATAAATGTACAAATGTGTGTGAAATCTAATGGGACTTAACTGCTAAGGGCATCAGTCCCTAATCTTACACACTTCTTAACCTAAATTATCCCAAGGACATACATACACACCCATGCCCGAGGGAGGTCTCGAACCTCCGCCGGGACCAGCCTCACAGTCCGTGACTGCAGCGCCTGAGACCGCTCGGCTAATCCCGCGCGGCGAGTAAACATAATATGATATCGTTGGCGTATTGTGTGGAGGACGGAGGGTGTATTCATGGATGGAGGGGAAGAGAGAGACGTATTTGAAATAACAAAACCTACTGTGACAGAATCTATCTACGCTGATTAGTTTGTAAGTATGAAGACAGGGTATAAATGAAATCAAAATAGAATACTTAACAAACTGTATATTCAAAAGAAACCCACTTGAATTAAAAGGGCAACTCATAGGAAAGCTAACCCATATTGTATCTTTCCTGTTGCCACGTGATCTTCCACTAGCTCCCAATGAGGAAAAATGACGAAAAACAAGGTATAACAAAACATTTTAAGAACTCTAATATTTTATCCAGAATCGTTCATTATTTTGTACTTCTATCACGCGTCTTGGCATAGAATGTATAAGCCGTCGGACGGAAGAGCCTGAAGAAGCAACTTCCTCCCAGGCTTTCAGGACGCAGTCCCAAAGAGCGTCCGCAGTAGTTGGTTGGTTTCGTGGCCAGTTCTCTGTTAATGTTCTGGCGACCTCAGCCCACATGTTTTCCATGGAGTTCATATCAGCCGCCCGTGGCGGCCAGTCCATGACGTTGACGCCAATCGTGGAGAGCCGCTGCTGAACAAATGCAGACTTGTGAACGGGAGAATGGTGCTCTTCCAATGTGACGTCCCCTTCTGCGTACAGCATTCGCACTGACGGAAGCATCACATTTTCCATTATGTGGGCATACTGCGCGCTGTCCAGAGTCAATCCTGTGAAGAATTCCCGCCCCTCTCGCAGAATTCCAACACCAACAGGTAACAGATAGCCGGCCACTTCTATTCGTCGTGGTTACATATTCGCGTCGATGGCGAGTCCCTTGCGGTCTGTAAACGATTCGTGGACCGTCGTTATTGGTGGAAAACACCTTCTCATCAGTGAAAATGACGTTGTCCCACGACGCCCTCAGATGGAGCTCCGCAAATGCTAGCCGGTATAAAACGTTGTCTTCGCTGAGCTCTTGTTTCACGGCGGATCGTCGTGCATGCAGTCCAGCGCCCCTCAGCCTTCAGCTAATCGTGTCACTGGAGCCGGGGAAGTTGGTCTCCCGCCGCAACTGCTTCGCGTTCAGAAAGGGATTTTCTTTGCTCCTAGACACTAGGTCCCTGTCTTCCTGCTGTGAGATCGCTCTCTTCCTGCCTGAGCCAGGAGCCCTGTTGGCGGTGCCTCTTTCAAGGCAGATCCTCCACCATCTCGTTGCAGTGGTATGTGGTACGCCATACCGTCTGCCAGCTTCTCTGGTGGAACATCCTCCTTCCTCAATGAGAGTGACGACTTTACCTCGGCCGGCCGGAGTAGCCGAGCGGTTCTAGGCGCTTCAGTGTGGAACCGCGCGACCACTACGGTCGGAGGTTCGAATCCTGCCTCGGGCATGGATGTGTGTGATGTCCTTAGGTTAGTTAGCTTTAAGTAGTTCTAAGTTCTAGGGGACTGATGACATCAGATGTTAAGTCCCATAGTGCTCAGAGCCATTTGAACCATTTTTTGACTCTACCTCGAATAGACCTCTCCCAGTGAGCCATTACGGCAGACAGCCTGATGTGTATTTCTGCTTGCCGCTCTTATACTGATTCCAGGAGAGGAGGTAAACATATACTCCTGGAAATGGAAAAAAGAACACATTGACACCGGTGTGTCAGACCCACCATACTTGCTCCGGACACTGCGAGAGGGCTGTACAAGCAATGATCACACGCACGGCACAGCGGACACACCAGGAACCGCGGTGTTGGCCGTCGAATGGCGCTAGCTGCGCAGCATTTGTGCACCGCCGCCGTCAGTGTCAGCCAGTTTGCCGTGGCATACGGAGCTCCATCGCAGTCTTTAACACTGGTAGCATGCCGCGACAGCGTGGACGTGAACCGTATGTGCAGTTGACGGACTTTGAGCGAGGGCGTATAGTGGGCATGCGGGAGGCCGGGTGGACGTACCGCCGAATTGCTCAACACGTGGGGCGTGAGGTCTCCACAGTACATCGATGTTGTCGCCAGTGGTCGGCGGAAGGTGCACGTGCCCGTCGACCTGGGACCGGACCGCAGCGACGCACGGATGCACGCCAAGACCGTAGGATCCTACGCAGTGCCGTAGGGGACCGCACCGCCACTTCCCAGCAAATTAGGGACACTGTTGCTCCTGGGATATCGGCGAGGACCATTCGCAACCGTCTCCATGAAGCTGGGCTACGGTCCCGCACACCGTTAGGCCGTCTTCCGCTCACGCCCCAACATCGTGCAGCCCGCCTCCAGTGGTGTCGCGACAGGCGTGAATGGAGGGACGAATGGAGACGTGTCGTCTTCAGCGATGAGAGTCGCTTCTGCCTTGGTGCCAATGATGGTCGTATGCGTGTTTGGCGCCGTGCAGGTGAGCGCCACAATCAGGACTGCATACGACCGAGGCACACAGGGCCAACACCCGCCATCATGGTGTGGGGAGCGGAGCGATCTCCTACACTGGCCGTACACCACTGGTGATCGTCGAGGGGACACTGAATAGTGCACGGTACATCCAAACCGTCATCAAACCCATCGTTCTACCATTCGTAGACCGGCAAGGGAACTTGCTGTTCCAACAGGACAATGCACGTCCGCATGTATCCCGTGCCACCCAACGTGCTCTAGAAGGTGTAAGTCAACTACCCTGGCCAGCAAGATCTCCGGATCTGTCCCCCATTGAGCATGTTTGGGACTGGATGAAGCGTCGCCTCACGCGGTCTGCACGTCCAGCACGAACGCTGGTCCAACTGAGGCGCCAGGTGGAAATGGCATGGCAAGCCGTTCCACAGGACTACATCCAGCATCTCTACGATCGTCTCCATGGGAGAATAGCAGCCTGCATTGCTGCGAAAGGTGGATATACACTGTACTAGTGCCGACATTGTGCATGCTCTGTTGCCTGTGTCTATGTGCCTGTGGTTCTGTCAGTGTGATCATGTGATGTATCTGACCCCAGGAATGTGTCAATAAAGTTTCCCCTTCCTGGGACAATGAATTCACGGTGTTCTTATTTCAATTTCCAGGAGTGTATTTACGTCAAACGGAGCGGCAGAGGCAGAGGCATGCGGCGCAGCCGTGCTGGCTCGTCCCGGGCTGTTGGCCTACCAACGCCACCGCCAGCTCGCTCACTTGCGTCTCGCCTCGGCCAGCCTGGCTGGCCCGTAGCTCGCGAGCCGCGGCTAGTACAGACCCGGGCCGCATGGCCACGATCACCCCTTGAAGGATCAAAAGTTACACCTAACCTACCCAAGTCTGTAGTGCAAACTAACGCAGCTATAGCTATTATGCTATAACATGTGCAGGCACACCTACAGTTGACGATTTATTCAAATATTTGACGAACAATACTTTCAAAAATACATTCATTTTAAACATAGCTACCACGAAATATTTCACCTAGCTAGCAATAGCATGACGCAGGAAACTATACTTTCTTGTAAGCGCTGTGCATTAGATGTAGCCTTAAGAAAACCTGTATTCAACCACGACAACTAAGCGGAATGCAAAAGTAATCAGGTTTGGCGGCAACTTCTCCAAATAATAGTATATACTTAGTATATAATACACGTTTTGTGCACTTATAACATGTACTCATTGTCTCTGAAACAATACGTGCTGCACGACGGAAATTACTTTCTGCTGAGGCACTTCATTTACAACTCAATAATACACGACTACTAGAGAACATTGCTCTTTACGGCAGTCAATCCACTTGTAAATTAACACCATGATATCGCAGATATTAGGCAACACATTACTAGGGATGAGTAAGGCCTTAAGGTTTGCAACTAAACATGCTACTCCTAGCTACTACTGAATATGAAGTTGATTATTAACGTGTCTTCATAACCATGTGTGCGGCGTTTGACTCTCAGTCAGCATAGACGTTTTCGTCACCTTATTTCTAGTTAAACGTGTGCACATCTCGCTGATGGTGGACCAACGTTGGACATTTCTCGTCTGTTCCTGGTTAGACAACGACGGCGGTAGGCGCCGGGTTCGAATCCTGGTCAGGCAATACAGCTTCAGTCGTCATTTAAGGTTCCAACCCCACTAATGGTGACAAACTGTGATATATAAATTCTGATTTTACGTACTTACTCAACAATTCGATTAGGTGCATCCTTGTCCCCAGCATTACATGATGGCATTTCATTTTTAAACATGTGCATCCTTTATTCCTTGACAATGCAACACTATACAACGTCTTTCGAGGTTAATTACCAAGAAGGTAATTGTCACGTTAGGGTTCCTGCTTTTGTACAAACATTATCGTCATTTACGTTCAAGTTGAGAATTGATAACTGATACTGGTGCAAACATCAATATTTGACGTCTCTTTCTGCCTAGTGATCGAGTCTCGATAAGGCACAAAGCTTTGCTTGTTTAACAATGGCTTTACGTTCTGGGTTTGCATCCGGATCCAGAACGAAGACGTTGGTCATGTCACTTAAAGTACAACTTCGTGTACAAGTAACTGTTGATGAGTAATGTGAACAATGATATTACTTGTGATTCGCTGTTAATGTTGGGATTTCCGTAGAGTGGTTGCCGCCGTTAATTACGTTTTCTTTTAACTGCTTAGTATTACATAAAGTTGATGCGAAACCACTCCCCGTTGAACGTTGAACGACGTTCAGCATGTGTTGGGTAAACCTTTTAGACAGCAAAGAACTTGTTTCCAATTGCCATACAACTTTATAAATCCATATACTGTCTGCAATATTTAATTGTGCTTAAGGAAAACTGAACGATTTATGTGACAAAACTAGTTGTCCCATAACATTTGAAATGTCACTTATTGTAATTAAGTTTAGTTTACAAACGTTAAGGACTGTCTGATCGCTTCTGTACTATCGTGGTGTTACTTTATATCTGGACGGACTGTCATAAAGACCGGTGTTCTCTAGTAGTCTCTAGCGGTACCCATTGTGTATCTTACGACGACTGTACTGTGGAGGGTTGCGACTATGTGCAACACATTTATGCTGTGTTGGTTGCATACATTCAGGCGCAGCCTACACGTTGGAATTCAGGGGTGACCCACTTTTCTTGCTGTCGAGTGTACATCTACGCTCTGCAAGCCACCGTGAGGTGCATGGGAGAGCGTACAAGCCACTGTACCAGTTATTAGTGTTTCTTCCCGTTCCATTCACGCATGGAGTGCGGGAAGAATGATTGTTTGAAGCCTCTGTGCGTACTGTAATTACTCTAATCTTGTTCTCGCGACCACTATGTCAGCGGAACGGAGGGGACTGTAGTATATTCCTAGAGTCGTCATTTAAAGCTGTCTCTTGAAACTTTGTTGATAGACATTCTCGGAGTAGTTTACGTCTATCTTCGAGAGTCTTCGAGTTCAGTTCCTCCAGTATCTCTGTGACACTCTCCTATACATTAAACAAACCTGTGACCTTTCGTGTTGCCCTTCTCTGTACACATTCAATATCTTCTCTTAGCCATATTTGGTACCAGTCCTACACACTTGAGCAATTTTCGCAGGCTGGTCGCACAAGTGATATAAGCAATCTCCTTTGTAGTCTGACTGCATTTCCCCGGTATTCTACCAGTAAACCGATGTCTACCATCTGCTTCACCCATGACTGAGCCTATGTGATCATACTAGTTCATGTCCGTACAAAGTGTTACACCCAGGTATTTTTATGAGTTGTCCGATACCAACAGTGACTCACTGGTATTATAGTCATAGAATATTACGTTTTTGTTTTGTAAGGTGCACAATTTTACATTTCTGAACACTTAAAGCAAGTTGCCAGTCTCTGCGCCACATTGAAATCTTATCAATCTGAATATTCATGTAGCTTCTTTCAGATAGTACTTTGTTATACAGTACTGTATCATCTGCAAAAAGCCTCATTTTACTATCAATATTGTCTGCAAAGTCATTAATGTACAACAGGAGCAGCAAGGGTCCCAACACTTTCCCCTGAGGTAAACCTGAGGTTGCTTCTACATCTGACGACGACTCTCCATCCATTCTGAATAAAACAAGCATTGCACTGTCGCATTTAGCAGCTGATATTGGGCAAGTGACTTTCAAGTAAAACGTCTTCTCTTTACGAGTATACACATAACGGATTCACAACTGCGAAGACATTTCATATATTTCGTAACGGCTTAGTCACTGACGTGTATGTCCGAAGGATCATTGAATCGTAATTCGGAATAACACAGGTGTTGCCCATATTGTATTCTCGACTAGTTCCAAAACTGCTGAGGAATTGGCTATTGCATTAAAGGTAAGATGACCACTGGTTTGGTTGAATGCAACTGATACATAGGTATTCTCGTTGCATAATTTCCGACTGGAGACAATTTCGCTAGAGCTCTCGAAGCCTCTGAGAAATGTTGAGAAAATAGTCTCATGGTTTTATATTTTTCGGGCCACCTCATCTCACACATTCGTGATAAATTGGAAGCATATTTTCAGGGTGTAGTCGATTCTCTAAAAAGAGTTTATAGCGTCGTTTACAATGACAACGGCATTCGTAATTTCCGGCACTGCATTTGCATTGTTACCCACAAGGTTGAGTTTGTGACTTGATCAAAGAAACTGTGAGGATTCATAATATTTCTTTCTCAAAATGGCCTGTACACTGCTCTCTGTGCTAGCCATTGTAGAACAACCATCGAAGACAAATCCTAAACAATCTCCTGCGATGCGCAGTAACCGTTCTCCAATGTAGTTCCTTGAAATGACCCTGGCGTCACAGATCTTGTGTCGAATCGCGACCAGAACTGAACTTGTTGCACCATTCCACAATAGTAGTTCCAGACAGACATGCTTCCTCACAGACATTCTTCATTCTCGGACTGATGTCTACCGTTGTTTGTCCTTCGGCAGTGAAGAAAACAACAGCACGTAGTTCCTGCTTGGACGCATTTGCTGATAACGTCGTCATAGTTTACGTTTTGGCATTTACTACACGCACGTCGGATAGACACGAGTATCACACCAGTCTCCCGCCTGCATGTCGGTGCTTATATACCCGCATTGGAGTTGCGGTACTTTGCATATACGCTGCAGTAAAGCCTTCAAACGGAAATTTTGTGATCGGACCTTGTATAATGATAATTTTCCGTAGATGTTGGATATTTCTAGTACTTGTTGATGCTGGCTAACTACAACACAGCACATACTCTGAACATTACAGATAAGAAATCAATGTGAGTCCTTTAATAGGCCGTTCACAGTGTTATCATTTAAACTTGAGGTGCCACTGGGTAAACAAATGTCGATTGTGAATGATGTGGACTGCTGAGTGTTCTCTTTTGCCTTTGACACATTATCTGATTCCTGATAACACCCCTTGTCGTGAGTCTACTTTTAAAAACCACGTACCAAACAGGAATAAGTCAAGAATGGTCAACAGCCACTCGAATCTCGTGTAAATATGGATTTTTATGTGAATAAACAAAGGATTTAGCAGAAGATTACAACTTTAATACGCAGATCTGTAACAAAGAAAGAAAAGGTAATATCCATGGTTCAAATGGTTCAAATGGCTCTGAGCACTATGCGACTTAACTTCTGAGGTCATCAGTCGCCTAGAACTTAGAACTAATTAAACCTAACTAACCTATAGACATCACACACATCCATCTCCGAGGCAGGATTCGAACCTGCGACAGTAGCGGTCGCTCGGCTCCAGACTGTAGCGCCTAGAACCGCACGGCCACTCCGGCCGGCTATCCACTGTTCTTTTGGGTGCACGTTTAGCTATCGGTAACACAAATTCTCTGCTATAAAATTCAGGCTGCAGCTCTAAGTTCCGCAAGTTCGAATGTCGGGTAATTTCTAAGAATGTTGCGTATCGAAGTTGCGGTGTGCAAACGATACATATCCAACGTGCGATCGTAAATCGATCATGCGACTATGGTGGCGAACGGTATGAGTATGTTTACGGCGTTCGCTACAGCAACGACATAAGAAGAGCGTTACAAAAATACTTGTAATTGCAAAGGAGACGACTTATCTTACTCGTCGTCGGTGTTGTCACCATGTGAAAGTCCATTACGGTGGTCTGGATGGATAATTGAGAAGAGTCGAACCGTGTATTCTTCCTGATACTTTTTCGTTTCCCGTACTGTCCGCAATGAAATTGTCACAGTATTTCAGCACTGAAACTGTTCTTACGAAGTTTTATACACTTCGCACCACCACACTCTACACAGTCCCTTCTTCCCTCGCCTAGTAGTACTCCATATTCGGAACAAAAAGTCAAACAATTTTCTACGCTGGATAAACATGGAATTGGATTTTTCCATGTGAGAGAACCCGCCGAAGAAACGTCAAGAACACCAGACATCCCACTCACTAAAGACATAAATCGTCTGGGATTCCCTAGCAACTCACAAATAATTCGCGGAGGTGTGCAATTTAGAGGAACTAAGGTAACGACGGAAAACAGATGAAAATGACGATCACATATAATAGATCACAACGCCCGCCACCAGAGTCGCATGATCGATTTACGATCGCACGTTCGATGTGTATCGTTTGGACACTGCAACTTCGATAGGCAATCATTCGTGGAAGCTACCGACTGTCGAATCTTTGATCTTCATAAATATTTTCATATCAATGGCTGGAAGCATTTGGGGGATTATTTCTGTAAACATACAGGTTGACAGAGGGCTAGTGCAATCGACGTTACTATTTACAAGACAATACACTGCTTCAGTTTAAATACTTTCTTTTTAGCTCATGTCAAAATTCTGTACGACTGATGTGCAAATTTCAGTCACGAGATCGTTTTCGCGCCACGTACCATTTACTCTCTGTTTTACCGCGACGAATAACTGCTCTTTGAACGGCGTACGTATACGAGCAGCCGTGGCTTCGCGACACTTGCCTTGTTTTGTCTGTCTTCGACAGTTACATACGAGGCAGATTCGGAGCTTCCAGTATTCTATACAAGAGTTCTATAACAGAAGCTTTTATTTTCGGTTTCCAGCGTCCAGCATAAAGTTCTCTTGGCGATAAGGTAAGAGATAATTAATTTTTGTAGCGCAAAATGAGAGTTACGCGTAATCAGTAGCGATTGTTCTCATAGATAGTTACGAAAATGTGTGATGTTTGTGTTCTTCGAGAAGGTTGTTGTGTTGTCATTGGACTTGTCAACATATATGAGAAATATACGTGGTCGAACTGCATGCAGTTTCTCGTTTTCTGGAGCTTCTGCGAGATTCATTTCCATCACGATAAACCCATAGGCAAAATACCTACGGTACTGAAATGCTGTTTCTTTCGGTTGTCAGTGGCTTGGAATAATGACAAACTAGCTGCGGATGTTTTTAATGTCGCTGCTCCATAGTTTTACGTACATAATCTACTGTCTGACAAGCTCATGGTCGTAACTTGCAAACATTCTGTTAATGGTGCTAACTGCCTTGTACGTTTAGCACCGCTCAACTGGTGCAGTAGTTACGTGAACCGTTTTCTCTAGGATGCGTTTAGTCAGTCCTGGCATTATGTGCAATAAATGCAAATTATTCGTTAGCAGGTTGTGTAAAAGTTTCATGTGTTCCTTTTTTGACAGCGTATACGAGCGCGCATGCGAACACGTACACACGCTGGCATGTGTGTGTGTGTGTGTGTGTGTGTGTGTGTGTGTGTGTGTGTGTGTTTGTATTTCTTAAGATCGAAATATATTAATTTTTTTCCCTCACCCCCGACCCCTTTTCAGGGTGTAAGATTAGTTTCGACTCCAATTAAAAAAAAAAAAATCGGATTCCTCTGTTGCAAGTTTGAACTCACAAATGTAACGCAGGTCTCCATCAGTTACGTAGTTTCGCGCCATAATATAATAAACAGTAGTTTTCTTATGTTTAGTGATCATTTCTGAGACTTTATATGTTAATGTGCGGTTGTAGATTACATGGTGAAAATTATTGGCCTACAAATTCTGTTCTACTTCCATCCAAACTTCCTGCTCTGTCTAGTCACTTTCATTTAGTGACCGCTTTTTCTCAGCAGTTGTTCATTGATCCATACAACCATCCTGAACTAGTATTCAGATACTCCCGATCTCTGCTGAAAGCCCGATGGAATCTTCCAATACATATACAGCAGAGTTGATATCTCGGCAATAAGTGCAGATCGCGCCTCTAGCTCACAGTTACAACACAATACAAACCGTCCCTCTGCAATATTTGTTGATCACAATCGTTATCTTTCGTGTGACCTGGTGAACCTAGAACAACTTCATCTTAATAATTCTAAACTGCAGGTTATCAGAAAGCTTAGGTGCTCCCGTATTTACAGCAAACGTGGCAGGGCACGTGAAAAACCGGCAAGAAAATCGAAATCGCGGAAAAGAATGAGACGGCGTGAGAAGCAGCGGTCTTTCAGGTACGAATACGTAATCTTGGAAGTATAGTCGCAGAACATTCGCCGTTATCTAACTTTCTGCAATTGTAAAATCTAGTTTACTTTTCAAGGAATAATTGTTTGAAACAGGGTTGCGGCAACTGTCCCAGGTGCTCAGTGGCTCCAACCACTTTTGAGGAGACGGGTGTGCGACGCCTCGGTGCGTGAACTTCGCCGCCTTCGGTGAGTGAACTTCGTTTGATACTCGAACATTTGTGTCATGTAGGTCAATGTGAAATACCCACACTATTGTGTCTTTGTGCTACAACAGTCACCTTGGGGCGAAACGTCTCTACACCATATATGTGTATGCATTCCAAATCACAAAATTCCTGTCTTCATACGTAAACATCATATACTCGTTTTCTGCTCAACTAAGACAACCCAGAAGGCAGTACCAGAATCAACGCAGATTTTGAGCAGTCCGTCAGGATCATTTAATACGAGTAACGTCATGATCACTAAACACGATCATCGTCCTGCCGAGAAGGGGAAAATTTGTGACAGGGAAGAATAAACCTTAAACGGCAGCATTTCAGAACGAAAGTGAGACGTATTTATCAATTTAATCCACTAATATAATTCAGTAATAATATTGCAACAGGATTTCTGTAGTGATCAAGCGTACCTCAGCCAAAGTCATAAACTATCATTTTCTGTTGTGCAGCCGGCCGTTGTGGCCGAACTGTTCTAGGCGCTTCAGTCTGGAACCGCGCGACAGCTACGGTCGCGGGTTCGAATCCTGCCTCGGGTATGCATGTGTGTGATGTCCTTAGGTTAGTTAGGTTTAAGTAGTTCTAAGTTCTAGGGACTGATGTGATGACCTCAGATGTTAAGACCCATAGTGCTCAGAGCCATTTGAACCAGAATTCACACTCTTAGCAGTGGATGTTCGAAAACATAACGAAATAATTTTTTTACTTGCGAAATTTCATCATTTTTTCACTTACTAATGGCAGTATTTGTTGCTATAGGTACACTTTTCGTCATAAGTAAGAGAGATTCTTCAATGAATTTTGCACAGCATGCAAACAATACTTAAAGGTCTATGAAACTCTAGAATTTTCCAAATTTATTAAAAACTATGGTAAAAATTGAGGTAATTAACTATAATATTTGTGTTTTTTCTAAACATGATGTTTAAAATACAACGTCTCATTCGTTTTTTCATAAATTTAATAAATACTAGAGTTTCTTACACCTGTAAGTATGGAATGTATGCTGTGGAAAATTCATCGAAGAATTTCTCTAACTTATGAAGAAAAGTGTACCTATAGCAACAAATACAGCCGTTAGTAAGTGTAAAAAATGATGAAATTCCACACGTGAAAAAAAATTGTTATGTTTTCGAACTTCCACTGCAATGAGTGTGAATCCTGAATCGTTCCTGGTGATGCTGACAAAGTCTTATGAATTTATTTGTAAACGTATGGACACTGGAAATTAAAATGTTCTGTGATGCCTCTCCTGCTCCAAGTCGGCCCGTTTGACGTCCTACCCCCCTTAATTCTATAATGGCATCTCCGGCTTCCTTTTCGTTGAAAATTTTGCCATTTATTGGATTTCTCCACGGACCTGTCTCATTGAGCGGTGTCTTCAGCGCTGTCTCGATCGTCTTTACTCATGGAGCATCGACAATGGCTTTCGTTTTTCCACATACAAAACCGTTTGTATGAATTTCTGCTGGCGCAATTGGTTTCTTCCGCTGTCCTTACATCTTGGGCCTGTTGATCTTCCGTTCGTTGAAACTACGAAATGAATGGGACTCATTCTCGATAGGACACTTTCTTGGTCCTCCCACATGTCTTACCTGGCAGCCCGCTGTATGCACTCCCTCAATGTCCTTCGTGTCCTCAGTGGTATTTCCTGGGGAGCAGATTGAACCACCCTCCCCCTTTGGACTGGTCCCTTATCCGCTCAAAACTAGACTATGGGTGTTTTGTTTGTGCATCTGCAGGTCCGTCCTTCTTATGTCCTCTCAATACTGCCCACAATCGTGGAGTGCGTTTGGCCATGGTCACCTTTTACACATCTACATCTACATTTATACTCCGCAAGCCTGCCAACGGTGTGTGGCGGTGGGCGCTTTACGCGCCACTGTCATTACGTCCCTTTCCCGTTCCTGTCGCGTATGGTTCGCGGGAAGAACGACTGCCGGAAAGCCACCGTGCGCGCTCCAATCTCTCTGATTTCACATTCGTGATGTCCTCGGGAGGTATAAGTAGGGGGAAGCAATATACTCGATACCTAATCCAGAAACGCACCCTCTCGAAACCTGGACAGCAAGCTACACCGCGATGCAGAGCGCCTGTCTTGCAGAGTCTGCCACTTGAGTTTGCTAAACATCTCCGTAACGCTATAACGCTTACCAAATAACCCTGTGACGAAACGCGCCGCTCTTCTTTGGATCTTCTCTACCTCCTCCGTCAACCCGATCTGGTACGGATCCCACACTCATGAGCAATACTCAAGTATAAGTCGAACGAGTGTTTTGTAGGCCACCTCCTTTGTTGATGGACTACATTTTCTAAGGACTCTCCCAATGAATCTCAACCTGGTACCCGCCTTACCAACAATTAATTTTATATGATCATTCCACTTCAAATCTTTCCGTACGCATACTCCCAGATATTTTACAGCAGTAACTGCTACCAGTGTTTGTTCCGCTATCGTATAATCATACAATAAACGATCCTTCTTTCTATGTGTTCGCAATACATTACATTTGTCTATGTTAAGGGTCCGTTGCACCTCCCTGCACCGAATGCCTATCCGCTGCAGACCTTCCTGCATTTCGCCACAATTTTTTAATGCTGCAACTTCTCTGTATACTACAGCATCATCCGCGAAAAGCCGCATGGAACTTCGACACTATCTACTAGGTCATTTATATACATTGTGAAAAGCAATGTTCCCGTAACACTCCCCTGAGGCACGCAGAGGTTACTTTAACGTCTGTAGACGTCTCTCCATTGAGAACAACATGCTGTGTTCTGTTTGCTAAATACTCTTCAATCCAGCCACACAGCTGATTTGATATTCCGTAGGCTCTCACATTGTTCATCAGGCGACAGTGCGGAACTGTATCGAACGCCTTCCGGAAGTCAAGAAAAATAGCATCTACCTGGGAGCCTGTATCTACTATTTTCTGGGTCTCATGAACAAAGAAAGCGAGTTGGGTCTCACACGATCGTTGTTTTCGGAATCCATGTTGATTCCTACAGAGCAGATTCTGGGTTTCCAGAAGCGACATGATACGTGAGCAAAAAACATGTTCTAAAATCTACAACAGATCGACGTCAGAGATATAGGTCTATAGTTTTGCGCTTCTGCTCGATGACCCTTCTTGAGGACTGGGACTACCTGTGCTCTTTTCCAATCATTTGGAACCTTCCGTTCCTCTAGAGACTTGCTGTACACGGCTGTTAGAGGGTGGTGGGGGGGTGGGGGGGGGGGGGGGTCAAGTTCTTTCGCGTACTCTGTGCAGAATCGAATTGGTATCACGTTAGGTCCAATAGACATACCTCTGTTGAGTGATTCCAGTTGTTTTCTATTCCTTGGACACTTATTTCGATGTCAGCCAATTTTTTCGTTTGTGCGAGGATTTAGGCCCTGCCCAGCCCCGTTGAGAGTCTGTATGCTGAAGCTGCCGAGCTACCACTGCCCTACCACTGTAACTTTCTCCTCAACAGAAACCCGTGTCTGCCATGCATGGCCGCCCATCCTATGCCTCCTTCTTCGATGACTCCTTTGATCCACCAGTCTGGGGCACGTCCCTCTTCTGGAGTTCGATTTCGGTTCTTGCTCCAGCAGCTTAGTATAGAGCACACCTGTACTGTATCGAGTGGATGGACGTGTATGGGTATGGAGACGACCTCATGAATCCATAGACCCTGCATGTCAACAGGGGACTGTTCAAGCTGGTGGAGGCTTTGTAATGGTATGGGGCGTGTACAGTTAGAGTGCTATGGGAACTCTGATACGCCTAGATACAACACTGGCAGGTGACACTTACATACGGATCCTGCCTAATCACCTGCATCCATTCATGTCAAGAGTGCACTCTAACGGACTTCGGCAATTCCAGCAGGACAATGCGACACCCCACACTCAAGAATTGCAACAGAGTGGCTCCAATAACACTCTTCCGACTTTAAACACGTCCGCTGGCCACCAAAGTCTCCAGACATGAACATTATTGAGCGTTTCTGTGATGTCTTGCAACGTGCTGTTCAGAAGAGATCTCCATCCTTTCGTTCTCTTGCGGATTTATGGACAGCCCTGCAGGATTCATGGTGTCAATTTCCTTCAGCACTACTTCAGACATTTGTCGAGTCCATGCCACGTCGTGTTGCGGCACTTCTGCACGCTCGCGGGGGCCTGCACGATATTAGGCATGTGTATCAGCTTCTTTCGCTCTTCGCTGTGTATTAGATGAGGTACCGCCGGAGGTAAGGCTGTGAGAATGTTTTTCTCGACGGAATTTACCCGGACACCACAGCCCATTTACGCTCCTGTTATTATCGGTGTACAGTTCCTTTAATTATACGGCGAAAATTGTCCACATACCGTCTTGCAGTAAACAACAGCAATCGCGACATGACGCAGTTTTCAACAATACATGGGTCTCTTCGACGTCCCGTGTCGTTTCTTAGCAACAGTGGGATTCGAGTCGAATGGCGAGCAACGTGAATGGTCCTGTCCACATTCAGCAGAACCTTCAGAAATCGTGAAATGAAGTAGGGACACGCGCAACGGTGGCGGTCTCTGGTAAGTCATTAACCAGCATGTGATTTCCGCCTATCACTGGCAGCCATAACACAGGCGTTAAACCGATTGCACCTTTTTGCGGATGCATAACATTAATTCTCACATCACGTATGTTGAATGGGTATGAAGCTCTTCAACTCAGCTGTTATATTCGAGATTATTTAATTTTGCAAATCGGTCATCCAGTCTGTTTATCACGGTTTGTCTTAAGCATCTTGTGTTGGAGAACCATTAACTTCACAAATTTTGTAATTAGAGTAAGATCGGAATACTACAAATTATACACGGTCCTGCAAAGATGCCCATGCCAGTTGCTTACTGTATTCACTCGTCTAGATAACATTCGACAGGTGTAGTACATCGTCGTGCTGCCGTGAAACACACGTTTTCCCTGCCCCTGTCGTATGACATAATATGTTTTATAAGACTTTCTAACGCATTTTAGATGAATTTCAGGCATTAAGTTCTATTTTGAGTCAGATCTAGTGTCCGATTGCCGCTCGAAGGACGCCATGAGTTTACGATGCGAAGGATGGAAGTGGCTGTTATTAAATTTTATCTGTGGTTGTGTTCGTAACTGACGTAAACGATGCTGTTTATTACAAAAATATATCGCAATTTCTCAGGTTGTTGTTAAGCAGGAACCTAAGTGTAACGATTAAGTTGCTGCTCGTGAATCAAGTAGCAATCGTATTTATAATTTTATTTCTCCTAAATATGTATGGCTACTTGTTTTCGAATATGGTGCCATTTCCGAAGGCAGCGGTTGGTCAGATGCTTAAGAGCACAGCTGAAATTTTTGCGTGTGAGACTGTCTGCAATTACCGGTACATATAATCTTGCTTCTCACAAATATATGGCTGTTTTTTTCTGAATGGGCCACGATTGCCGAAAGTGATATTAGGCATCAATTAAGAGGACAGTTATGTAGGTCAACTCTAGTTCTTCATACCACGGTTCGTTATTATTCGTGATTTTTCATTGTCTGTTGCTATTTCTTTTAGGATAATTTATTTACTTTTTGTCTCTGTATACCGAAGGTCAAGTCTAGTTGTCGATTCCAACGTTAGTTATGTTTCTCGTTCTGACAGAAGAATAGCGAGTGATACGAAAAAGTTAAATTTTTGAAGAAATAATTAACAGTCAATAAAAATCATGAAATAAAACGGAACACGGAATCAACAATTAGAGTGATACCATACATGGCAATTCTCAAAAGAATCACAGCACACACCTACAGCAACAACAGTAGTATAGAAAGTAGCACCAAAACAGGAATCGTATAACGAACCACTGCATGATCCTACAGTGCATTCTTTTAGAATTTTCATGTGTGGTACCGCTCAAAATGTCGACTTCACGTTCCTTTATTACGCCATTTTCATTAGGCCTGGGCCCCTAATATCTTTAGGATTTACCTATATGGTACCGCTTCCTATTCTACTACAAAAAAGCGATAATGGAATCGACAATTAGAATTGACCTATACAGCTCTCTTCTGGTAATCAATCCCAACATTTGTTATTTTTTCGCTACTTGTGTCGTGTTTTCTCTTTTAGAAATTCTTTGTTGCTTACTCCTTTTTTCCCGCTTATGTGCAGCTTACGTTTCCTATGAGTTAGCATTTCTTTCATTTTGCAGTTGTTGTGTTAGATTTTAGTTTGTGCCCTTTCAGAACCCACACCCCCCTAAGATTCAATACTTGTTATTAAGAACTACTGCTATTCCATAATATTACGAGTTTACTATGTGTGATCTTGCAGTGAATTTCAAAGGCAGCCTATGGTTCTTTCACTTACTAGCGTAAACTAAACACTGAGAACCAGAAGGGCCCAAAGCACATAAGCAAAGTTTAGGGAAAAACAGATATTTGTGAAAATCAAATTTGTAGGGAAACCACCAGTCTCATGGCTGTGATTTTTTTAACATCCCATATTTCCTATTAATATAGTTTAATAGTTATTATTCTTATTATTACACACCTCACAGGGCTTTATCTGACCACGTGAAGCATGTATGACTATTTGTTCCTCCTGTTCTTCCAGTACTTTTCCATTCGTTGGCTAAAGGCCCTCTTCCTTTCTTCGGTCCACTTTGATCTTTCGGTTTTAGGTGCTGTGTTCTCTGACATTACTTCCCAATTGTGTATTTTGTGTCTACATACGCTTTTGTCTGTGATGTCCGCTGAATTAAACTGTGCTTCTTCCAGATCAGTTTTGACTTGTGCCAACCAAGGTGTAGTGGTTTTGAACCTCTGTTTGTATTTGAGTTTTCTGTTGGTGCGTCTGGTCTGTTCGAGTCTGCTGACGTGGCCGTGAAATTTTAGTTGCCCTTTTCTGATGTCCGCCGCTAGGTTGGAAAACTTCTCTGTGGTGTCTCTAGAGTGAAGCCTGTATCCATCGTTTTGGTCCAATAATTTTCCTGATAATTTTTCTTTCCTCTGTGAGCATCTTCTCTAGGTCACCCTTGGTGTGTAGCTTCAGTGTCTCGCAGGCGTATAACACCTCAGGTTTGATTACAGTTTGTAGAGACGAATTTTGACGGAAGTGGACAGACATTTTTTGTTTTAGATGCCCGCATTTTGTGTAAGGCTCTCTTCGTCTTCAGTAACCTGGTGTTCTGCGTGATTTTCTCTTTTCCTGTTGGTTCGAGCACTTCCCCGAGGTATTTAAAATGTTATACTCTCTTCATGTTGCCATGTTTTGTGTTTAAATTCAATATGTTTAATTTCGTGCAGAAGAACTCTGTTTCTTGGAAGGTGATCTCTAGCCTTATTCGTTCTGCATACTCTTTGAGTACTTCTATTATTATTATTATTATTATTATTATTATTAATCTAATAGAGGTAATGGCGTCTTTTAACTGTAGTGTAGTTTGTACTTATGTTCTGATTCTAGTTTTACATTAGTTACAAACACTTAATGCATCGTTTTCATTAAGCACATTCTTTGGATTGAGGTTCAGATAAAACTGTCTGTTCACTTTAGGCATGAAATCTAGTAGTTTTGTTGAGTCTATGTGTTTCAAGTTTGTTATGGTATTTTCTTGAGTGTTCGTGTTTCAAGGTTGGTATTTGCCTTCTACCTACGTATTGGTGCACTATATTTTGCAAGGCATCTACAGACTGGAGAAATAGCGAATTTTCGTCCCCCCTCAATGTGATTTGAAGAAATTGGTGCCCTCCTACGATTCCAACGAACAAAATGAGATTCAAAAAAAAGTATGCACTGTGTTTGATAATCAAGCAAGCGGGCCGTATTCAAGCCCCCCGGCCACAAACGATTGTTTCTTTACCTGTTCGCTGTGTTCAAATTTGTGTCTGTATCGTGGTGCAACGTACGTTTGCAACAGCGAGGTGTGAGGAACGGACCTATAATGACGGTTGATTCTGCACAACTACTCTATTAGCAGCCGAAAGAAATTGACTTTCGAATGGGAACTGCAAGTGTTTGATGACAAGGAGACAAGTCAACCGAACCCTCCACCAGAAAACAATTCTGGTGTGTCGTGCACGGCATTAGAGACAATACATGTGTCATATGACAGGAATCTCTTACCAACACACCTAATTTGAACGCCTGTGAGTGAGTGAGATATGCCTCCTTGCCCAATTTAGGTTACGTTACTTTAATCGACAGTTCATGGAAACCTGTTGAGAACTTGATCATTGCAAAATTTCTTAAAAGTAAATTGTTACGACGAACATCAGTTTGGCAGTGGAGTCGGTAACATTCTCAAAGACTCTAAAAGCCTGAACGTCCATTTTACAAACTAGAATGCTGAAACCAAGGAATGAGATTTTATGGTCGGGCTTCTCTCCACGAGGTTCCAGATTTTATGAAGAAATGGGCATCATTATAGCCGGACAGCATTACTGCAGCAACGAAAATTTGTGCCTCGGGCCATCATGGAAGTGAATATCAGAGAAACCGGCGAGACAGCTTTTCGCAGATGTTCATATATACCAGTGTAGTGCAGATGTACAGCGTGGACAAAGGTGCTTCATTGTAAGATCAACAGATGTCAGGAGCATGCATACTGTGGTGTGCGTACTGTAAGACTTTCAGTACACACACCATCATATTATTTGACTTGTCGCTCTAACGAAGTAGGCGAGTGTCAGCAATATGTCTCGTGGTCTTATCGTGGCGTGTTTATCTTCTGCCGTTAGGTCACACGATAGAAATGCCACTTGCACGCTTAGAGTAGCAGATTGAGGGTACCAGCTTTAAATAGAACTTGATTATTTTCACACACATTTATTAAAATAATAACATGCATAAAAATTACTTAACTTGGTTCTGGATGCTATTTACAATTGACAATCTGAAGTTCCTTTGGTATTGGAACGTTAATTTTATTCTCACATATATCTCTGATACTTGACAATAGTGTCTATACATTTGTCTTCATGGCTACGGTAATCTTATTAGGCGCAGACTGAAACTTGACTATAGACTGGTACAGACAAATGTAGAACTAGTACAGACTGGTGCAGACAAATGCAGACTGACTAATTGGAGGTCTGTACACTCGTTATAATACCTCGCGCATTCATGTATCACTGTGCGAGTGTGGTCCACGAGGAGTAAAGGTTCTACGTTAGCAGCAATCTCATTGGCTGCATTACATATTAATACGCGGATCGGCGGAAGCAGAATTTGGTCCATCTCTATGGCAGCGCCATCTCGTAGTGCAGAGATGGACGAGCGCTGCGCCTGCGCTGTTGTCCTTTGCGGTGCGCGCTCTAGTGGGAAAATTGTGTATGCGCTGACTACGCGGAACTATGTACACAACACATACATGCCACAATCTCAAAATGAACGACGGTTATGGTTCTCAGCGGTTCAATTTGTTTCACACATGTATGTTTCATTTTTCTGTTGTTACCTTCTTTTCCGTCATCCCAGTTTCTTCACAATATAATTCGTGCCAATGTAATTAATTCCGTGAACTGTGGTGGGATTCTATCACATGTATATGGCTATCTTTTTCTCTGTGATAGATTCGTTTCTTTACAAATAAGCCTCGTTGACTTCTGATATTGCCCATCGCACCCCGTCACGTTAGTGGTAAGATGGACCCCTGGGCAGCCTGTCAAAAACTGAACACAGATCAAGCTTGAAAACAGGAAAAAGTTGTGCTGAACTGTGAAAAAAGGCAAAATAAAAACAGTGAACTGTTCAAGTTTAGCCGGCCGCTGGTGGCCGAGCGGTTCTAGGCGCTTCAGTCTGGAACCGTGCAACCGCTACAGTCGAAGGTTCGAATCCTACCTCGGGCATGGATGTGTGTAATGTCCTTAGGTTAGTTAGGTTTAAGTGGTTCTAAGTTCTAGGGGACTGATGACCATAGATGTTAAGTCCCATAGTGCTCAGAGCCATTTGAACCATTTGTTCAAGTCTAACAAGTGCGATACTGAGCACACTCGAACAGCCGGGGTGTTGCAGTAAAATGGTTGCATAAAGCGGACGAGTCGGGTTAGAAACTCTCTCGTGGTATTTATTTTTATTTTCTTCGCAACACTATGAACTGTCCGTTCACTCATTGAAATTTTCGTTCTCTTTCTATAGACTTGGCAGTTGTCGTACTATACATTGGTTATAGAATACGAGTCACGTGGTAAGAATATGTTACCATTGGAAGTAAACGTGATGAGTAGTGAAAGCAGGCGAGATATCTCATAGAAATGAAAACAACAAATAAACAGGAGTGTACTATGTTACAACTAAACAATTGTTCCAAAACGGAACGCAACTTCAAAAACATATCTTTTGGCAGGGTACAGAGAAACTGTGTGAGCAGCAATCTGTCACATTCATTTGTTGCAGCTTATGTGACAAACTGTTATGTTTTCATCATCTCCTTAGGAGTGGTCACCTTCACATTCAGACCAACACCTAAACTGGTCAAGGAGGGATATCTCACTCACTTACCAAGCGTACGAATTACGTGCGTTAGTAAGAGATTCAAATGACACACGTGCTGTCAGTAATGCTGTGTCTGACACACTAGACATGTTTTCCGGTTGGGATTCGGTTGACTTATCTCCTTGTCATCAAATGTTTCCGGTTCCCATTTGACAGCCACTTCCTATCGGCTACTAATAAAGTAGCTACACAGAATCAACTAAAAATGGACGTTGCACCATGATACAGACACAATTGTGAACGTGGCGAACAGCTTTAAAAAAAAAAGTTTGTGGCCGGTGATGGCGGTTTGAACACGGTTGGCCACTTGATTCTCTAACATCACGTCCACCTTCTTTTTATCTCATTTTGTTCGTTATTATTTGAGGCAATTGTTCGGGGCATATGTCCCATGACACCCTTGTTGATCCATTTACTCAGTTATTTTTATTACCCAGGGCAGCTAACCCTCTAACCAAACACGCTGAGCTACCGTGCCGACTTAACCACGAGACGATTGCTCGTCCACGCTCCTTTGTGTTGCACTTGTTAAGCTTGGACCATTTGTTGTGTCTGGCCACTCGTCTGATGTAGGATGCCCAGGTAGTTGTTTTCTCGGATCGCTAGACAACAATTCAAGCAAATCGTATTAATGGAGTTTAATACAGTAAGCTCAAATGACAAAAGGGTGTCCATAATAAGACTCCAACATTTGAACTCATAAAATCTGACAGGAAACACAATTTATTGACGAACAAATACAGGGAAATCATACAGTAGGTAATCAAGTTATCATACACAGGTGGACGGTTCAGTACACTGGAACGTGGGCGCCACTGGTAGCGCGAAGAATATCAAGTCTATAATCGATTTCGCCGGCCGGAGTGGCCGTGCGGTTCTAGGCGCTTCAGCTTGGAACCGCGTGTCCGCTACGGTCGCAGGTTCGAATCCTGCCTCGGGCATGGATGTGTGTGACGTCGTCCTTAGGTTAGTTACGTTTAAGTAGGCGACTGATGACCTCAGAAGTTAAGCCGCATAGTGCTCAGAGTCATTTGAACCATTTTGATCCCAGGCTTACCACCACCTTGCCCTTTCGCAACACTCCCAGTAGCCAAAATCTGATCACACCACTTCTTTATAGTCTTGAACGACGGGGGCGCTTTGTTGTAAACTCGACGAAAGTTTCTTTGCATTTGGGTCGCCGATTTTGTCTCTGCATACCACCAGACGACTTCTGCACGCTCCTTCATATCCTCCATTTTGCTAAAACAGTTGATTGCAGCTCCCCTACGGCCATTTGGTGCATCAAATTTGCACACCACAAACTTGTTGAGTTGCTCTGTCTGCTCCTTCAGGATTCACAGGTCCACCATCTGAAATGAGAAAGATATAGGATATTAATATGTTGGAACCTCATTTTGACACCCTGTACTTAACTTTGCGTATTCACAAAGGCGTGCCGAAAGCAAATGGCGTCATGCAGTTGGTATATACAGGGTGTTACAAAAAGGTACGGCCAAACTTTCAGGAAACATTCCTCACACATAAAGAAAGAAAATACGTTATGTGGAGATGTTTCCGGAAACGCTTACTTTCCATGTTAGAGCTCATTTTATTACTTCTATTCAAATCACATTAATCATGGAATGGAAACATACAGCAACAGAACGTACCAGCGTGACTTCAAACATTTTGTTACAGGAAATGTTCAAAATGTCCTCCGTTAGCGAGGATACATGCATCCACCCTCCGTCGCATGGAATCCCTGATGCGCTGATGCAGCCATGGAGAATGGCGTATTGTATCACAGGCGCCCACAATACGAGCACGAAGAGTCTCTACATTTGGTACCGGGGTTGCATAGACAAGAGCTTCCAAATGCCCCCATAAATGAAAGTCAAGAGGGTTGAGGTCAGGAAAGCGTGGAGGCAATGGAATTGCTCCGTCTCTACCATTCCATCGGTCAACGAATCTGTTGTTGATAAGCGTACGAACACTTCGAATGAAATGTGCAGGAGAGTTTAGGGAAAAACAGATATTTGTGAAAATCAAATTTGTAGGGATACCACCAGTCTCACAGGTTTGAATTTTTTTTAACATCCCACTATTAATATAGTTTAATATTTATTATTATTATTATTATTACACACCCTACAGGTCTTAATCTGACCACGTGAAGCATGTATGACTATTTGTTCCTCCTGTTCTTCCAGTACTTTTTCATTCGTTCGCTAAAGGCCCTCTTCCTTTCTTCGGTCCACTTTGGTCTTTCGGTTTTAGGCGCTGTCTTCTCTGACATTGTCTACAGACGCTTTTGTCTGTGATGTCTGCTGAATCTACCAGTGCTTCTTCAAGATAAATTTTGACTTGTGCCATCCAAGGTGTAGTTGTTTTGAACCTCTGTTTGTATCTGAGTATTCTGTTGGTGCGTCTGGTCTGTTCGAGTCTGCTGACGTGATCCTGAAATTTTAGCCGCATTTTTCTGATGTCCGCCGCGAGGTTGGACAACTTCTCTGTGGTGTCTCTATAGTGAAGCCTGTATCCATCGTCTGTGAGTTTTGGTCCAATAATTTTCCTGATAATTTTTCTTTCCTCTGTGAGCATCTTCTCTAGGTCACCCTTGGTGTGTAGCTTCAGTGTCTCGCAGGCGTATAACACCTCAGGTTTGATTACAGTATTGTAGAGACGAATTTTGACGGAAGTGGACAGACATTTTTTGTTGTAGATGCCCGCATTTTGTGTAAGGCTCTCTTCGTCTTCAGTAACCTGGTGTTCTGCGTGATTTTCTCCTTTCCTGTTGGTTCGAGCGCTTCCCCGAGGTATTTAAAATGTTATACTCTGTTCATGTTGCCATGTTTTGTATTTAAATTCAGTATGTTTATTTTTGTGCAGAAGAACTCTGTATTTTGGAAGGAGATCTCTAGCCCTACTTGTTCTGCATACTCTTTGTGTATTCTATTATTATTATTATTATTATTATTATTATTATTATTATTAATCTAATAGAGGTAATGGCGTCTTTTAACTGTAGTGTAGTTTGCAACTAATGTAAAACTAGAATCAGAACATAAGTAACAGACACTTAATGCACGTAGCTGTGACCTGTCCCAACACTTCAGATCCCTGTTATCATAATTTTCATTAAGCACATTCTTTGGCTTGAGGTTCAGATAAAACCGTCTGTTCACTTTAGGCATGAAATCTAGTAGTTTCGTTGAGTCTATGTGTTTCAAGTTTGTTATAGTATTTTCTTGAGTGTTTGTGTTTCAAGGTAGTTATTTGCCTTCCACCTACGTATTGGATCACTAGATTTTGCAAGGCATCTACAGACTGTGGATAAATAGCGAATTGTCGTCTCCCTCAACGTGACTTGAAGAAAATGCTGCCCTCCTACGATTCCAACGAACAAAATGAGATTTTAAAAAAAGTTGACACTGTGTTAGACAATCAAGCAGGCGGGCCGTGTTCAAGCCCCCCGGCCACAAACGATTGTTTCTTTACCTGTTCGCTGTGTTCAAATTTGTGTCTGTATCGTGGTGCAACGCACGTTTGCAACAGCAAGCTGTAAGGAACGGACCTATAATTACAGCTGATTCTGCACAACGACTCTATTAGCAGCCGAAAGAAATTGACTTTTGAATGGGAACTGCAAGTGTTTGATGACAAGGAGACAAGTCAACCGAACCCTCCACCAGAAAACAATTCTGGTGTGTCTTGCACGGCATTATGGACAGTACGTGTGTCACATAATAGGAATCTCTTACCAACGCACCTAGTTTGAACGCCTGTAAGTGAGTGAGATATGCCTCATTGCCCAATTTAGGTTACGTTACTTTAATCAACAGTTCATGGAAACCTGTTGAGAACTTCATCATTGCAAAATTTCTTAAAAGTCAATTATTACGACGAACATCAGTTTGGTAGTGGGGTAGGTAACATTCTTAAAGATTCTAAAAGTCTCACCGTCCATTTTACAAACTAGAATGCTGAAACCAAGGAACGTGATTTTGTGGTGGGGCTTCTCTCCAGGAGCTTCCACATTTTATGAAGAAATGGGCGTCATTGTAGCCGGACAGCATTACTACACCATTGAAAATTTGTGCCTCGGTCCATCATGGAAGTGAATATCAGAGAAACCGGCGAGACAGCTTTTCGCAAATGTTGATATATACCAGTGTAGTGCAGATGTACAGCATGGACAAAGCTGGTTCACTGTACGATTAACAGATGTCAGGAGAATGCATACATGCCACAATCTCAAAATGAACGGCGGTTATGGTTCTCAGCGCTTCAATTTGTTTCACATATGTATGTTTCATTTTTCTGTTGTTACATTCTTTTCCGTTATCTCAGTTTCTTCATAATATAATTCGTGTCAATGTAATTAATTCCGTGAACTTTGGTAGGATTCTATCACATGTACATGATTATCTTTTCCTGTGTGATAGATTCGAATAAGCTTCGTTGACTTCTGATACTGCCTCTACCAAGGGAAACTCCCAATAGCACCCCCTCAGATTAGTGGTAAGATATCCCTGTGCATAGCTCGTCAAAAACTGAACACATCAAGTTTGAAATCAGGAAAAAGGTGTACTGAAGTGTGAAAAAAAAAGCAAAATAGAAACAGTGAAAGCTCCAAGTTTAACAAGTGTGATACTGAGCTCACACGAACAGCTTGGGTATTGTAGTAAAATGTTCACAGTGTTGGACCATAAAGCAGACGAGTCGGGTTCGAAACTCTCTCGTGGTATTTATTTTTATTTTCTTCGAAAGTTTATGAACTGTCCGTTCAGTCATTGAAATGTTCGTTCTGTTTCTGCAGACTTGGCAGTTGTCGTACTATCCATTGGTTATAGAATATGAGTCACGTAGTAAGAATAGGTTACCACAGCAAGTAAACGTGATGAGTAGTGAGAGCAGGCGAGACATCTCACAGAAATGAAAACAACAAATAAACAGGTGTGTACTATGTTACAACTAAACAATTGTTCCAAAACGGAACGCAACTTCAAAAACATATCTTTTGGCAGGGTACAGAGAAACTGTGTGAGCAGCGATCTGTTGCATTCATTTGTTGCAGCTTATGTGACAAACTATTGTGTTTTCATCATCTTCTTAGGAGTGGTCACCTTCACATTCAGACCAACACCTAAATTGGGCAAGTTGGGATATCTCACTCACTGACCAAGCGAACGAATTAGGCGCGTTAGTAAGAGATTCAAATGACACACGTGCTGTCAGTAATGCTGTGTCTGACACACCAGACATGTTTTCCGGTTGGGATTCGGTTGACTTTTCTCCTTGTCATCGAATGCTTCCGGTTCCTATTTGACAGCCATTTCCTTTCGGCTGCTATTAAAGTAGTTACACAGAATCAACTGTCATTCTAGGACCCTTTCCTTACACCTCGCCGTTGCAAATGGACGTTTCGCCATGATACAGACACGATTGCGAACAAGGCGAACAGCTTAAAAAAAAAAAGAGTTTTTGGCTCGTGGGGGGCTTTGAACATTGTTCGCCGCTTGATTGTCCGAATCATGTCCACCTTTATTATCTCATTTTGTTCGTTATTATTCGTTGCAATTGTTCAGGCGAATGTCCCATGACACCCTTGTTGATCCATTTACTCAGTTATTTTTATTACCCAGGGCAGCTAACCCTCTAACCAAACACGCTGAGCTACCGTGCCGACTTAACCACGAGACGATTGCTCGTCCAGGCTCCTTTGTGTTGCACTTGTTAAGCTTGGACCATTTGTTGTGTCTGGCCACTCATCTAATATAGGATGCCCAGGAAGCTGTTTTCTCGGATCGCTAGAGAACAATTCAAGCAAATCATATTAATGGAGTTTAATTCAGTAAGTTCAATTTACAATACTTAACTTTGCGTATTCACAAAAGTGTGTCGCAAGCAAATGGCAACATGCAAATAATCAGTGTCCTTTGGTATATACAATTCCAACGTAAGCAAAAACAATACAGTTCCTAAGTCACTGCTGTAGCATTTGTTGTTACGGCTCGTCCTTCACTCCGCCGTGGCTAGGCGGCGCGGCACTTACACTACTGGACATTGAAACTGCTACACCAAGAAGAAATGCAGATAATAAACGGGTATTCACTGGACAAACATATTACACTAGAACTGACATGTGATTACATTTTCACGCAATTTGGGTGCATAGATCCTGAGAAATCAGTACCCAGAACAACCACCTCTGGCCGTAATAACGGCCTTCATACGCCTGGGCATTGAGTCAAACAGAGCTTGGATGGCGTGTACAGGTACAGCTGCCCATGCAGCTTCAACACGATACCACAGTTCATCAAGAGTGGTGACTGGCGTATTGTGACGAGCCAGTTGCTCGGCCACCATTGACCAGACATTTTCATTTGGTGAGCGATCTGGAGAATGTGCTGGCCAGGGCAGCAGTCGAACATTTTCTGTATCCAGAGAGGCCCGTACAGGTCCTGCAACATGCGGTCGTGCATTATCCTGCTGAAATGTATGATTTCGCAGGAATCGAATGAAGGGTAGAGCCACGGGTCGTAACACATGTGAAATGTAACGTCCACTGTTCAAAGTGCCATCAGTGTGAACAAGAGGTGACCGAGACGTGTAACCAATGGCACCCCATACCATCACGCCAGGTGATATGGCAGTATGGCGATGACGAATACACGCTTCCAATGTGCGTTCACCGTGATGTCCCCAAACGCGGATGCGACCATCATGATGCTGTAAACAGAACCTGGATTCATCCGAAAAAATGAGGCTATGCCATTCGTGCATCCAGGTTCGTCGTCGAGTACACCATCGCAGGCGCTCCTGTCTGTGATGCAGCGTCAAGGGTAACCGCAGCCGTGGTCTCCGAGCTGATAGTCCATGCTGCTGGAAACGTAATCGAACTGTCCGTGCAGATGGTTGTTGTCTTACAAACGTCCCCATCTGTTGACTCAGGGATCGAGACGTGGCTGCACGATCCGTTACAGCCACGCGGATAAGATGCGTGTCATCCCGACCGCTAGTGATATGAGGCTGTTGGGATCCAGCACGGCGTTCCGTGTTACCCTCTTGAACCCACCAATTCCATATTCTGCTAACAGTCATTGGATCTCGACCAACGCGAGCAGCAATGTCGCGATACGATAAACCGCAATCGCGATTGGCTACAATCCGATCTTTATCAAAGTCGGAAACGTGATGGTACACATATCTTCTTCTTACACGAGGCATCACAACAACGTTTCACCAGGCGACGCTGGTAAACTGCTGCTTGTGTAGGAGTAATCGGTTGGAAACTTTCCTCATGTCAGCACGTTGTAAGTGTCGCCACCGGCGCAAACCTTGTGTGAATTCTCTGAAAAACTAATCTTTTGCGTATCACAGCATCTTCTTCCTGTCGGTTAAATTTCGCGTCTGCAGCACGTCATCTTCGTGGTGTAGCAATTTTAATGGCCAGTAGTGTACATTCTCTCCGTACAGAGGCCGCTGCTGTCTCGGTGTCGTCCCAGAGATGCGTTCGTCAGCCTTCTATTGGCGGACGCCCTCTCACGGCCATCTCTGCTCCTCCGTTCTTGATCGTCGTGGCGGCGCTTGTCGTTACGCTGGAACACCATCCACTCTTTCTGTATTGCTTCTTTTTTGTCACAGTTCAGTACATTTTCTTCCTGTTTTCGTACTCCGTGTGTGTCCAGTTTTTGACTGGCTGTCCAGTGTGCTCTCTTACCATTAAATCTGTGGGGGATGTGACGGGGAATTTCCCTTGTCAGTAACGACTTTGACTTAGATATGTCATTGCTGGTAGCTGACAGGTGGACTCGGAAGCGAGAATTTATCATCTGTTTACGACAGAACGCTAATTGGCTTTTTTAATCATAGCTGCCTAATTCAGGGAATGAAATGCCTTTCGAAATGGTTTTTTTCTGCTTAAGTATCGTAAAATAAGGATGGCGTGCCTTATCGCCTTTGTGCCACTCCAGTTAGTATCCTTAATACTAGTACAGTGCTGCCACATTTCCTTGGTTTCTGGTAGCGATCGCTTGAAGACGAGCTGCTGACATGTGATTCATTTCGCATTCAAATCATACTGTGCGCCATAGGTCAGATGCCATAGTCGGCATTGCTTAATGATGTATTTCATTTCGGTTATACGTAATTTATAACAGTGAGCATCACTTATACGTGACCTCTCACGCTGTTAATCTAACACAACAAGATGTTTCCTCAGCGATGAGTCGATTAAGCGTCCCACACACGAGAGATACGTCACCGGCAATGTTGTGAGCAATATAGCCTGCAATCGGCCACACAACACGCTTTACCCAGCAATTTCAACGAGCGTTTCGAACGCCACTATGTCAGGAAGTCCTCTTATCTAAATTTATCTGCCATGATTAGCAAAACTCAGTATGTCGATGATTCTCGAAAACAAAGCTCTGAGATCTGTTAAAACTGTTCTGGAATGTTTCAGGTTGGAAACCGTAAAATGTCAACTACGATGGTGTCCAAATTTCAGCAGTCTCCTCTTCATCTTTTCTTTCCGTACCTTCATAGTCTCCGGATCTGGAAACATGCGACTCCTTTTTGTGGGGCTATATTTAAGACAAGGTGTACAGCAATAACTCCAAAACCACAGCCATTCAGCAGGTCATCGACAGCATCGATGTTCTGACACTTCAGCGGGTCATGCAGAATTTTCGTTATTCGTCTGCGCCACACCATCGCCAATCACGGCACGCATATCGAACATGTCATAGCGTAAACCATTTTACATGTTGAATAAAGTTTGTGCACGCCGTAATTTGCAACTAATTTACTTTTTTTTCATGTAGTTCAATAATTGTCACCCTATACATCTACATCTATACTCTGCAAACCACCGTGAGGTGCATGGCAGAGGGCACGTCCGATTGTACCAGTTATTAGGGTTTCTTCCTGTTCCATTTACGTATGAAGTGCGGGAAGAATGATTGTGTGAATGCCTCTGCGTGTGCAGTAATTAATCTTATCTTCCCGATCCCTATGTCAGCGAAGCGTGGGTGACTGTAGTTTATTCTTAGTCATCATTTAAACCCGGTTCTTGAAACTTTGTTAACGGACATTATCAGGGTGTCGGCCCTGTAGCCGAGCGGTTCTAGGCGCTTCAGTCCGGAACTGCGCTGCTGCTACGGTCGTAGGTTCGAATCCGGCCTCGGGCATGGATGTGTGTGATGTCCTTAGGTTAGTTAGGTTTAAGCAGTTCTAAGTCTAGTGGACTGATGACCTCAGAAGTTAAGTCCCATAGTGCTTAGAGCCATTTGAACCATTCTCAGGGTAGTTTACGCCTATCTTCGAGAGTCTTCCAATTCACATCCAACAGTTCCTTCAGTATCTCTGTGAAACTTTCCCACGGTTAAAGAAACCTGTGATCTTTCGTGCTGCCCTTCTCCGTATACATTCAATATCCCCTCTTAGCCCTGGTTGGAACGAGTCCCACACACATGGGCAATATTCGCAGGCCGGTCACACGAGTGATATGTAAGCAATTTCCTTTATAGACTGATTGCACTTCCCTAGTATTCTGCCAATAAACCGAGATCTACCATCTGCTTTACCCACGACTGAACGTATGTGATCATTCCAGTTCATGTCCCTACAAAGTGTCACTCGAGGTGTTTGTATGAGATGGCCGACTCCAACAGTGACTCACTGTTATTATAGTCATAGGATACTACTTTTTTTGTTTTGTTTTGTGAGGTGCACAGTTTTACATTTCTGAACATTTAAAGCAAGTTGCTAATCTCTGCACCACTTTGAACTCTTATCAAGATCTGACTGAATATTCACGCAGCTTCTTTCAGATGGTTTGTTGTTGTTGTTGTGGTCTTCAGTCCTGAGACTGGTTTGATGCAGCTCTCCATGCTACCCTATCCTGTGCAAGCTTCTTCATCTCCCAGTACTTGCTGCAACCTACATCCTTCTGAATCTGCTTAGTGTATTCATCTCTTGGTCTCCCTCTACGAATTTTACCCTCCACGCTGCCCTCCAATGCTAAAGTGGTGATCCCTTGATGCCTCAGAGCATGTCCTACCAATCGGTCCCTTCTTCTTGTCAAGTTGTGCCATAAACTCCTCTTCTCCCCAATTCTATTCAGTACCTCCTCATTAGTTATGTGATCTACCCATCTGATCTTCAGCATTCTTCTGTAGCACCACATTTCGAAAGCTTCTATTCTCTTCTTGTCCAAACTCTTTATCGTCCATGTTTCACTTCCATACATGGCTACACTCCATACAAATACTTTCAGAAACGACTTCCTGACACTTAAATCTATACTCGATGTTAACAAATTTCTCTTCTTCAGAAACGCTTTCCTTGCCATTGCCAGTCTACATTTTATATCCTCTCTACTTCGACCATCATCAGTTATTTTGCCCCCCAAATAGCAAAACTCCTTTACTACTTTAAGCGTCTCATTTCCTAATCTAATTCCCTCAGTATCACCCGATTTAATTCGACTACATTCCATTTTCCTCGTTTTGCTTTTGTTGATGTTCATCTTATATCCTCCTTTCAAGACACTATCCATTCCGTTCAAATACTCTTCCAAGTTCTTTGCTGTCTCTGACAGAATTACAATGTCATCGGCGAACCTCAAAGTTTTTATTTCTTCTCCATGGATTTTAATACCTACTCCGAATTTTTCTTTTATTTCCTTTACTGCTTGCTCAATATACAGATTGAATAACATCGGGGAGAGGCTGCAACCCTGTCTCACTCCCTTCCCAACCACTGCTTCCCTTTCATGCCCCTCGACTCTTTATAACTGCTATCTGATTTCTGTACAAATTGTAAATAGCCTTTCGCTCCCTGTATTTTACCCCTGCCACCTTAAGAACTTGAAAGAGAGTATTGCAGTCAACATTGTCAAAAGCTTTCTCTAAGTCTACAAATGCTAGAAACGTAGGTTTGCCTTTCCTTAAGCTTTCTTCTAAGGTAAGTCGTAAGGTCAGTATTGCCTCACGTGTTACAATATTGCTACAGAATGTTCCTCGAGGTCGGCTTCTACCAGTTTTCCATTCGTCTGTAAAGAATTCGTGTTAGTATTTTGCAGCTGTGACTTATTAAGCTGATAGTTCGGTAATTTTCACATCTGTCAACATCTGCTTTCTTCGGGATAGTACGTTATACAAAACTGCATCATCTTCAAAAAGCCCCATGTTACTATTAATATTGTATGGAAGGTCATTGTTACACAACATGAGCAGCAAGGGTCCCAACACACTTTCCTAGGCAGACCCGAAAATACGTCTACATCTCACGATGACTCTCCGCCTATTCTGAATAACACAGCCATCGCACTATCATTGTCCGCTGATTCTGGTTTGGGTCTGGCTGTGAGTCGTGCACAGATAGGCAAATGGTACAGCCGGCACGGTAGCTCAGCGTGTTCGGTCAGAGAGGTGGTTGGCTTTTGTAATAAAAAAAACTGAGTGAAAGGATCAACAACGAACTTGAACGGATGTCATGTGACGTCCGCAACAACCATACACTACGATCAACTATGACCAACATCGAAAAAAAAAAAAGTTGAGGCAACAGCTCGTGTTAAGCGGGAAATCTGGGTTCAAGTCCCGGTTCGACACAAATTTTCATGGTCATCATTCCATTATACAGCTGATGGTTACCCATATTCACAAATGCGAATACATTTTATATATTTCATAACGGCTGTAGTCGCTGCAGTGCATGTCCGAATGGACATTGCATCATAATTCAGAATAACACAGGAGCTGCAATATCGAATGAATTACTACACTACTGGCCATTAAAATTGCTACACCACGAAGATGACGTAGTACAGACGCGAAATTTAACCAACAGGAAGAAGATGCTGTGATATGCAAATGATTAGCTTTTCCGAGCATTCACATAAGGTTGGCGCCGGTGGCGACATCTACAACGTGCTGACATGAGGAAAGTTTCCAACCGATTTCTCATACACAAACAGCAGTTTACCGGTGTTGCCTCGTGTAACGTTGTTGTGGTGCCTCGTGTAATGAGGAGAAATGCGTACCATCACGTTTCCGACTTTGATAAAGGTCTGATTCTACCATATCGCGATTGCGGTTTAGTTTATCGGACATTGCTGCTCGCGTTGGTCGAGATCCCATGACTGTTAGTAGAATATGGAATTGGTGGGTTCAGGAGTGTAACACGAAACGCCGTGCTGGATCCCAACGGCCTCGTATCACTAGCGGTCGAGATGACAGGCATCTTATGCGCAGGGCTGTAACGGATCGTGCAGCCACGTCTCGATCCCTGAGTCAACAGATGGGGACGTTTGCAAGACAACAACCCTCTGCACGAACAGTTGGACGACGTTTGCAGCAGCATGGACTATCAGCTCGGAGACCGTGGCTGCGGTTACCCTTGACGCTGCATCACAGACAGGAGCGCCTGCGACAGTGTACTCAACGACGAACCTGGGTGCACAAATGGCTAAACGTCATTTTTTCGGATGAATCCAGGTTCTGTTTACAGCATCATGATGGTCGCATCCGTGTTTGGCGACATCGCGGTGAACGCACATTGGAAGTGTGTATTCGTCATCGCCATACTGGCATATCACCCGGCGTGATGGTATGGGGTGCCATTGGTTACACGTCTCGGTCACCTCTTGTTCCCATTGACGGCACTTTGAACAGTGGACGCTATATTTCAGATGTATTACGACCCGTGGGTCTACCCTTCATTCGATCCCTGCGAAACCCTACATTTCAGCAGGACAATGCACGACCGCATGTTGCAGGACCTGTACGGGCCTCTCTGGATACAGAAAATGTTCGACTGCTGCTCTGGCCAGCACATTCTCCAGATCTCTCACCAAATGAAAATGTCTGGTCAATGGTGGCCGAGCAACTGGCTCGTCACAATACGCCAGTCAGTACTCTCGATGAACTGAGGTACCGTGTTGAAGCTGCATGGGCAGCTGTACCTGTACACGCCATCCATGCTCTGTTTGACTCAATGCCCAGGCAAATCAAGGCCGTTATTACGACCAGAGGTGGTTGTTCTGGGTACTGATTTCTCAGGATCTATGCACCCAAATTGCGTGAAAATGTAATCACATGTCAGTTCTAGTATAATATGTTTGTCCAATGAATACCCGTTATCTGCATTTCTTCTTGTTGTAGCAATTTTAATGGCCGGTAGTGTAGTTTTAAAACTGCTGAGTACTTGGTTATTGTATGTAAAGGTAAGATGAGCCTTGGTTTTGTAACGGTTGAATGCAACTGATACGTAGATATTTTCGTTACACAATTTCTGTCTGTAGACAATTTCTCTAGAGCTCTCGTAGCATCTGGGTAATTTGAGAAAATAGTCTGATGGTTTTATGTTTTTCAGACCATCTCGCCTCATACATTAGTGATAAATTGAAAGCATATTTCCAGTGTGTAGTCGATTTTCTAAAAAGATTGCTACGTCGTTTACAATGACAACAGTATTCGTAATTTCCGGCACTGCGTTTGCATCTTTACCCACAAGGTTGAGTTTGTGGCTTGAGCAAAGAAATTGTGAGGATCGATAATATTTCTTTCTGAAAATGGCCTGTACACTGCTCTCTCTGCCTTCCATTGTAGAACAGCCATCGGAGACAAATCCTACACATTGCGATGGGTAGTTACCGGTCCACAGTGAAGGAGACGCCCCGTTCCTTGAAATGAGTCCGGCCTCGCAGATCCACCCGTATCTTGTGTCGAATCCCGACCAGCATGCAACTTGTACCATTTCACAACAGAAGTTTTCGATAGACATGCTTCCCCGTAGACATTTTTCATTCTCCGAAGGACGTCTACCGTTGTTTGTCCTTCGGTAGCGAAGAAAAGAATAACTGCACACTGTTCCTGTTTGGACGCATTTGGTGATAACGTCGTCATAGTTCACGTTTAGGCATTTACTACACGCATGTCGGAAAGACACGAGTATCACACCAGTCCCTCGCCTACTTGTCGTTGCTTATACACCCGCATCGGAGTTGCGCTACGTTGCGTATGCGCTGCAGTAACGCCTTGAAACGTAACCTTTTTGATCGGACCTTGTATAAACACAATTTTCCGTAGAGGCGGGATATTTCTCGTTCTCGTTGATGTTGGCTAACTACAACACAGCACATACTCTGTAATTGTAAACAAGAAATTAATGTGAGCCCTCAGTAAGATGTTCACTACGTTATCATTTAAACTTATTGAGGTCCCACTGGGCAAACAAATGCCGATTATGAATGATGTGGACTGCTAAGTGTTCTATTTGGTTTTTTTTACACATTTCCTAGTTCCGGATAAAAACCCCTTATCGTGAGACTACTTTTAAAAACCATATACCCAATAGGAATAAATCACGAATGTTCCAGATCCACACGAATCACGTGTAAATATTGATTTTTATGCCAATAAACAAACAAATTTCTTTCTTTAATATGCAGATCTGTAACGGAGAAAGAAAAAGTAATATTCACGATTCTTTTGCCAGCTATCTGTATGACAAATTGTCTGCGAAAAAATTAAGGTTGCAGCGCTGAGTCCCACAAGTTCGAATGTCGAACCTTTGACCTTTGTAAATAGTGTCATATCATTGGGTGGAAAATTTTGGGGGATTATTTCTGTAAAGATACAGGTTGACAGATGGCTAGGGCAATCGACGTTGCTATTTACAAAACAATCCATTACTTCAGTTAATAAATTTTATTTTTAGTTTATATCAAAATTCTGTACGACTGATGCGCAACTTTCAGTCCGCTACGAGATTGTTTTTCCCGCCACGTATTGTTTACTCTCTGAGCGTTTTCCCGCGACGAATAATTGTTCTTTGAACGGCGTATGTATACGAGCAGCTGTGCCTTCGCGACACTTGAGTTGTTTGCTCTGTCTTCGACAGTTATATACGAGGCGAATTTGAAGCTTCCAGTATTCTATACAAGAGTTCTACAAGAGAAGCTGTTATTCTGGGTTTCCAGCGTCCAGCAGGAAGTTTTCTCGGCGAATAGGTAAGAGATACTCAACTTCTGTAACTGAATCGTGATCAGTAGCGATGTGCTCATAGGTAGTTGGGAAAATGTGTGATGTTTGCGTTCTTCGAGGATGTTAAGGTTCTTCTGTTTTTATTAGACATGTCAGCATATATGAACCGCTCGCAGTTTCTCGTGTTTTGCAGTTTCTGCGACAGTCATTTCCTTCACAACCACCCATAGTCAAAATCCCTACGGTAACTGAAATGGTTTTTCTTTTGATTGTCAGTGGCTTGGAATAGACAACAAGCTGGCAGCGTGCGTCTTTAATGTCGCCGCGCCATAGTATATTTCTGGTTGGTTTTACGTTCACAATCTATTGCTTCACTAGATAATGATCGTAACTTGTAAACATTCTGTTGATGGCACTGACTGCCTTCTACGTTTCCTACCATACAACTGGTGCAATAGTTTCTGGAATTCGTTTAGTCAGTCCTGGCACTATGTGCAATAAATGTAAATTATTTGTTAGCAGGTTGTTCATTTTTGACAGTGTATACTGCGTGTGTGTGTGTTTTTCTCGGGATCGAAATATATTATTTTGCGCCCCCCTCTCCCATCGCCCATTCTTCATGGTCTAAGATTAGCTTCGACTCCAACGGCGTTTAAACAAAAATTTCGGATTCCTCTGTTACAACTTTAGAGCCACAAATATGACGCAGGTTTCTAACAGTTCATCTACATCAACATCTACATCATACTCCGCAACCCACCTAATGGTGTGTGGCGGAGGCTACTTTCGGCACCACCATCTAATCCCTCCAATCCAGTTCCACTCGCGAATAGTGCGTGGGAAGAATGATTGTCGGTAAGCCTCTGTATTGACTCTAATTTCTCGAATTCCCTCGTGTTCAATACGCGAGATGTATGTGGGGGGAAGCAATAAGTTGTCAGAAATCTCCTGAATAGTGCTGTCCCTAAATTTCAATGTGAGTTTGTTTAGTATCTCCGTAACGCTCTCTTGCCAGCTAAACGATGCCGTGACGAAACGCGCCGCTCTTCGTTGGGCCTTCTCTACCTCCTCTGTCAGTCCTACCTGGCAGGGATCCGAGATAGATGAACAATACTCAAGAATCGGATGAACAAGCGCCTTATAAACCACTTCTTTCGCGGATGAGTTGCATTTCCTTAATATTATTCCGATGAATCTGAGTCTCGTGGCTGCTTTCCCCACTATCTGTTTTATATGGTCATTCTACTTAAGATCGCTCTGGATAGTTACACCTAGATATTTTACGGCGGACGCTATCTCCAGCTGTTTGTCATCAGTAGTGTAGCTGTACAGTAGTGGATTTCTTTTCCTATGTATGCGCAATATGTTACATTTATTTACGTTCAGGGTCAACTGTCAGGGACTGCGTCATTCATCAGTTCTCTGCAGGTCGTTCTGCAAAATCTTATTACCATCTGGCGTTGCAACTTTTTGGTATAGACAACGGCATTATCTGCGAATAGTGTAGTTTACAACAATGATGGCCTATCCAAGTTGCTGGGTCTAAACGCAAGGGGGCAACATCAGAAAGTACTTACAAGTACGTAGAGAAACAAAATAAAAGAGTTAGATCTTTTTTGGACAAGTCCGTGAGTGTAATAAAACGAAGGACACGAGCAGCTGCTCGAAGGTAGACGGCAGGCAGAGGACAACACGAGAGTGAATAAAACGTGGACAGGACAGTGGATGACCACTGGGGCACTGCGGAGCGGGGTCACCGGACAACAGGTAGCGATGGCTAAATCGGCAATGTCCAATCCGCTACCTGGCCAAATGACCTCCTCTCGCTGGGAAGGGCGTGAGGAGGTCGTCCGAACCGGCGGGATCGGTTTGATGGCCCTAAGCTCATTTTCACGGAGAGAGGACCAAGCCTCGTGCCACAATGATGAAACGCGCTGACAAAGAACCCCACTAACATCAGTTGATGGGACACAAAAGGCAGCTGTCCGAGACAGGACAGTTACAACACAATGTAAACCGTCCCTCTGGAGTATTTACTGATCACAATCGTAGCAAAACCTTCTTTTGTGTGACCTGATGATCATAGAACAGCTTCTTCTTCATAATTCTAAACTGTAGATTATCAGAAACCTTAAGGAGCTCCCTTATTTACAGCAGACGCGGCAGGGCCTGTGAAAAACCAGGCAAGAAAATGGAGATCGTAAAAAAGAATGAGGCAGCGTTTTTAAGCAGCAAACTTTCAGGCACGAATACGTCCTCATGGAAGTAGAGTCAAAGAACATTCGCCGTTATGTAACTTTCTGCAATTGTAAAGTCTAGTTTACTGTGCAAGAAATAATTGTTTGAAACTGGGTTGCAGCAGATGATCCAGATGATCGCTGGGCTCCAACCACTTTTGAGGCTACGGGTGTGCGATCCCTTCGGTGAGCGAACTTCGTTTCATAATCGAACATCTGGACAGTGTAGGTCGTTATGAAATATCCCACTATTGCGTCTATGTGCTACAACAGTCACCATGGGGCGAAACATCTCAACATATGTGTATGCATTCCAAGTCACAAAATTCCTGACTTCATACGTAAACATCATGCATACACTTTTTTCCTCCTCGACTAAGACAACCCAGAAGACAGTACCAGAATCAACGCAGATTTTGAGCAGTCTGTCAGGATCACTAAACACGACCATCATTCTACTGCGAAAGAAAAAATTAGTGACAGGGACTAATTCACCTTAAAAGGCAGCATTTCAGGCGAAAGTGAGACGTGTTTATCAATTTAATCCGCTAATATAATTCAGTAATAATATTGCAACAAAATTTCTGGGGTGATCAAACTTACATTAGATAAGATCGTAAACCGTCATTTTCTCTTCTGTGCAGCTACTCTGATTTACTTAATGTCTGGGTAATCAATGAATACACGATCTAAATTACTGAACTGCGATATCACAAACTTCAACTCGCTAAACACACTGACGGAAAAAAATCGCAACACCAAGAAGGAGTTGTGCGACATAAAAGATTCTTGGTAGGCGTGTTTCTACAGTTGAAGATTGATGTCTATTCCAGTTTCTTGCCCGGCGCATAAGAGATGCGATAGTAGTGCCACTATCACTTCGCTTACACGCGACACATCTTCCGAAAGACGAAAACCGAATTTCGGAAACCGTTTTTGGCTATCGTGTTTAAATTTTATTGTCTGAAGCGAATTTGCTAGTGCAGTTAAATATGACTCCTGGAAAACAGATGTTACTGTTTATGATTTAAAAAATTGTTCAAATGGCTCTGAGCACTATGGGACTTAACATCTGAGGTCATCAGTCCCCTAGAACTTAGAAGTACTTAAACCTAACTAACCTAAGGACATCACACACATCCACGCCCGAGGCAGGATTCGCTCCGTTCCGTACTGAAGCGCCTAGAACCGCTTGGCCACTGCGGCCGACGGTTATGATTTAGTCAGCACAATTACTGCCTCTCTTCAGTTAGACGAGGCGTAAACAGCTCCAGGGCAATATTTCTACTTGTCATTCACTGCACGAAAAGCCACTTCGTCCTTATTAGCTGGAAATTTTCAGAAACAATACGAAACCTGACAGCCCAAGCACATTTCAAAACCAGTTGCGTTTACATGGCAGCGAAAATCGACTGCGGAATTGGAAAACCGGCAATGACAAGCGGATTGGAAAATTCTACTGAAATGCAGGAGGATCTGCAACGAATTGACACATGGTGCAGGGTATGACAATTAATTCTCAATGCAGACAAGTGTAACGTGCTGCGAATACATAGAAAGAAAGGTCCTTTATCATTTAGCTACAATATATCAGGTCAGCAACTGGAAGTAGTTAATTCCATAAATTATCGGGGAGTAGGCAGTAGGACTGATTTAAAATGGAATGACCATATAAAATTAATCGTCGGTAATGCAGATGCCAGACAGATATTCATTGGAAGAATCCTAAGGAAATGCAGTCCGAAAACAAAGGAAGTAGGTTGCAGTACACATGTTCGCCCACTGCTTGAATACTGCTCACCGTTGTGGGATCCGTACCAGATAGGGTTGATAGAAGAGATACAGAAGATCCCACAGAGAGCAGCGCGCTTCGTTACAGGATCATTTAGTAATCGCGAAAGCGTTATGGAGATGATAGATAAACTCCAGTGGAAGACTCTGCAAGACAGACTCTTAGTAGCTCGTTTTCGAGAACATACCTTCACCGAGGAGTCCAGCAGTATATTGCTCCCTCCTAGGTATATCTCGCGAAGAGACCATGAGGATAAAATCAGAGAGATTAGAGCCCACGCAGAGGCATACCGACAATCCTGGCCACGAACAGTACGATACTGGAATAGAAGGGAGAACCGATAGAGCTACTCAAGGTTCCCTCCGCCACACACCATCAGGTGGCTTGCGGAGTATGGATGTAGATGTAGATTTCCAGAATCGACTTTGAAGCGTATACATGACCACCCAAAATCGTTATTGGGAAGTCGATGTACGAAATTAGGCTTTGGGCGTCCCATGTAAACGGGCTGCAGGAGAGTGCAAATCAAATACGCACTGCAACGGTCGGGAGCGTTAGTTAGCTTTGAGATGGGACGTGAAGAGTTGTTATTAGTCAAAAACGCCCTTAAGGTGACAAGGATGCCATCATCAACACCTTACTGAATTTGTGAGCGGTGTCGTGTAATTGGACTACGAGAAGCTGGACGTTCCTTCTACGATATTGCAGAAATACTTGGTAGGAATGTAGGCATTGTACGTGATTGCTGGCAGCGTTGGTCATGAGACTGTACGTTCGCAGAAAGACCGGGCTCCAGATGGCCTTTCATTACGGAGAGCAGAGGCCATCATGATCAGCACGCGGCTCTAGCGAATCGTACTGCTTCTGTAGCGGCAATCTGAGCAGCAGTTGCCTCCACAGTGACACAATGAACTGTTACAAATCTGTTACTTCAAGGACAGCTCCGAGCCAGGCGCCCTGTACCGTGTATTCCACTGACCCCAAAACACCCCCATTTTCGGTTTGGTGATGTCAAGTGAAAGGTCATTGGAGGGCAGGGTGGAGGTCTGTTGTGTTTTCTGATGAAAGTCGATTTTGCCTCGATGCCAGTGATGGCCGTGTGTTGGATAGAAGAGAGTCAGTTGAGGGCCTGCAACCAACCCTTCTACATGCTATACACACTGGAGCTATGATCTTGGGTGCGATTTCATATGACAGCAGGAGCACTTTCGTGGTTATCTCACGCACTCTGACTACAAATCTGGATGCCAATCTGATGATTCGACCTGTTGTATTGCCATTCTTGAACAGCATTGCAGATATTTTCCAACAAGATAACGCACGCTATGATCTTGGGTGCGATTTCGTATGACAGCAGGAGCACTTCCGTGGTTATCTCACGCACTCTGACTACAAATCTGGATGCCAATCTGATGATTCGACCTGTTGTATTGCCATTCTTGAACAGCATTGCAGATATTTTCCAACAGGATAACGCTCGCTATGATCTTGGGTGCGATTTCGTATGACAGCAGGAGCACTTTCGTGTTTATCTCGCGCTCTCTGACTACTAATCTGGATGCCAATCTGATGATTCGACCTGTTGTACTGCCATTCTTGAACAGCATTGAAGATATTTTCCAACAGGATAACGCTCGCCAGCGCAGCGCTGTTGTAACCCAACATACTCGTCGACATGTTGCCTCGGCCTGTTCAATCACGACATCTGTCTTTAATGACATCATCAGGCAATAACTTCAGCATTATCTGCAGATAGCCTTAATCGTCCCTGTACTGACCGACCAAGTGCAACAGCCATGGATATCATTCCCACAGACTGAGATCCGGCCAGCACCTCTGCAACACAATGCATCCACGTTTGCATGCAACATTCTCGCTCTTATGTTTATTATTCATATACTAGCATTTCACATATGCAGTGGCTCACTTCACACTCTCAATAACTTAAGATCTTACAATGTTAATCACTTGCGTATGTCACCTAGACAAATAAAATCGCGAAATTTCGTTGTTGTTGTTGTTGTGGTCTTCAGTCCTGAGACTGGTTTGATGCAGCTCTCCATGCTACTCTATCCTGTGCAAGTTTCTTCATCTCCCAGTACCTACTGCAACCTACATCCTTCTGAATCTGCTTAGTGTACTCATCTCTGGCTCTTCCTCTTCAATTTTTACCCTCCACACTGCCCTCCAATGCTAAATTTGCAATCCATTGATGCCTCAGAACGTGTCCTACCAACCGATCCCTTCTTCTAGTCAAGTTGTGCCACAAACTCCTCTTCTCCCCAATTCTGTTCAATACCTCCTCATTAGTTACGTGATCTACCCACCTAATCTTCAACATTCTTCTGTAGCACCACATTTCGAAAGCTTCTATTCTCTTCTTGTCCAAACTATTCATCGTCCACGTTTCACATCCATACATGGCTACACTCCATACAAATACTTTCAGAAACGACTTCCTGACATTTAAATCTATACTCGATGTCAACAAATTTTTCTTCTTTAGAAACGCTTTCTTTGCCATTGCCAGTCTACATTTTATATCTTCTCTACTTCAACCATCATCAGTCAGTTTGCACCCCAAATATCAAAACTAATTTACTACTTTAAGTGTCTTATTTCCTAATCTAATTACCTCAGCATCACCCAACTTAATTCGACTACATTCCATTATCCTCGTTTTGCTTTTGTTGATGATCATCTGATATCCTCCTTTCGAGAGACTGTCCATTCCATTCAACTGCTCTTCCAAGTCCTTTGCTGTCTCTGACAGAATTACAATGTCATCGGCGAACCTCAAAGGTTTTATTTCTTCTCTGTGGAATTTAATACCTACTCCAAATTTTTCTTTTGTTTCCTTTACTGCTTGCTCAATATACAGAATATAGACAAATCCACGCCACATCATGTTGCAATACATCTGCATGCTCGCATGTGCTCTACACAATGTTAGGTAGGTGTCCAACATTCTGAGCACCTTCAGTGTATAATAAAGAGTACACCTGTATCGATGACCTCGTCTGAAGCATCTGGTAACCAAACTATAATCACACATTAACCAAAAGATGTTACGAGAAGTGGAGCAACCAATTTGAAAGACGCCTGAGAGTATTATGCTGTCAGTAAGGAAGCCGTAACGAACATGACTAACATTGTTGACTAATCATTAGGTGTCACGTGAATAACTAATGAATGTATGGTGAGTACTCAACAATTATAGTTTTTAAAAGGTAGCTACATCAACTTCATATAAGTAAGAAGTATTTGATATCTAACGTGTAGTAAATTTTTATTTCCTCACAGCAGAGTGTTCTCGATACAAGGCGGCAGTGTTTCTTAGCCCATCGACTGCGATTTTGGAAGAAATGACACACCACCAGCAGCATGATGTCCATGAGACGCGGGGGGGGGGGGGGGGGGGGGGGGGGGGGGTGAAGAGGAAGAGGACATGTTATTATTCTATTGGTATGTACTCACGCTTTAAAGTGTTATAAAGATTGTTAGTTCAAGTTCATTTAAGAATGTAGCAGTTTTATTTCCAAAGTGTAGTAAATCTTTGTTTTCTCGTTTTCTCACGGCAGGGTTGTCGCACTACAAGGCTGCAATTTTTATTTGCCCATCAACTGGACTTTTGGTGGAAATGACACACCACCAGCAGCATGATGTCCACAAGAGGGGTTGGGGGGTGAAGGGGAAGAGGAAAAAATGTTATTCTATTAATATGTACTCACGCTTTATAGTGTTTTAAAGATTGTTCGTTCAAGTTCATATAAGAACGTAGCATTTTATTTCCAAACTGTAGTTAATCTTTGTTTTCTCACAGCAGGGTTGTCCCACTACAAGGTTGCAATTCTTATTTGCCCATCTACTGGGCTTTTGGTGGAAATGACACACCACCAGCAGCATGATGTCCACGAGAGGGGAGGAAGGAAGGGGAAGAGGAAATGTTGTTATTCTTTTGGTATGTACTCATGCTTTATAGTGTTTTAAAGATTTTTCGTTCAAGTTCATATAAGAACGCAGCATTTTATTTCCAAAGTGTAGTAAATCTTTGTTTTCTCACAGCACGGTTGTCGCACTACAAAGCTGCAACTGTTATTTGCCCATCAGCTAGGCTTTTGGTTGAAATGACACACCAACAGCAGCATCATGAACACAAGAGGGGTTGGGGGGGAAGGGGAAGAGGGCAAGTTGTTATTCTATTGGTATGTACATACGCTTTATAGTGTTTTAAAGATTGTTCGTTCATGTTCATATAAGAACGTAGCATTGTATTTCCAAAGTGTAGTAAATTTTTGTTTTCCCATAGCAGGGCTTTCGCACTACAAGGCTGCAACTTTTATTCGCCCATCAACTGGGCTTTTGGTGGAAATGAGACACCACCAGCAGCATGATGTCCACGAGAGAGGGGGAGGGGGAAGGGGAAGAGGACAAGTTATTATTCTATTGGTATGTACTCACGCTTTATAGTGTTTTAAAGCTTGTTCGTTCATGTTCATTTAAGAACGTAGCCTTTTATTTCCATAGTGTAGTAAATCTTTCTTTTCTCACAGCAGGGTTGTCGCACTACAAGGCTGCAATTTTTATTTCTCCATCAAGTGGGCTTTTGGAGGAATGACACACCACCACCAACATGATGTCCACAAAAGGGGGGGGGGGGGCGGGGGGAAGGGAAAGAGGACGAGTGGTTATTCTATTGGTATGTACTCACACTTTATGATGTTTTAAAGATTGTTCGTTCTAGTTCATATAAGAACGTAGCATTTTTTTTCCATAGTGTAGTAAATCTTTGTTTTCTCACAGTACGGTTGTCACACTACATGGCTGCAATTTTTATTTGACCATCAACTGGGCTTTTGGTCGAAATTACACACCACCAGAAGCATGATGTCCACGAGAGGGGTGGAGGAGGGGGGCGGATGGGGAAGTGGTCACATTGTTATTCTATTGGTATGTACTCACGCTTTATAGTGTTTTAAAGCTTGTTCATTCATGTTCATTTAAGAACGTAGCCTTTTATTTCCATAGTGTAGTAAATCTTTCTTTTCTCACAGCAGGGTTGTCGAACTACAAGGCTGCAATTTTTATTTCTCCATAAAGTGGGCTTTTGGAGGAATGACACACCAGCACCAACATGTTGTGCACGAAAGGGGGGGGCGGGGGGAAGGGAAAGAGGACAAGTTGTTATTCTATTGGTATGGACTCACGCTTTATAGTGATTTAAAGATTGTCCGTTCAAGTTCAAATAAGAACGTAGCATTTTATTTCAAAAGTGTAGTAAATCTTTGTTTTCTCACAGCACGGTTGTCGCACTACAAGGCTGCCATTGTTATTTGCCCATCAAGTGGGCTTTTGGTGGAAATGACACGCCACCAGCAGCATGTTGTCCACGAGAGGGTGGTGTGGGGGGGGGGGAGGGGAGGGAAGAGGACAAGTTGTTATTCTATAGGTATGTACTCACGCTTTATAGTGTTTTAACGCTTGCTCGTTCATGTTCATTTAAGAACGTAGCCTTTTATTTCCATAGTGTAGTAAATCTTTCTTTTCTCACAGCAGGGTTGTCGCACTACAAGGCTGCAATTTTTAATTTCTCCATAAAGTGGGCTTTTGGAGGAATGACACACCAACAGCAGCATCATGTCCACAAGAGGGGTTGGGGGGTGAAGGGGAAGAGGACAATTTGTTATTCAATTGATATGTACTCACGCTTTATAGTTCTTTAAAGATTGTTTGTTCAAGTTCATATAAGAATGTACCATTTTATTTCCAAAGTGTAGTAAATCTTTGTTTCCTCACAGCAGGGTTGTCGCACTACAAGGCTGCAATTTTTATTTGCCCATCAAGTGGGCTTTTGGTGGAAATGACACACCACCAGCAGCAAGATGTCCAGGAGAGGGGGTGGGGGGGTGGGGGAAGTGGAAGAGGACAAGTTGTTATTCTATTGGGATGTACTCACGCTTTATAGCGTTTTAAAGCTTAATCGTTCATGTTCATATAAGAACATAGCATTTTATTTCGATAGTGTATTAAATCTTTGTTTTCTCAGAGCAGGGTTGTCGCACTACGAGGCTGCAATTTTCATTTGCCCATCAACTGGGCTTTTGGTGGAAATAACACACCACCACCAGCATGATGTCCACGAAAAGGGGGGCGGGGGAAGGGAAAGAGGACAAGTAGTTATTCTATTGGTATGTACTCACACTTTATAGTGATTTAAAGATTGTCCGTTCAAGTTCATATATGAACGTATCATTTTATTTCAAAAGTGTAGTAAATCTTTGTTTTCTCACAGCACGGTTGTCGCACTACAAGGCTGCAATTTTTATTTGCCCATCAAGTGGGCTTTTGGTGGAAATGACACACCAACAGCAGCATCATGTACACAAGAGGGGTTGGGGGGGGGGGGTAGGGGAAGAGGACAAGTTGTTATTCTATTGGAGTGTACTCACGCTTTATAGTGTTTTAAAGATTGTTCCTTCATGTTCGAATTAAGCGTAGCATTTTATTTCCAAAGAGTGGTAAATTTTTGTTTCTTCACAGCTGGGTTGTCGCACTACAAGCCTGCAATTTTTGTTTGCCCATCAACTGTACTTTTGGTGGAAATGACACACCACCAGCAGCATGATGTCCACGAGATTGGGGGGAAGTGGAAGAGGACAAGTTGTTATAAAACTGGTATGTACTCAGGCCTAATAGTGTTTTAAAGCTTGTTCGTTCATGTTCATTTAAGAACATAGCCTTTTATTTTCATAGTGTAGTAAATCTTTCTTTTCTCACAGCAGGGTTGTCGCACAGCAAGGCTGCATTTTTTATTTCTCCATCAAGTGGGCTTTTTGAGGAATGACACACCACCACCAACATGATGTCCACGAAGAAGGGGGGGCGGGGGGAAGGGAAAGAGGACAAGTAGTTATTCTATAGGTATGTACTCACACTTTATAGTGTTTTAAAGATTGTTCGTTCTAGTTCATATAAGAACGTAGCATTTTATTTCCATAGTGTAGTAACTCTTTGTTTTCTCACGGCAGGGTTGTCGCACTGCAAGGCTGCAACTTTAATATGCTCATCAACTGGGCTTTTGGTTGAAATGACACACCACCAGCAGCATGATGTCCACGAGAGGAATGGATGAGTTGGGGAAGGGGAATTTGGCACGTTGTTATATTATTGGTATGTACCCAGGCTTTACAGTGCTTTAAAGCTTGTTCGTTCATGTTCGAATAAGAACGTAGCATTTTATTTCCAAACTGTAGTAAATCTATATTCTCTCACAGCAGGGTGATCGCATTACAAGGCTGCAATTTTTATTTGCGCATCAAGTCGGCTTTTGGTGGAATTGACACACCACCACCAGCATGATGTCCACAACAGGGGGGGTTGGTGCGGGAAGTCGAAGAGGACAAGTTGTCATAGTACTGGTATGTGGAAATGACACACCATTCACCATTAGCAGCATGTTGTCCAAGAGTGGGGGGGTGGGGGGGGTGGGAATGGAGAAGTGGAAGTGGATGAGTTGTTATAGTCCTGGTATGTACTCAGGCTTAATAGTGTTTTAATGTTTTAATGACAGTTCGTTCAAGTTCATATAAGAACGTAGCTTTTTATTTCCAACGTGTAATAAATTTTTGTTTTCTCACAGCAGAGTGATCGCATTACAAGGCTGGAATGGTTATTTGCCCATCAAGTCGGCTTTTGGTGGAAATGACATACCACCAGCAGCATGATGTCCACGAGAAGGGTGGGGGGGTGGGGGAGGGGGTGGAAGTGGAAGAGGACAAGATGTTATTGTACTGGTATGTACTCAGGCTTAATAGTGTTTTAATGACTGTTCGTTCAAGTTCATATAAGAACATAGCATTTTATTTCCAAAGTGTAGAAAATCTTTGTTTTCTTACAGCAGGATGATCGCATTACAAGGCTGCAATATTCATTTGCCTATCAAGTGGGCTTTTGGTGGAAGTGACACACCACCAACAGCATGATAACCACGAGAGAGGGGCGGGGGGGAAGTGGAGGAGGACATGCTGTTATAGTACTGGTATGTACTCAGGGTTTATAGTGTTTTAAAGATTGTTCATTCAAGTACATATAAGAACGTAGCATTATATTTCCAAAGTGTAGTAAATCTTTGTTTTCTCACAGCAGGGTGATCGCATTACAAGGCTGCAATTTTTATTTGCCCATCAAGTGGGCTTTTGGTGGAAATGACACACCACCAGCAGCATGATGTCCATGAGATTGGGGGGAAGTGTAAGAGGACAAGTAGTTATAGTACTGGTATGTACTCAGGCTTAATAGTGTTTTAAAGATTGTTCGTTCAAGTTTATATAGGAACGTAGCATTTTATTTCCAAAGTGTAGTAAATCTTTGTTGTTTTCTTACAGCAGGGGTGATCGCATTACAAGGCTGCAATTTATATTTGCCCATCAAGTGGGCTTTTGGTGGGAAATGACATCACCCACCAGCAGAATGATGTCGACCAGAAGGTGTGAGGGGCGGTGGAAGTGGAAGAGGACAAGTTTTTATAGTACTGGTATGTACTCAGGCTTAATAGTGTTTTAAAGATTGTTCGTTCAAGTTTATATAGGAACGTAACATTTTATTTCCAAAGTGTAGTAAATCTTTGTTTTCTCACAGCAGGGTGATCGCATTACAGGGCTGCAATATTCATTTGCCTATCAAGTGGGCTTTTGGTGGAAATGACACACCACCAGCAGCAGGCATGATGTTCACGAGAGGGGTGGGAGGTGAGTGTTGGAGGACAAGTTGTTATATTACTGGTATGTACTCAGGCTTAATAGTGTTTTCAAGACTGTTCGTTCAAGTTCATATAAGAACATAGCATTTTTTTCCATATTGTAGTAAAATGGTGTTTTCTCACAGCAGGGTGATCGCATTACATGGCTGCAATTTTCATTTGCCCATCAAGTGGGCTTTTGGTGGAAATGACACACTCCAACAGCATGATAACCTCGAGAGAGGGGGGGGGGGGGTGAGTGGAGGAGGACATGCTGGTATAGTACTGGTATGTACTCAGGGTTTATAGTGTTTTAAAGATTGTTCATTCAAGTTCATATAAGAACGTAGCATTATATTTCCAAAACTGTACCAAATCTTTGTTTTCTCACAGCAGGGTGATCGCATTACAAGGCTGCAATTTTTATTTGCCCATCATGTAGGCTTTTGGTGGAAATGACACACCACGAGCAGCATGATGTCCACGAGAGAGGGGGAGGGAGTGTGAAAGAGGTCAAGTTGTTATAGTACTGGTATGTACTCAGGCTTAATAGTGTTTTCAAGATTGTTCGTTCAAGTTCATAGAAGAACGTAGCATTTTATATCCAAAGTGTAGTAAATCTTTGTCTCATCACAGCAGGGTGATTGTATTTCAACGCTGCAATTTTTATTTGCCCATCAAGTGAGCTTATGTTGGAAATGACACACCACCAGCAGCATGATGTCCACTAGAGGGAGGGCGGGTAAGTAGAAGAGGACTTCTTGTTATAGTACTGGTATGTACTCATGCTTAATAGTGTTTTAACGATTGTTAGTTCAAGTTTATATAAGAACGTAGCATTCTATTTCCAAAGTGTAGTAAATCTTTTGCCTTCTCACACCAGGGTGATTGCATTAGAAGGCTGCAATTTTTATTTGCCCATCAAGTGAGCCTTCTGTTGGAAATGAAACAGACCCAGCAGCTTGATCCACAAGTGGGGGGGGGGGGGGGGGGGGGGGGGAAGTGGAAGAGGACAAGTTGTGAAGTACTGATATGTACTCAGGCATAATAGTGTTTTAATGATTGTTCGTTCAAGTTCACATAAGAACGTAGCATTTATTTCCAAAGTGTAGTAAATCTTTGTTTTCTCAAAGCAGGGTGATCGCATTACAAGGCTGCCAATTTCTATTTGCCCATCAAGTGGGCTTTTGGTGGAAATGACACACCACCAGCAGCATGATGTCCACAAGAGGGGCGTGGAGGGGGGAAGGTGGAAGAGGTCAAGTTGTTATAGTACTGGTATGTTACTCAGGCTTAATATTGGTTGTTAAAGATTGTTCGTTTGAGCTCATATTACAATGTAGCATTTTATTTTCAAAGTGTAGTAAATCTTTGTTTTCTCAAAGCAGGGTGATCGCATTACAAGGCTGCAATTTCTATTTGCCCATCAAGTGGGCTTTTGGTGGAAATGACACACCACCAGCAGCATGATGTCCACAAGAGGGGCGTGCAGGGGGGAAGTGGAAGAGGTCAAGTTGTTATAGTACTGGTATGTACTCAGGCTTAATATTGTTTTAAAGAGTGTTCCGTTCGAGCTCATATTACAATGTAGCATTTTATTTTCAAAGTGTAGTAAATCTTTGTTTTCTCAAAGCAGGGTGATCGCATTACTAGGGCTGCAATTTCTATTTGGCCCATCAAGTGGGCGTTTGGTGGAAATGACACACCACCAGCAGCATGATGTCCACAAGAGGGGCGTGGAGGGGGGAAGTGGAAGAGGTCAAGTTGTTATAGTACTGGTATGCACTCAGGCTTAATATTGTTTTAAAGATTGTTCGTTCGAAGGCTCATATTACAAAGTAGCATTTTATTTCGGAAGTGTAGGAAAAGCTTTGTGTTCTCGACAGCAGGGTGATCGCATTACAGGGGCTGCAATTTTATTTTTGCCCATCGAGTGAGCTTTTGGTGAAAATGACACACCACCTGCAGCATGATGTCACGAGAGGAGGGGGGGGGGGGGGGATTGGAAAATGGACAAGTTGTTATAGTACTGGTATGTACCACTGGCTTAATAGTGTTTTAAAGATTGTTCGTTCAAGCTCATTATTGAACTAGCATTTTATTTCCAAAGTGTAGTAAATCGTTGTTTTCTCACAGCAGGGTGAACGCATTACAAGGCTGCAGTTTTATTTGCCCATCAAGTGGGCTTTTGCTGGGAATGACACACCACCAGCAGCATGATGTCTACGAGGTACGAGGGAGGGGGCGGGGGGGGAGAAGTGGAAGAGGACAAGTTGTATAGTACTGGTATGTACTCAGGTTTAAGAGTGTTTTAAAGAATTTTCGTTCAAGTTTATATAAACACATAGCATTTTAATTCCAAGGTGTAGTAAATCTAAGTTTTCACACAGCAGGGGTGTTCGCATTACAAGACTGCAATTTTTATTTGCCCATCAAGTGGGCTTTTGGTGAAAGTGACACACCACCAGCAGCATGATGTCCAGGTTGGGGGGGGGGGGGGGAAATGGAAGAGGACAAGTTGTTATAGTACCGGCATGTACTCAGACTTAATAGTGTTTAAAAATTGTTCCTTCAAGCTCATATAAGAACGTAACATTTTATTTCCAAAGTGTAATATATCTTTGCTTTCTCACAGCAGGGTGATCGCAATACAAGGCTGCAATTTATATTT